>NW_027252307.1:613423-947424 GCF_044704955.1 Pristiophorus japonicus
GAAAGATGTGATTGCACTGGAGAGGGTGCAGAGGAGATTTACCAGGATGTTGCCTGGACTGGAGAATTTTAGCAATGAGGAAAGATTGGATAGGCTGGGTTTGTGTTCTTTGGAACAGAGGAGGCTGAGGGGAGACCTTATTGAGGTGTATAAAATGATGAGGGGCCTGGATAGTGTGGATAGGAAGGACCTATTTGCCTTGGCAGAGGGGTCAACAGGGGGAATAGATTTAAAGTAATTGGGGAGAGGATAGAGGGGATTTGAGGGAAATGTTTTCACCCAGAGGGTGGTGAGGGTCTGGAACTCACGGCCTGAAAGGGTGGTAGAGGCAGAAACCCTCACCACATTTAAAAAGTACTTGGATGTGTACCTGAAGTGCTGTAACCCACAGGGCTACGGACCGAGAGCTGGAAAGTGGGATTAGGCTGGGTAGCTCTTTGTCGGCCGGCACGGACACGATGGGCCAAAATGGCCTTCTTCTGTGCTGTAAATTTCTATGATTCTGTGATCTCTCTCCCCACCTCTCTCACTCTCTCCCTCTCAGTCTCTCTCTCCATCTCTCTCTATCTCGCACGCTCTCTCTCCCAATCTCTGTATCCCTCTCTCTCTGTCTCTCGATTTCTCACCCTCACTCTCTATCTCACACCATTTCTCTCTCGTTCACACTCTCTTTGCCTCCATCTCAATTGCTTTCTATTTTTGACTCCATTCTGTATTCTTACCTTGTGTAGTCAGGTGCTCAATGACTCACTGCTCCCTCTCACACAATAGTTCGAAGCCAGGACTGCTCTGCTGATAAAGGGCACAGGGGATTCTCGCCTCCAATACAATCACCCACTCACAGGATTGTCTGAATTGTCCCTCCTGTCACAGTGACGTTTGCCCTCCCACTTTCCAGCTCACGTCTTCATTCCAGACGGCAAAGGGCAAAGGTCAGCAATGTGACCTCTGACCCACTGAATGTGCTGGGGGCAGGAACGCAGTGCAGTGGGACTGGGGCGAGGAGGAGGGAACTTGCCGTCACTGACACATTTCAATCATCCGAGATTTTCCCCAAAGATTAATTTTCTGTAGCGAGAAAAATTTTGCAAAAAAAGAAAGAAATCTTTCGATACAAACATCTTTCCTTCAGACTTTCCACTTTACCCTGTCCCATCAAACACTCCCAGGGCAGGTACAGCACGGGTTAGATACAGAGTAAAGCTCCCTCTACACTGTCCCATCAAACACTCCCAGGGCAGGTACAGGGGGTTAGATACAGAGTAAAGCTCCCTCTGCACTGTCCCATCAAACACTCCCAGGGCAGGTACAGCACAGGTTAGATACAGAGTAAAGCTCCCTCTACACTGTCCCATCAAACACTCCCAGGGCAGGTACAGCACAGGTTAGATACAGAGTAAAGCTCCCTCTACACTGTCCCATCAAACACTCCCAGGGCAGGTACAGCACGGGGTTAGATACAGAGTAAAGCTCCCTCTACACTGTCCCATCAAACACTCCCAGGGCAGGTACAGGGGTTAGATCCAGAGTAAAGCTCCCTCTACACTGTCCCATCAAACATTCCCAGGGCAGGTACAGCACAGGGTTAGATACAGAGTAAAGCTCCCTCTACACTGTCCCATCAAACACTCCCAGGGCAGGTACAGGGGGTTAGATACAGAGTAAAGCTCCCTCTACACTGTCCCATCAAACACTCCCAGGGCAGGTACAGCATGGGATTAGATACAGAGGCATTAATATAATGAGAGTGAATGGGAAGGGGTTTGATCCATTAGGATTGTGTCATCATCATCATAGACAGTCCCTCGAAGTGAGGATGACTTGCTTCAACGCCAAAAAAGGATGAGTTCACAGATGTTTCAATGAAGGACCTAATATTCCTGATCCTGAACTACATCCTGAAGGGTGGAAGATGCCTGTGGGTGGATTGTTTTAACATGGGGTGGCCATTGCACACCAGCCACCACACGGGCTTGACAGAGCGAGGTCTTGGTCCAGTGACAAGGGTTAACCAGGACTAACCGGAGACCAGCTCTGCTGCACAGACCGAGCGCGCTCACATATCGCAGTGTGGGCTGGTCCGTGCTGCCCCTGGGCCCTCGCCTCTCCTGGGCCCTGGTCACTTCCTTGCATGGACTCTGGCCGCTCCTTCGCCTCTCCTGCTGTGCCTGCCCGCATTGCAATCAGCCGTCGCCCTCCTGCAGCAGCACGCGCTGCTCCCTGCCGTGGTATACTGCCCCACGCTGCTCCCTGCCGTGGTATACTGCCCCACACTGCTCCCTGCAGTGGTATACCGCCCCACGCTGCTCCCTGCAGTGGTATATCGACCCACGCTGCTCCCTGCAGTGGTATACCACCTCACGCTGCTCCCTGCCGTGGTATACCGCCCCACGCTGCTCCCTGCAGTGGTATACCGCCCCACGCTGCTCCCTGCAGTGGTATACCGCCCCACGCTGCTCCCTGCCGTGGTATATCGCCTCACGCTGCTCCCTGCAGTGGTATACCGCCCCTCGCCCTCCTGCAGTGGTATACCGCCCCACGCTGCTCCCTGCCGTGGTATACCGCCCCACGCTGCTCCCTGCAGTGGTATACCGCCCCACGCTGCTCCCTGCCGTGGTATATCGCCTCACGCTGCTCCCTGCAGTGGTATACCGCCCCTCGCCCTCCTGCAGTGGTATACCGCCCCACGCTGTTCCCTGCCGTGGTATACCGCCCCATGCTGCTCCCTGCAGTGGTATACCACCTCACGCTGCTCCCTGCAGTGGTATACTGCCCCACGCTGCTCCCTGCAGTGGTATATCACCTCACGCTGCTCCCTGCAGTGGTATACTGCTCCACGCTGCTCCCTGCAGTGGTATACCGCCCCACGCTGCTCCCTGCAGTGGTATACCACCTCACGCTGCTCCCTGCAGTGGTATACTGCTCCACGCTGCTCCCTGCAGTGGTATACTGCCCCACGCTGCTCCCTGCAGTGGTATACCACCTCACGCTGCTCCCTGCAGTGGTATACCGCCCCACGCTGCTCCCTGCAGTGGTATACCGCCCCACGCTGCTCCCTGCAGTGGTATACTGCTCCACGCTGCTCCCTGCAGTGGTATACTGCTCCACGCTGCTCCCTGCAGTTATTGTGTTCCTGACACAGCTGAGACTGCACACAGGGAGGTTAAAGTAACAGTGACCTCAGTCTTTAATAAGACACTCCAGAGTGAGGAACAGGCCTTAGG
The DNA here is from genome assembly GCF_044704955.1 of Pristiophorus japonicus. NCBI lineage: Eukaryota > Metazoa > Chordata > Chondrichthyes > Pristiophoridae > Pristiophorus > Pristiophorus japonicus. The sequence continues at coordinate 616,648 of NW_027252307.1, forward strand.
GGCCGGCTTATATACAGTGCTCCCAAGGGATGCTGGGATCCCTTGGGACCTCAGGGGATGCGCTCCCTAGTGGCGGAACATAGGAGTGCATGCTTTACAGATACACAACACCAATGGTCCCGGCCTGCTGATGGTGTTGCAGACCGGGACCATGCCACGGTGAGGATCATAGAGTGAAATGTTCACACAATGAGAGCAGTGATGGTCATACAGTGTCATTTTCACACAATGAGGATTGTGTACAGTGGGAGTGAATGGGAAGGGGTTGGGTCCATTGGGATTGTGTACAATGGGAGTGAATGGGAAGGGGTTTGGGTCCATTGGGATTGTGTACAGTGGGAGTGAATGGGAAGGGGTTGGGTCCATTGGGATTGTGTACAGTGGGAGTGAATGGGAAGGGGTTGGGTCCATTGCGATTGTGTACAGTGGGAGTGAATGGGAAGGGGTTGGTTCCATTGGGATTGTGTACAATGAGAGTGAATGGGAAGGGGTTGGGTCCATTGGGATTGTGTACAATGGGAGTGAATGGGAAGGGGTTGGGTCCATTGGGATTGTGTACAGTGGGAGTGAATGGGAAGGGGTTGGGTCCATTGGGGTTGTGTACAGTGGGAGTGAATGGGAAGGGGTTTGATCCATTGGGATTGTGTACGGTGGGAGTGAATGGGAAGGGGTTGGGTCCATTGGGATTGTGTACAATGGGAGTGAATGGGAAGGGGTTTGATCCATTGGGATTGTGTACAATGGGAGTGAATGGGAAGGGTTTTGATCCATTGGGATTGTGTACAATGGGAGTGAATGGGAAGGGGTTGGGTCCATTGGGATTGTGTACAGTGGGAGTGAATGGGAAGGGGTTAGGTCCATTGGGATTGTGTACAATGGGAGTGAATGGGGATGTAGTCACGGTTTCCCTGTCTGTCTCGATGCTTTAGCAGTTTTTAAATGTGACTCATTAGTTGCGGTGAGGTTGGTGAGAAGCTCTCTTCAGTTGCTGTACTGTGAGGAAGTCCATGGAATGAAGAACAAGCCAAGATGGGGCCCTGGGAGAGGCACCGCTGACAAATCCTGAACCAGATGGTGGAAGAATTCGCAAGAAGTGATTACATCAAACTGAACCTGTCCCATGTGTGAATCTTGGAGCTGAGCCCACCTTATCCTTTCGAGCTCTCTCTCCGCCATTGACGAATAAATATCATGTGCAGCCTGTTTATTGCGCCTCACACTGAGATCCGACTGCATCTGCCCAGATCCACACAGCTCTGGCCTTGCCCTCTCTCTGCCTCCTTCAGTGTCTCACTCACTCTTTCTCTCTCTCTCTGTCTCCTCCCGGTGACACCGTTTCACCCATCGGCCTCACTGACTTTCCGCAGCCTGATTGGGACTGAATTCCACTTCTGCCCAAAACATGTGCAATGGAACATTGATTAATGTCTCATCACTCCACGATACATTTCATCCACAAGGACCCAGCTCCAGACCTAGCCTTGCACTCTCTCTCTCTCTCTCTCTCTGTTTTAACGTACAGTTGCCAAGTCCGAGCCTGAGCCACCAGAGCAGCTTCCAAGATTTTCCACTCTGCACTGCCTCAATTTTGGAGACGATTAATTTTCATTTGACAAAAACAAACAATTTGCCTCACTGTAGAAGGGGCTGAACTGGAGGATTGGAACATTCGAGAGATCCAAGAACATTCTGCCTTCATGTTAACCCATCGCTCTCTCTCACTAATTGCATTTCCATATCGAGCCTTTTGCTGCTGGTTATGTTCAGGTCATCTCTCCGAGCCTCGATCCACCCCTCGAATGCCCAAAAGGATTTCTTCACTGAAGCTTTTGTAAATCCCTTTCCGTCTGTCCATGGCTCCGGACACGAACTATCATAGCTGTGAATTATCTGAACGCTTCGTATAAACCCCAGCAGCTGCAGCCGGTTTCCCCGAAAGGAGACCACCCCCAGCTGATTAAAGGGTCAGTGGAAGAACTCTCGTCTGAGTCAGAAGGTCGAGGGTTCACATCCCACTCCAGGGACTTGAACACAAAATCCAGGCTCACACTGCAGTGCAGTACTGAGGGAGAGCCGTACTGTCGGAGGGGCAGTACTGAGGGAGAGCCGCACTGTCGGAGGGGCAGTACTGAGGGAGAGCCGCACTGTCGGAGGGGCAGAACTGAGGGAGCGCCGCACTGTCGGAGGGGCAGTACTGAGGGAGAGCCGCACTGTCGGAGGGGCAGTACTGAGGGAGCGCCGCACTGTCGGAGGGGCAGTACTGAGGGAGCGCCGCACTGTCGGAGGGGCAGTACTGAGGGAGAGCCGCACTGTCGGAGGGGCAGTACTGAGGGAGAGCCGCACTGTCGGAGGGGCAGTACTGAGGGAGAGCCGCACTGTCGGAGGGGCAGTACTGAGGGAGCACCGCACTGTCGGAGGGGCAGTACTGAGGGAGAGATGCACTGTCAGAGGGGCAGTACTGAGGGAGCGCCGCACTGTCGGAGGGGCAGTACTGAGGGAGTGCCGCACTGTCGGAGGGGCAGACTGAGGGAGAGCCGCACTGTCGCAGGGGCAGACTGAGGGAGAGCCGCACTGTCGCAGGGGCAGTACTGAGGGAGAGCCGCACTGTCGGAGGGGCAGTACTGAGGGAGTGCCGCACTGTCGGAGGGGCAGTACTGAGGGAGAGCCGCATTGTCGGAGGGGCAGTACTGAGGGAGTGCTGCACTGTCAGAGGAGCGGTACTGAGGGAGTGCAGCACTGTCGGAGGGGCGGTACTGAGGGAGTGCCACACTGTCGGAGGTGCTGCTTTTCGGACGAGACGTTAAACTGAGACCCCATATGCCCTCTCAGGTGGGCGTAAAATATCTCATGAGCAGTATTTCGAAGATGAGCAGGGGAGTTCTCCCCGGTGTCCTGGGGCCAATATTTATTCCTCAACCAACATCAGTAAAAAGCAGTTAATGTGGGTCATCACCACCTTGCTATTTGTGGGAGCTTGCTGTGCGCAAATTGGCTGCCGCGTTTCCTACATTGCAACTGTGACTGCACTTTAAAAAGTGCTTCATTGGCTGTAAAGCGCTTTGGGACGTCCTGAGGTGGTGAAAGGCGCTATATAAATGTAAGTCTGTCTTGTTGTAGCCTATGTCCCTGGATCAGAACGCTCGGGCCGCTTGGCTTGGGACGCTGCTTGGATGTGAGATGAATGCTGTCACTGCGAGCAGTGACTGTGGAGTCAGGATGGTGAATTGTACAAGTCCATTCTCTGGCCAGTGTTCAACGGGCAAGTTGCCTCTTCCAAACCAGCTCAGCTGTTGTGGATTATGGCTCCATTCGGGGCCTCACTGAAACGCAGAGTTGCTGCTGCACTGTTTTACAATCAGTCCTTACGCTCCTCTCCTCCGCTCTGATAAGCTTCCCCAGCTCATACTTACACTGTACATCATTCCAAAAGCAGGCTACTTGGACACGTCACATCTCCCGAGATCACTGTCCAATCATTCTGGAATTCTCTGCTGGCACTTTGTAGAATTTAATCACAGGAGGAGGCCATTGGGCCCATCGAGCCTGTGCCGGCTCTGTGACAGAGCGATCCAATCAGTCCCACTCCCCGCTCTTTCCCCACAGCCCGGCACATTTCTCCCTTTCAAATATTTATCCAATTCCCGGTTTGAAAGTTACTATTGAATCTGCTCCCACCGCCCTGTCAGGCAGCGCGTTCCCGATCACAACAACTCGCTGCGTAAACACATTCTCCCCCTCTCCCTCACTGGTTCTTTTCTCAATTATCGTCAATCTGTATCCTCTGGTTACTGACCCTCCTGCCCCAGGGAACAGTTTCTCCCGACTTACTCCATCAAAACCCTTCACGATCCTGAACACCTCGATCAAATCTCCCCTTAACATTCTCTGCTCCAAGGAGAACAATCCCAGCTTCTCCAGTCCCTCGACATAACTGAACTCCCTCATCCCTGGAACCATTCTACTCACAGGGAAAAAGACCAACAGCAATCTGGGTTTTACAAGTCGGGGCAGAGAGTACAAGAGAGAACCACAAATTATGCCATGCTCGGTGTGTCCACAGTGAGAAACTGTGCAATATGGCACCCATTATTGAAGGGAGATTACAGCCACAGAGAGCAGACACTGTAGACTCACCAGATGCTCCAGGGATGGGAGAGTTCAGATACAGAGACTATTCCCACTGCAGCAAAGAAGGCTAAGAGGAGAGTTAGTAGACGGTTAATTGAGGTTATTTTGTCAGCTGTGGCTCAGTGGGCAGCACCCTTGCCTCTGAGTCAGAAGGTTGTGGGTTCAAGTCCCACTCCAGGGACTTGAGCACAAAAAATCCAGGCTGACACTCCAGTGCAGTGCTGAGGGAGTGCCGCACTGTCAGAGGGGCAGTGCTGAGGGAGTGCCGCACTGTCAGAGAGGCAGTACTGAGGGAGTGCCGCACTGTCAGAGGGGCAGTACTGAGGGAGTACTGCACTGTCAAAGGGGCAGTACTGAGGGAGTACTGCACTGTCAGAGGGGCAGTACTGAGGGAGTCCGCACTGTCAGAGGGACAGTACTGAGGGAGTACTGCACTGTCGGAGGGGCAGTACTGAGGGAGTACTGCACTGTCAGAGGGGCAGTACTGAGGGAGTGCTGCACTGTCGGAGGGGCAGTACTGAGGGAGTCCGCACTGTCGGAGGGGCAGTACTGAGGGAGCGCCGCACTGTCGGAGGGGCAGTACTGAGGGAGCGCCGCACTGTCGGAGGGGCAGTACTGAGGGAGTGCCGCACTGTCGGAGGGGCAGTACTGAGGGAGCGCCGCACTGTCGGAGGGGCAGTACTGAGGGAGCGCCGCACTGTCGGAGGGGCAGTACTGAGGGAGTACTGCATTGTTGGAGAGGCCGTTTTTCGGACGAGACGTTAAACCGAGGCCCCGTGTGCTCTCTCAGGTTTATGTAAAAGATCCCGTGGCACTATATCGAAGGAGAGTAGGGAAGTTCTCCCCAGTGTCCTGGGGCCAATATTTATCCCTCAATCAATATAACAACAACAGATTATCTGGTCATTATCACATTGCTGTGTGTGGGAGCTTGCTGTGTGCAAATTGACTGCTGCGTTTCCTACATTACACTCCAAAAGAACTTTATTGGCTGTACAGCGCTTTGAGACTTCCGTTGGTCGTAAAAGGTGCTATATAAATGCAAGTCTTTCTTTCCTATGAACATTATGTGAAGGGCTGTGATCGGGTGAATGGGGACTGACGATTCCCTCTGGTTGGCGAGTCCATGATGAGGGATCATCAATTTCAGATGGTCAGTGTGAGGAGGGAGGTCGGGAAGGGCAGCACCTCCCTTGGATGGTCTGAAAGGGACGAGGAACTTGCCTTTATGGGGAAATGCTGGGGGCCAGTGTCCCACGCAGTGCCTGGACCTGGCTCACTGAGGGACTAGGAGTGAGCGCACAGGCTGTACTCTCACATTCCTGTCCTGTTGGTCAGTGTCTAGTTGCTGACGGTGTTTCACAACTCTTTCCATTGTTGGCTTTTCCGACACCCCCTGGTTAACCACAGTCTAGACCATTGTTTTTGTCTTATGAACAGCTAATGGCTGGACAAGGAGGTCTGTGCTCATCGTGGGAGCTCAATCCCTGGTCGGGAATACCCCCACCTCCCGCCATCCAACACTCCGAAATCCCACCTTCATACACATCACCACGGCAACAGGGAGTCACTGACCAACCGACGGCCTTGATCTGCGAGCCTGGATCGTGTCTGTTCCCGCGGATTTTGATGAGGAACACAGTTCTGAGGGGCTGGTTGTTTAAGGCTCGCTCTCACTTTGACCTGTGCATGACCTGTGACTTCCATCTCCAAGCCCTTCCAAGCTTTTATTTTGTTTCTAAATATTCCTTGTCTCTCATACACAAACATATACACAGATCCCAGGGCAGGTGGACTTGGAATTCAGACCAACACAGGAACAGGAGGCCATTCAGCCCCTCGAGCCTGTTACACAGGAACAGGAGGAGGCCATTCAGCCCCTCGAGCCTGTTCCACCAATCAATGAGACGGGGAAAGCGAGAGCGGGAGAGAGTGGGGGGTTAGAGTGGGGGGTGGAGAGAGAGGGGGAGAGAGAGGGGGAGAGAGAGGGGGAGAGAGAGGGGGAGAGAGAGGGGGAGAGAGAGGGGGAGAGAGAGGGGGAGAGAGAGGGGGAGAGTAGAGGTGAGGGGCAGAGAGGGGGAGAGTGGAGGAGAGGGGGAGAGAGGGGAGGGAGAGGGGGATCCAGAGTCACAGCAGCCAATAACTGGAAGCTGCAGCAAGGTCTGACGATGATGGGGTAAATGGGCCAATCTCCACAAGGTGGAAAGCCCGGGGGGAAGATTAACATGACTGGTCTTACCTGGGTGTATAGGAACATAAGAATTAGGAGCAGGAGCAAGCCATTCGGCCCCTTGAGCCTGCTCCACCATTCAATAAGTTCATGGCTGATCTTCTACTTCAACTCCACTTTCCTGCACTGGTGGAGCAGGCCCGAGGGGCCGAATGGCCACTCCTGCTCCTAAATCTTATGTTCCTATGCACCCAGGAAAGACCCCATATTCCTTGATTTCCTTAATATCCAAAAATCTATCGATCTCAGCCTTGAAATATACTCAAAGACTGAGCCTCCACAGCCGAGAATTCCAGAGATTCACCCCCCTCCGAGTGAAGAGATTTCTCCTCAGCTCAGTCCTCAATGGCCGAGCCCTTATCCTGAGACTGTGTCCCTAGCTCTCTAACAATTTTATACATTTCAATGAGATCATCTCTCATTCTTCCAAACGCCAGAGATTATAGTCCCAATTTACTCAATCTCTCCTGAGAGGACAGCCCTCTCCTCCCAGGAATCAATCCAGTGAACATTTGTTGCACCCACTCTAAGGTTAGTATATCCTTCGGTAGGGAAACCAAGACTGTACACTCCAGCTGCAGTCTCACCAAAGCCCGATATAAATGTAGAAAGACTTCCTTACTCTTGTACTCCAACCTCCTTGTAATAAAGACCAACATACCATTTGCTTTAATCACTTGCTGTCCCTGCAGGTTAACTTTCAGTGATTGGTGTACAGGGACATCCAGGTCCCTCTGAACACCAACATTTCCCAATCTCTCACCATTTAAACAATACTCTGCTTTTCTATGTTTCCCACCAAAGTGGATAACTTCACATTTCTACACATTATATTCCATTTGCCATGTGTTTGCCCACTCACTCAGCCTGCCTCTATCCCCTTGAAGCCTCTTTGCATCCTCCTCACAACTTACATTCCCACCGAGCTTTGAATCATCAGCAAACTTGGATATATTACACTCGGTCCCCTCATCCAAATCATTGATAGAGATTGTGAATAGCTGGGCCCCAGCACCGATCCTTGCGGTACCCCACTAGTTACAGCCCGCCAACCCAAAAATGACCCGTTTATTCCTACTCTCTGTTTTCTGTCCTTTAACCAATCCTCAATCCATGCTAGTGTATTACCCTAACCCTAACCCAATCCTATGAGCCCTAATCGTGTGCAACAACCTCTTGTGTGGCACTTTATCGAATGCCTTCTGAAATTCCAAATATACTACATTCACTGGTTCCCCCTTATCTACCCTGCTAGTTACATTCTCAAAAAATTGTTAACAGATTTGTCAAATCTGTAATATCCCTTTTATAAATCCATGTTGACTCTGTCCAATCATATCATGATTCTCTAATTACCATGTTAACATGTCCCTAACAACAGATTCTCATATTTCCCCGACAACTGATGTTAGGCTAACTGGCCTGTAGTTCCCTGTTTGCTCTCTCCCTCCTGTCTTGAATAGCGGGGTTACATTTTCTACCATCCAATCCGCTGGGACTGTTCTAGAATCTCGGGAATTCAATGCACCCACTATCGAACATTCGGATGTAGGCCTCAGGTCCAGGAGATTTGTCGGCTTTTAGTCCCCTTAATTTCTTCAGTACTGTTTCTTTACCAACATTAATTACTTTTTAGTTCCTCACTCTCATTAAACTTTTCATTCCCCATATATTCCCCTATATTGCCGGTATGTTCTTTGTGTCTTCTACAGTGTCCAACATCCCTACTATTTCCTTATTCCCCATTATAGATTCTCCTGTCTCTGCCTCTAAGGGGCCCATGTATACTTTCCCAAATCTCTTTCTTTTTACATATTTGTGATGCTCTTACAATCTGTTTTCATATTTCTTGCCAGTTTTCTCTCCTATTCTATTTTCTCCTTCTTTACCAGTGTGTTGGTCATTCTTTGCTGATTTGTAAAACCCTCCCAATTCTCAGACTTACTGCTCTTTTTACCAACATTGTAAGCATCTTCTTTAAATCTAATGCTATCTTTAACTTCTCTAGTAAGCCGTGGCTGTACCATTTTTCCTGTGGAGTTTTTATTGCTTAAGGGAATTTATGTTCGTTGAGAATTGTGAATTATTTCTTTAAATATTCACCATTACTTATCTACCATCATATCTTTTAAGCTAATTCCCCAATCTAACTCAGCCAACTCAGTCTTATACTTCCGTAATTGGCTTTATTTAAATTTAAGAGCCTAATTTCAGACTTAAGCACATCACTCTCCAACGTAATATGAAATTCTATCACAAAATGATCACTCTTCCCCAGAGGATCCTTTACTGTAAGATTTCTAATTAACCTGGGTACAGGTGAGAGATACAGGGGACTGGTCTTACCCAGGTACAGGTGAGAAATACACAGGTCGTACCCAGGTACAGGTGAGGGATACAGGGGACAGGTCTTACCCAGGTACAGGTGAGAAATACACAGGTCGTACCCAGGTACAGGTGAGAGATACAGGGGACAGGTCTTACCCAGGTACAGGTGAGATATACAGGGGACAGGTCTTACCCAGGTACAGGTGAGAGATACAGGGGACAGGTCTTACCCAGGTACAGGTGAGAGATACCCAGGACGGGTCTTACCCAGGTACAAGTGAGAGATACAGGGGACAGGTCTTACCCAGGTACAGGTGAGAAATACACAGGTCGTACCCAGGTACAGGTGAGGGATACAGGGGACAGGTCTTACCTGTGTACAGGTGAGGGATACATGGGACAGTTCTTACCCGGGTACAGGTGAGAGATACACGGGATTTACCTGGGTACAGGTGAGGGATACATGGGTCTTACCTGGGTACAGGTGAGGGATACACAGGTCTTACGTGGGTACAGGTGAGGAATACACGGGTCTTACCTGGGTACAGGTGAGGGATACACGGGTCTTACCTGGGTACAGGTGAGGGATACATGGGACGGGTCTTACCTGGGTACAGGTGAGAGATACACGGGTCTTACCTGGGTACAGGTGAGGGATACATGGGTCTTAGCTGGGTACAGGTGAGGGATACACGGGTCTTACCTGAGTACAGGTGAGGGATACACGGGTCTTACCTGAGTACAGGTGAGGGATACACGGGTCTTACCTGGGTACAGGTGAGGGATACACGGGTCTTACCTGGGTACAGGTGAGGGATACATGGGACGGGTCTTACCTGGGTACAGGTGAGAGATACACGGGTCTTAGCTGGGTACAGGTGAGGGATACACGGGTCTTACCTGGGTACAGGTGAGGGATACACGGGTCTTACCTGGGTACAGGTGAGGGATACATGGGTCTTACCTGGGTACAGGTGAGGGATACACAGGTCTTACGTGGGTACAGGTGAGGAATACACGGGTCTTACCTGGGTACAGGTGAGGGATACACGGGTCTTAGCTGGGTACAGGTGAGGGATACATGGGTCTTACCTGGGTACAGGTGAGGGATACACAGGTCTTACGTGGGTACAGGTGAGGAATACACGGGTCTTACCTGGGTACAGGTGAGGGATACACGGGTCTTACCTGGGTACAGGTGAGGGATACATGGGACGGGTCTTACCTGGGTACAGGTGAGAGATACACGGGTCTTACCTGGGTACAGGTGAGGGATACATGGGTCTTAGCTGGGTACAGGTGAGGGATACACGGGTCTTACCTGAGTACAGGTGAGGGATACACGGGTCTTACCTGGGTACAGGTGAGAGATACACGGGTCTTACCTGGGTACAGGTGAGGGATACACAGGTCTTACATGGATACAGGTGAGGGATACATGGGTCTTACCTGGGTACAGGTGAGGGATACATGGGACGGGTCTTACCTGGGTACAGGTGAGAGATACACGGGTCTTACCTGGGTACAGGTGAGGGATACACAGGTCTTACCTGGGTACAGGTGAGGGATACATGGGTCTTACCTGGGTACAGGTGAGGGATACATGGGACGGGTCTTACCTGGGTACAGGTGAGGGATACACAGGTCTTACATGGATACAGGTGAGGGATACACGGGTCTTACCTGGGTACAGGTGAGGGATACATGGGTCTTACCTGGGTACAGGTGAGGGATACATGGGACAGGTCTTATCTGGGTACAGGTGAGGGATACATGGGTCTTACCTGGGTACAGGTGAGGGATACATGGGTCTTACCTGGGTACAGGTGAGGGATAGGGTCTTACCTGGGTACAGGTGAGGGATAGGGTCTTACCTGGGTACAGGTGAGGGATACATGGATCTTACCTGGGTACAGGTGAGGGATACACAGGTCTTACCTGGGTACAGGTGAGGGATACACGGGTCTTACCTGGGTACAGTTGTTTGGTTGGGGCACTGAGCTGGGCTGACTTTGTGACTCTAAAGGCAACATCTGCTGTCCGGGTGTTTTTCCTGCTGGAGCAGAATCCTGTTGTTCTCTGTATTCCTTCAGGTAAAGTGTGAAGTTCCAAAACCTTCAGGATGTCTACGGGTTCCACTGTGGAAAGAAGAAATGGTGATTACAATTCAAATGCCGATAACATCTTGCAATGTAGTATACCGTATTGGCTGCTCACGATGTGGTCTCCTCTACATTGGGGAGACAGAGTGTAGATTGGGTGACCGCTTTGCGATGCACCTCCGTTCAGTCCGTAAGCGTGACCTCGAGCTTCCGGTCACCTGTCACTTTAATTCCCCCTCCATTCCCACTCTGACCTCTCTGGCCTCTGCCTCCTGCACTGTTCCAATGAAGCTCAACGCAAGCTCAAGGAGCACCTCAGCTTTCGTTTAGGCAATTTACAGTCTTCCGAACTCAACATCGAGTTCAACAATTTCAGACCAGAACCTCTGCCCGTATTTTTTTCTCTTTCCTCCTGTTTTTTACAAACCCCCCCACCCCGTGTTCCTCTTTCCCAGGGCAGCCGGTGATAATTCCGTCATTTACATCCTATCTAGACTCATCTTTTGTTTCCAAACTTGTGCCGTTATCATCTCAATTTGGCCCATCATCCCTTTTGTCTCTCTAATCTCTCCTGCCTTCCACCCTATCACAGACCTTCCCTTTTGTCCTTTCCTCCCTCCCCCTTTCAGTGCCCCTCCACCTCCAATCTGTTACATTTCAAACTTTCGCCAGTTCTGACGAAGGTCACAGACCTGAAACGTTAACTCTGTTTCTCTCTCCACAGATGCTGCCTGACCCGCTGAGATTTGCAGCATTCTCTGTTTTTATTGGCAACAACCCAAGGTCTCCGGGAGCACATCATCCCCTCCCCACCTCTTCCGAAACAGGTTGATAAAGGTCGCGTCAGCGTTAAACGTGAGTCACAAGCCTCAGCTGGTCTCTGCATTTATCAACAGACTGACAGTTCAAATGGAACTTGCTGCAGGTAAAGTCTTTTTAACAATTTGATTTAAAAATGTCCTCAACAGCTGAGGTGGCAGAGGCCAGAATCAGAGTCTCACACAACACAGGAGGAGGCCATTGGGCCCATCGAGCCTGTGCCGGCTCTGTGACAGAGCGATCCCATCAGTCCCACTCCCCGCTCTGTCCCCACAGCCCGGCACATTTCCCCCTTTCAAGTATTTATCCAGTTCCCGGTTTGAAAGTTACTATTGAATCTGCTCCCTTTCAGGCAGCGCGTTCCCGATCACAACAACTCGCTGCGTAAACACATTCTCCTCATCTCCTCCTCTGGCTCTTTTGCCAATTATTGTCAATCTGTGTCCCTCTGGTTACTGACCCGCCTGCCCCGGGGAACAGTTTCTCCCGATTTACTCCATCAAAACCCTTCATAATCCTGAACACCTCGATCAAATCTCCCCTTAACCTTCTCTGCTCCAAGGAGAACAACCCCAGCTTCTCCAGTCTCTCCAAGTAACGGAAGTCCCTTATTCCTGTCAAGAGAAAAAAATCAGCATCGAATCCTCTAATCATCTTAAACACCTCGATGAGATCGCCCCTTAACCTTCTACACTCGAGGGAACACAAGCCCAGTCTGTGCAACCTGTCCTCGTAATTTAACCCTTTTATCCCCGGTACCATTCTGTTGAATCTGTGCAGCTCCCTCTCCGAGGCCGATATACCCTCCCTGAGGGGCGGGGCCCAGGGCCGAACACAGTTACTGCAGGCGGGCTCTGACCAGGGCTCTGTATAAACTGGAACATAAGAACATAAGAAATAGGAGCAGGAGTCGGCCATTTGGTCCCTCGAGCCTGCTCCGCCATTCAATAAGATCATGGCTGATCCGATCATGGACTCAGCTCCACTTCCCTGCCCGTTCCCCATAACCCTTTACTCCCTTATCGCTCAAAAATCTGTCTATCTCCACCTTAAATATATTCAATGACCCAGCCTCCACAGCTCTCTGGGGCAGAGAATTCCACAGATTTACAACCCTCTGAGAGAAGAAATTCCTCCTCATCTCAGTTTTAAATGGGCGGCCCCTTATTCTGACACTAAGCCCCCTAGTTCTAGATTCCCCCACAAGGGGGAAACATCCTCTCTGCATCCACCTTGTCAAGCCCCCTTATTATCTTATAAGTTTCAATAAGATCACCTCTCATTATTCTGAACTCCAATGAGGCCCAAACTACCCAACCTATCTTCATAAGTCAACCCCCTCATCTCCAGAATCAACCGAGTGAACCTTCTCTGAACAGCCTCCAATACAAGTATATCCTTCCTTAAATACGGAGACCAAAACTGTACGCAGTACTCCAGGTGTGGCCTCACCAATACCCTGTACAGTTGTAGCAGGACTTCTCTGCTTTTATACTCTATCCCCCCGGCAATAAAGGCCAACATTCCATTTGCCTTCCTGATCACTTGCTGGACCTGCAGACTAACTTTTTGTGTAACATAACTTTGTATTCCAGCCCTCGAGATAAAGCCATTTATGACTGGATTTGAGGGAAGGGGTCCATGGTGGGACAATCAGCCATGAACTCTGCACGGGGCGGGGGAGCTGATTCTTTAACGGTGATATCTCAGGCCAGTAATGTGTTTGAGAGCCTCAACACCAAGTTCGCATTACAGCTGTGCTTCTGATTACAGCTGTGCTTCTCTACCAGCCAATCCGAGATCACAGAGCAAGACTGAACCCTTTGAAATATAGCTCATTAATCAGGATTGAAGTCACTACAAATAAACCACAACTTGGTAAATATATAAATAACGGATCACTGGCATCTGGTACTGTACGGCATGTGTGTGTCTCAGTGTCTCCTGTACATGTACAGTACACAGCGGGTAAAGGGAACAATTCACTCCCGTCTGGTACTGTACACCCCGTGTATGTCCCAGTGTCTCCTGTACATGTACAGTACACAGCGGGTAAAGGGAACAATTCTCTCCCGTCTGGTACTGTACACCCCGTGCATGTCCCAGTGTCTCCTGTACATGTACAGTACACAGCGGGTAAAGGGAACAATTCTCTCCCGTCTGGTACTGTACGGCTCGTGTATGTCCCAGTGTCTCCTGTACATGTACAGTACACAGCGGGTAAAGGGAACAATTCTCTCCCGTCTGGTACTGTACACCCCGTGTATGTCCCAGTGTCTCCTGTACATGTACAGTACACAGCGGGTAAAGGGAACAATTCTCTCCCGTCTGGTACTGTACAGCCCGTGTATGTCCCAGTGTCTCCTGTACATGTACAGTACACAGCGGGTAAAGGGAACAATTCACTCCCGTCTGGTACTGTACACCCCGTGTATGTCCCAGTGTCTCCTGTACATGTACAGTACACAGCGGGTAAAGGGAACAATTCTCTCCCGTCTGGGACTGTACACCCCGTGTATGTCCCAGTGTCTCCTGTACATGTACAGTACACAGCGGGTAAAGGGAACAATTCTCTCCCGTCTGGTACTGTACAGCCCGTGTGTGTCCCAGTGTCTCCTGTACATGTACAGTACACAGCGGGTAAAGGGAACAATTCTCTCCCGTCTGGTACTGTACACCCCGTGTATGTCCCAGTGTCTCCTGTACATGTACAGTACACAGCGGGTAAAGGGAACAATTCTCTCCCGTCTGGTACTGTACGGCCCCAGTGCTGGCTCCTGTTTCTATCTCCTATACCTTGCCCCACCCCCAGCTCTCGCTACCTGTACAACACCTGTCTGCGAGCTGCAGTCTGCTTCCATGAATCAGAGCAAATCCACTCCCACAGTGACTTTGAAAACAGAACAAAGAGGTTGAAGCGAGCAGGTGCTTGCTGTAATAACGGAGCGCCTGGTTTAATGGGCTGCTCACTCTCCCAGCAGACATGGTGTTGAATGAGACAGCTCTGTCAGTTCCTGGCTCTGTGTGTGGAGCAATGCAAGCACTGCCCTGCTCCTTTGTCCCGGTACAATCTACCGCTACTGGCCCAGAACGCTTTCAATACATGGTGCATCGCTGGGCTGCTGAGACCCATTGTGTTTGAAGGACACCATGGCGGAGAAATTCGGTCACACACCATTTATGGCATTAATCCAGGCAGCGTGGTCAGTTTAGCGCCTTGAAAACGTTGGCGCCCTCTGGTGAGAAATTGGTCAGAATCGGGCGAGGAGCGGACAGGGCAATAAATCAGCTGTTGCACACGAACCTGCCTTGGGGGGCCCATAACCACAGTTTGGGCGGTACATTTGGCGAATCCATTGCGCATTCGCGGAACTCCGATTGCAATCCCGGGAAAAGCCGAGACTGAAAGGTTTGGATAGTAATGCTCCCATTAAAGTTTTCACAATCGCTCGTTTTCCCCCTGCACTGCTCTGTCTGTCTGCCACTCAAACTGGGAGGCTCCCTCACCGTGCTGTGTGTAAACCTTGCACTGACTGTGACTGAGACTCACACCGTGCTGTGTGTAAACCTTGCACTGACTGTGACTGAGACTCACACCGTGCTGTGTGTAAACCTTGCACTGACTGTGACTGAGACTCACACCGTGCTGTGTGTAAACCTTGCACTGACTGTGACTGAGACTCACACCGTGCTGTGTGTAAACCTTGCACTGACTGTGACTGAGACTCACACCATGCTGTGTGTAAACCTTGCACTGACTGACTGAGACTCACACCGTGCTGTGTGTAAACCTTGCACTGACTGTGACTGAGACTCACACCGTGCTGTGTGTAAACCTTGCACTGACTGTGACTGAGACTCACACCGTGCTGTGTGTAAACCTTGCACTGACTGTGACTGAGACTCACACACCGTGCTGTGTGTAAACCTTGCACTGACTGTGACTGAGACTCACACCGTGCTGTGTGTAAACCTTGCACTGACTGTGACTGAGACTCACACCGTGCTGTGTGTAAACCTTGCACTGACTGTGACTGAGACTTACACCGTGCTGTGTGTAAACCTTGCACTGACTGTGACTGAGACTCACACCGTGCTGTGTGTAAATGTTGCACTGACTGTGACTGAGACTCACACCGTGCTGTGTGTAAACCTTGCACTGACTGTGACTGAGACTCACACCGTGCTGTGTGTAAACCTTGCCCTGACTGTGACTGAGACTTACACCGTGCTGTGTATAAACCTTGCACTGACTGTGACTGAGACTCACACCGTGCTGTGTGTAAATGTTGCACTGACTGTGACTGAGACTCACACCGTGCTGTGTGTAAACCTTGCACTGACTGTGACTGAGACTCACACCGTGCTGTGTGTAAACCTTGCACTGACTGTGACTGAGACTCACACACCGTGCTGTGTGTAAACCTTGCACTGACTGTGACTGAGACTCACACACCTTGCTGTGTGTAAACCTTGCACTGACTGTGACTGAGACTCACACCGTGCTGTGTGTAAACCTTGCACTGACTGTGACTGAGACTCACACACCGTGCTGTGTGTAAACCTTGCACTGACTGTGACTGAGACTCACACCGTGCTGTGTGTAAACCTTGCACTGACTGTGACTGAGACTCACACACCGTGCTGTGTGTAAACCTTGCACTGACTGTGACTGAGACTCACACACCTTGCTGTGTGTAAACCTTGCACTGACTGTGACTGAGACTCACACCGTGCTGTGTGTAAACCTTGCACTGACTGTGACTGAGACTCACACCGTGCTGTGTGTAAACCTTGCACTGACTGTGACTGAGACTTACACCGTGCTGTGTGTAAACCTTGCACTGACTGTGACTGAGACTCACACACCGTGCTGTGTGTAAACCTTGCACTGACTGTGACTGAGACTCACACCGTGCTGTGTGTAAATGTTGCACTGACTGACCTCTGGGGGGAGCACTTCCTCATCCCTTTAAGTAGCCGCCAGTTAACGACTGCCAGCCTGGACCCGCTGTTTCTCCAGACGTTGTTATTGGCCGGCGCTCAGTGAGACGCCCACACCGAATATACCGACCCAAGCGTCTGCGTTGCTCCAGGAATACGTCAGGATCGCAGCGATTAGCAGCAGCCGGGCGCGAGCGGTTTGCGCCCCCAGTGAGCCTGGAATGGATTATTGCTCGGGGCGCTGAACTCTGTGCTCCCGGTCAGTAACCTCGCACCCTCCCAGTAACCCCCGCTCTGGGTGTTAACTGAGGCATGAGACAACCGGAAATCCATCCCTACAGTTGTGTTCAGGTGAAAATAACGAGAAAGAGAGTGTTTGAGTTACGTTCATGTCAGGCATTTAACATGCTCCTTAAAACCTCTCTCTTTGACCAAACTCTTGGTCACCTAAGCTAATATCTCCTTCTTTCGCTCGCCGTCAATTTCTGGCTGAGTTGCGCCCTTGTGTATTACTCTGTTAACGGTGCTACATCAAGGCAAGTAGCTGTTAGAACATAAGAATATAAGAGCATAAGAATTAGGAACAGGAGTAGGCCATCTAGCCCCTCGAGCCTGCTCCGCCATTCAACAAGATCATGGCTGATCTGGCCGTGGACTCAGCTCCACTTACCCGCCCGCTCCCCGTAACCCTTAATTCCCTTATTGGTTAAAAATCTATCTATCTGTGACTTGAATACATTCAATGAGCTAGCCTCAACTGCTTCCTTGGGCAGAGAATTCCACAGATTCACAACCCTCTGGGAGAAGAAATTCCTTCTCAACTCGGTTTTAAATTGGCTCCCCCGTATTTTGAGACTGTGCCCCCTAGTTCTAGTCTCCCCGACCAGTGGAAACAACCTCTCTGCCTCTATCTTGTCTATCCCTTTCATTATTTTAAATGTTTCTATAAGATCACCCCTCATCCTTCTGAACTCCAACGAGTAAAGACCCAATCTACTCAATCTATCATCATAAGGTAATCCCTTCATCTCCGGAATCAGCCGAGTGAATCGTCTCTCTACCCCCTCCAAAGCCAGTATATCCTTCCTTAAGTAAGGTGACCAAAACTGCACGCAGTACACCAGGTGCGGCCTCACCAATACCCTGTACAGTTGCAGCAGGACCTCCCTGCTTTTGTACTCCATCCCTCTCGCAATGAAGGCCAGCATTCCATTCGCCTTCCTGATTACCTGCTGCACCTGCAAACTAACTTTTTGGGATTCATGCACAAGGACCCCCAGGTCCCTCTGCACCGCAGCATGTTGTAATTTCTCCCCATTCAAATAGTATTCCCTTTTACTGTTTTTTTTCCCCAAGGTGGATGACCGCACATTTTCCGACATTTTATTCCATCTGCCAAACCTTAGCCCATTCGCTTAACCTATCTAAATCTCTTTGCAGCCTCTCTATGTCCTCTACACAACCCGCTTTCCCACTAATCTTTGTGTCATCTGCAAATTTTGTTACACTACACTCTGTCCCCTCTTCCAGGTCATCTATGTTAATTGTAAACAGTTGTGGTCCCAGCACCGATCCCTGTGGCACACCACTAACCACCGATTTCCAACCCGAAAAGGACCCATTTATCCCGACTCTCTGCTTTCTGTTATTCAGTCAATTCTCGCTCCATGCTAATACATTTCCTCTGACTCCACGTACCTCTGTCTTCTGCAGTAACCTTTTGTGTGGCACCTTATCGAATGCCTTTTGGAAATCTAAATACACCACATCCATCGGTACACCTTTATCCACCATGCTCGTTATATCCTCAAAGAATTCCAGTAAATTAGTTAAACATGATTTCCCCTTCATGAATCCATGTTGCGTCTGCTTGATTGCACTATTCCTATCGAGATGTCCCACTATGTCTTCCTTAATGATAGCTTCAAGCATTTTCCCCACTACAGATGTTAAACTAACCGGCCTAAT
Source organism: Pristiophorus japonicus (assembly GCF_044704955.1). Lineage (NCBI taxonomy): Eukaryota > Metazoa > Chordata > Chondrichthyes > Pristiophoridae > Pristiophorus > Pristiophorus japonicus. The sequence goes on from NW_027252307.1 coordinate 635,167, forward strand.
GTTACCTGCCTTTTGTCTGCCCCTTTTTTTAAACAGAGGCGTTACATTAGCTGCTTTCCAATCCGCTGGTACCTCCCCAGAGTCCAGAGAATTTTGGTAGATTATAACGAATGCATCTGCTATAACTTCCGCCATTCTTTTAATACCCTGGGATGCATTTCATCAGGACCAGGGGACTTGTCTACCTTGAGTCCCATTTGCCTGTCCAGCACTACCCCGCTAGTGATAGTGATTGTCTCAAGGTCCTCCCTTCCCACATTCCTGTGACCAGCAATTTTTGGCAAGGTTTTTGTGTCTTCCACTGTGAAGACCGAAGCAAAATAATTGTTTAAGGTCTCAGCCATTTCCACATTACCCATTACTAAATCCCCCTTCTCTTCTTCTAAGGGACCAACATTTACTTTAGTCACTCTTTTCCGTTTTATATATCGGTAAAAGCTTTTACTATCCGTTTTTATGTTTTGCGCAAGTTTACTTTCATAATCTATCTTTCCTTTTTTTATTGCTTTCTTAGTTATTCTTTGCTGTCGTTTAAAATTTTCCCAATCTTCTCGTTTCCCACTAACCTTGGCCACCTTATACGCATTGGTTTTTAATTTGATACTCTCCTTTATTTCCTTGGTTATCCACGGCTGGTTATCCCTTCTCTTACCACCCTTCTTTTTCACTGGAATATATTTTTGTTGAGCACTATGAAAGAGCTCCTCAAAAGTCCTCCACTGTTCCTCAATTGTACCACCGTTTAGTCTGTGTTCCCAGTCTACTTTAGCCAACTCTGCTCTCATCCCACTGTAGTCCCCTTTGTTTAAGCATAGTACGCTTGTTTGAGACACTACTTCCTCATCCTCAATCTGTGTTACAAATTCAACCATACTGTGATCACTCATTCCGAGAGGATCTTTTACTAGGAGATCGTTTATTATTCCTGTCTCATTACACAGGACCAGATCTAAGATAGCTTGCTCCCTTGTAGGTTGATTAAATAGTTGCGGTAAAACATCTGAAGGGGATTTGTTTGCGAATTCCTGTAAGATTAGAATGGCTATTTACTTATCTCACTGCTCAGGTCGTATACAACATGCATTTCACACCCCGTGTCACAGGAAACATTCCCTCTCCCCCACTCCCCCGCCACCCAACCCGGCCCCCCGACCTCTCCTTTCATGGCAGGTGCCACGAAACAGATCGAGAGCGTCTATCTCAATGTTATACATCACTGAGAGTCAGTGTGTGTGGGACCTGTACCCCAGTTAGTCAGTGTGTGTGTGACCCATACCCCAGTTAGTCAGTGTGTGTGGGACACGTACCCCAGTGAGAGTCAGTGTGTGTGGGACCCATACCCCAGTGAGAGTCAGTGTGTGTGGGACCCGTACCCCAGTGAGAGTCAGTGTGTGTGGGACCCATACCCCAGTGAGAGTCAGTGTGTGTGGGACTCGTACCCCAGTGAGAGTCAGTGTGTGTGGGTCCCGTACCCCAGTGAGAGTCAGTGTGTGTGGGACCTGTACCCCAGTGAGAGTCAGTGTGTGTGTGACCCATACCCCAGTTAGTCAGTGTGTGTGGGACACGTACCCCAGTGAGAGTCAGTGTATGTGGGATACCCAGTGAGAGTCAGTGTGTGTGGAACCCATACCCCAGTGAGAGTCAGTGTGTGTGGGACTCGTACCCCAGTGAGAGTCAGTGTGTGTGGGTCCCGTACCCCAGTGAGAGTCAGTGTGTGTGGGACCTGTACCCCAGTGAGAGTCAGTGTGTGTGGGACCCGTACCCCAGTGAGAGTCAGTGTGTGTGGGACCCGTACCCCAGTGAGAGTCAGTGTGTGAGGGACCCGTACCCCAGTGAGAGTCAGTGTGTGTGGGACTCGTACCCCAGTGAGAGTCAGTGTGTGTGGGACCCGTACCCCAGTGAGAGTTAGTGTGTGTGGGACCCGTACCCCAGTGAGAGTCAGTGTGTGTGGGACTCGTACCCCAGTGAGAGTCAGTGTGTGTGGGACCCGTACCCCAGTGAGAGTCAGTGTGTGTGGGACCCGTACCCCAGTGAGAGTCAGTGTGTGTGGGACCTGTACCCCAGTGAGAGTCAGTGTGTGTGGGATCTTGCTGCTTACAAATTAGCTGCAGTGTTTCCATATTTTGTAACAGTGACAACACATCAAAAGTAATATTACATCAATTTCTAGCCTTGCTTTCTTTTTTTCTTTATTCATCTTATTCTTAATCTATCCAGGGTCATATATGTTGATATTACAGAATCCCCTCCCACCGCAACGCTGAGCTGCCCGTTCCCAGTGCTGGTGCTGCGTGGGACCAACAGGTGACTGCACGGCTTCACGGGAACATTGCTCTCCCCTCCCGCAGTGTCTCCTTCATCCCGGTCTCTCCGGTTCGTGTGTATCATCTACCTGTTCACTGCCTGCTACTCTCCCTCTGGTCTGTGTGGGATCCTGTTCCTAACCTCACCTCACCTGTGACATTCTGTTGTAAGATTCCTCAACCCCACCCGCTCCCCATATCCCCATCTCCATAACTACCCACCTTCTACCATATCCCTCAGCCCCAGCCCCTCCCCATATCCCCATATCCCTAACCCCACCTACGCAGTGTCTCACCACATCGCTCAATCTCTCCCTCTCTAGAAATATATGTAAACACTTTCAATGTCCATCCCTGGTCATTTATTCCACAACTCAATTGCCCTTTGGGTGAATCAGTTCCCCCTGACTTCTGAACTTAATCCTCACTTGCTCAGTTTTAATCTGTGCCTCCCGGGGTTTGAATACTTCCCCGCTGAGAACAATTTACTGTGAAGGGGATGAGCCCCGGGGGTGTGGGCTAGTCAAGGCAGACAGTGGGGACGTACCGAATGGAACAAGGGCAAACCCAGGGGAACGGGGACAAGCTGAGAAAGGGAGACCGAGCAACATGGACCGACAGGCAGCCAGAAACTGAAAGGGAGACCGTTAGACGAGTTTAGGGAAATCCCGAGACTCAGGGCCCAGGAGTGGGAGGCTGGACACAATGTGGTTGCTATGCGGAGATTTCAGGGATGAGAGTGCTGTGGTAGATCCCAGGGGAGGCTCAGGCCAAGCGTGGAGAGTGACAGAACTATCGGACAAAGGGGAGGAGGCTTCAGAATATGGCTGCATGTGTCCTGTGAGTGAGAATTTCCAGAGCAAGCCCACGCTTGCCTTGAAAGGGCAGGAACACACAGAGAGAGCTGTGAGGCTCACTCAGCTCCTGTGGGTGGCTAAGTATTCCAATTAACCGAACGGAAATGTCAAAGGCAAAATGTGTAATGAACGTCATGTATCTATTCGCCTGGCTATAATGGGCAGGGTTGTTTCCAATGTCCCCGGTCCTCTACGTGTAATGAACAGATTGTTTCTCTCTCGCTCTACAGATCGAATAAAATGCTCGGGAATAAAACTCACAGAACACACCATGCTGGCCTGGCGTCTGCCGCCGGCTGTTATCGGTAAAACATTTGCCCATTGTCCTCACCCACGGCGATGGTCCTGACACTGAGGGACTCTGCTGCTCCTCGGGGGCAGTGATTCCCAGCACAGCCCTCACTGCTAGCACTGGCCAGACAGCCAGTGTCCACACAAAGCCCAGGGAGAGATGCAATGTTCGTCCTCTTACATTATGTACAACAACTTATATTTACACAGCGCCTTGAAGGTCAGAAAACGTCCCAAGACACTTCACAGCAGCGTTATCGGATCAAAATTTGATACGCAGCCATGTAAGGAGATATTGGGACAGGTGATCAAAAGCTGGGTCAAAGAGGGAGGTTTTAAGGAGTGTCTTAAAGGAGGAGAGAGAGGCGGAGAGGTTTAGGGAGGGAGTTCCAGAGCTTGGGGCCCACAGCCACCGATGGTGGAGCGATGGGAATTGGGGATGGGCAGGAGGCTGGAATTGGAGGAGAGCAGCTGACAGTATTGTCGGTGTATGAGTTACTGATGTTATTGTCTGTCACATCACCTGTCCAATCGTTACTTCCAGAGAATCTCTAGCTCATTAACTCACTAACCAGCCTGGTGCAAAATGACAAATAATTCATGCCATGTGATATGTAATATTGAAGTAAATCTGGAGGCTCACGGGGAGGCTTGGCCTTCTCCGATAGGGCGACTAACCTGCACTGCCAGCTTTCCGATTACCGCACTCTAATGTCTTTGCTTAAGAATTCATAGCAACATATCGCTATTAAGAACTAGTTGGTTTATTAGCAAAGGTTTAACAATCACACCACACATTACCAGTTCATCCACCACTCTCACAACCACCTGCCCCATCGTGGATCCCCCGAACCCAACTGGCTGGGGTTTTATTGAGTCTTGTGAACATCACATGACTGGCTAAGCTCCTCCCTGCTCCACAGCTTCACAAACCTCTGAGCATCCTCCCAGGGGCAGATATTACAGGCGCCGTTCTGTAGCGGTCAAAGTGCCAGTGCTGATGGCGGGACGATAATTCAGTAAATTGCAACGATGGTAATGAGCTGTTGAACTCTATCGGTGAGGGAACGGTCAGGGTCCCAGGGGGTTGTGGCAGGTGGGAGTAATGGCGGCAGGCCATAATTCAGGCCTTGCGACTCGAACGCGCCCTTCCAGTGCTGCAAGTCTCCAGGAAACTCTGGGCCATCGAGTTAATCCACCCACACACAATCTTCAGCAAGAGTTACAGGACCTCAAGCCAAATGTTCCCCCACCCCGACCCACCCCACCCTCGTGTGGGCTGAGGAGGGTCCTGGGGCTGGCCTGCTTTGTGTGCCTCAGTACCTCGCCGGGTGAGACGTGGAGAGCTGAGCTTCCTGGGGTCGGGGAACGCCTGGAATCAGGACACAATGCCTCCTGTCTGCGAACAGACATGGAACGGGAAAACGCAAGAATCAGGAATTGAAATTACTTAATAAATTCACAGGGAAAAATGAGAGAACTATTGGAGATATTAAATAATAATTTGAAGGAATAGTCCTGTTGGGAGGTGATGAGGTAAGTTGTTTGGAGAGCAGGGAAGGCATGAGATTGAGGTGTATAAAATGATGAGGGGCCTGGATAGAGTGGATAGGAAGGACCTATTTTCTTTAGCAGAGGGGGTCAATAACCAGGGGGCATAAATTTAAAGTCATTGGAGGGAGGTTTAGAGGGGATTTGAGGCGGAATTTCTTCACCCAGAGGGTGGTGGGGGTCTGGAACTCCCGGCCTGAAAGGGTGGTAGAGGCAGAAACCCTCACCACATTTAAAAAGTACTTGGATATGATCTTGAAGTGCCGTAACCTACAGGGCTACGGACCGAGAGCTGGAAAGTGGGATTAGGCCGGGTAGCTCTTTGTCGGCCGGCGCAGACACGATGGGCCAAATGGCCTCCTTCTGTGCGGTAAACTTCTATGGTTTTAGGAGATCACCTCGCAACTCATATCTCCACTTTCCCACTAGCTCTCCATCCTCCTCCGCTTTAACCTTGTGTTAAGTCCCTGGTAAATACCCACAAGCTGCGGCCTAATCCAAGGCCTGCATTTCCAATCCTGGTTCCCATCTCGCTGCCCAGTCAGGCTAATGGCTGCCTGAACTGACATCCCATCATCCGGAAAACCTTACCCGGTCTGGGCCTATAGGTGACTCCAGTCCCACACCAACATGACCGACTCGAAAATGGCCCAGCGGTTCAGGAAGGTGGCTCACCCCCACCTTCTCAGGGCAACTAGGGTCGGGCAATAAATGCCGGCCTTGTCAGCGACCCACATCCCTTGAATTATTTTATGTTAAAAGAGCCAGAACCCAAGCTCGTAAAGTAAGCAGAAAAAAAATCCACCCTTAGCCATCGAGCACAGAATAGAGAGAAGCGGAACTTGCCTTTAATACAAGGCCTTCAACATGCCAACCCTCCTGAGCCTCCTCACAGCTTGGCAGTCGGAGCAATGGGATTTTGAGGGGAAGGAGTGTTTGGGGGAGGCCCGAGTCAAGGTTTGGGGAAAGATGTGGGTTTGCAGAAGGGTTTGAAAGGAGAAGTGGACAGGGGAAAGTTTGTAGGGCGGGAGATCCAGAGAGCAGGGTCCAGGGAACTGGAAGTTCCATCATCAATGGTCGAGTGAAGGGAGGCTGTACAGGAGGCTGGAATCGGAAAGCCGAAGGGACTGGACTGGGAGGGTCCCCAGTCCTTGCCCCCGCACACACCCCCGCCCCCTCCGTCCGTCCGCAGAGAGACGCTCGACTCAGTTCTCTAGCCCCGCTCCACACAGTTTCCAATCTCGGCCTCACCACAACAAGGAGCCATCAAGTAGAGGGTCCCAGACAGAAACCTGAGGTAGAGCTCTCAACCCTCAATCCCAGCACCCCCTGTACCCTCAATCCCAGCACCCCCTGTACCCTCAATCCCATCACTCCCTGTACCCTCAATCCCAGCACCCCCTGTACCCTCAATCCCAGCAACCCCTGTACCCTCAATCCCAGCAACCCCTGTACCCTCAATCCCATCACCCCCTGTACCCTCAATCCCAGCACCCCCTGTACCCTCAATCCCATCACCCCCTGTACCCTCAATCCCAGCACCCCCTGTACCCTCAATCCCAGCACCCCCTGTACCCTCAATCCCAGCACCCCCTGTACCCTCAATCCCATCACTCCCAGTACCCTCAATCCCAACACCCCCTGTACCCTCAATCTCATCACCTCCTGTACCCTCAATCCCATCACCCCCTGTACCCTCAATCCCAGCACCCCCTGTACCCTCAATCCCATCACCCCCTGTACCCTCAATCTCATCACCTCCTGTACCCTCAATCCCATCATCCCCTGTACCCTCAATCCCAGCACCCCCTGTACCCTCAATCCCATCACCCCCTGTACCCTCAATCCCAACACCCCCTGTACCCTCAATCCCATCACCTCCTGTACCCTCAATCCCATCAACCCCTGTACCCTCAATCCCAACACCCCCTGTACCCTCAATCCCAGCACCCCCTGTACCCTCAATCTCATCACCTCCTGTACCCTCAATCCCATCATCCCCTGTACCCTCAATCCCAGCACCCCCTGTACCCTCAATCCCAGCACCCCCTGTACCCTCAATCCCATCACCCCCTGTACCCTCAATCTCATCACCTCCTGTACCCTCAATCCCAGCACCCCCTGTACCCTCAATCCCAACACCCCCTGTACCCTCAATCCCATCACCCCCTGTACCCTCAATCCCATCACCCCCTGTACCCTCAATCCCATCACCCCCTGTACCCTCAATCCCATCACCCCCTGTACCCTCAATCCCATCACCCCCTGTACCCTCAATCCCATCACCCCCTGTACCCTCAATCCCATCACCCCCTGTACCCTCAATCCCATCACCTCCTGTACCCTCAATCCCATCACCCCCTGTACCCTCAATCCCAGCACCCCCTGTACCCTCAATCTCATCATCCCCTGTACCCTCAATCCCATCACCCCTGTACCCTCAATCTCATACTCTATTCCCTGTACCCCTCCCAGATTTGCCAAGGCTCCCCCCCCACCCCCGGGACAGTCAGTTCCTCACATCCCCCCCATGTGATGTTTTAATGTAAGCTCTCTGGGCCCTGCCCTTGTCTGAGCTGTGCATTTGCCGCCGCTCAGAATGTGATTGTTATTGGGGTTCACATTATCAGTGCTCAGCCGATAGAGGGGACCCTGAGACCAGATTCCCGGAGGGTTGTGTTGGAGTCAGACGGAGGGAGGGAGGGAGAGAAACCTTTGCAGGAGAGGCCTGGGGCCCAATGAGACAGAAAACAGGGAATAGACGGAATCAAGTCAGTGGCTTTGCACAGAGTGATCTCACTGCGGAACTATGCGGCTGGTTGCGGGCAGGTTGGGAACACGGCTAACTGACTGATCCTCATAAATCAGCTGACATCTCCCAACATTTTCCATCTGGACCAGGAATTCAGAGTTAAGTGTTTATGTTGGAGCGGGGAGGCTGTACGGTGGAAATGGGAAGTGGTTTGGAGAGTGGAAATCCCATGCCTGGGCTATAGTTGCTCTCAGACACGGTACACGGGCAGCCCACAGGTCGCGCGCGGTCTGTCACACGGTAACAGGGAGCCTGCCCACCGCACAGAGCCTGATCGCCTGCCGTGTCCATCAGGGAATCGTGTCATTGCTGTAAGATACAGGGACAGGCAGACTAGGGCGGCACACACTCACACACACACACTGACATAACACACACACACACAGTCACACACACTGACATAACACACAACACACACTCAGACACACTGACATAACACACACACACTCACTCAGACACACTGAAATAACACACACACACTCACACACACTCACTCAGACACACTGAAATAACACACACACACACACACTTAGACACACTGACATAACACACACACACACTCACACACACTCAGACACACTGAAATAACACACACTCACACACACACACACACTCAGACACACAGACATAACACACACACAGACATAACACACACACAGACATAACACACACACACACAATCACACACACACAGACAGACATAACACACACACACAATCACACACACACAGACAGACATAACACACACACAATCACACACATACACTGACATAACACACACACACACACACAGACAGACATAACACACACACACACAATCACACACATACACTGACATAACACACACACACTCTGACATAACACACACACTCCCACACACACACAGACATAACACACACACACTGACATAACACACACACACTCTCACACACACACTGACATAACACACACACACTCTCACACACACACACTGACATAACACACACACACTCTCACACACACACAGACATAACACACACGCACACAATCACACACACACAGACATAACACACACTCACACACTCACACAGACATAATATACTCACACAAAGACATAACACACTCACACAATCACACTCACACACTCTCACACAATCACACTCACACACAGACATAACAGACTCACACTCACACACACAGACATAACACATTCACACAATCACACACTAACTCACACACACACTCACTCTCACACACACACGTGTTCGAAGCTGGGAGGACAAGTTGAGAAAGTTGTTCAATCCTTGGCTTTATAAATAGAGGCATAAAATACAAATCCCTGGAAGTTGTGCTAAACCGTTATAAAACACCAGTCAGGCCCCAGCTGGAGGATTGTGTCCCAGTCTGGGCACCGCACTTTAGGAAGTATGTCAAGGTCTTGGAGAGAGTGCGGGGGATTTACTGGAATGATATCAGGGATGAGGGACTGGAGAAGCTGGGATTGTTCTCCTCAGAGCAGAGAAGGTTAAGGGGAGATTTAATATAGGTCATCAAATGTACATGCTTTGTGTGCGCTCAATGACATCACGCCATGGGCCCCTGGGGGGAGGGAGGGGGGGCTGGGCTCTGAGGGGGTAATGGGCCCAGGGGGGCAGGGTGGGGAGAATCGGCCCGGGGTGGGGGGGATGGGCCCAGGGTGGGTACGGGGGGGGGGGGGGGTGGGGGGGATGGGCCCAGGGTGAGCACGAGGGGGGGCGTGGGGGGGATGGGCACGGGGGTATGGGGGAGGATGGGCCAGGAGGGGGGGGGGGTATGGGCTGGGGGGCTGTGGGAGGGAGGCACGGGTGGAGGGGGGGTGGGATGGGCCCAGGGGGGGTGGGTGGGGGGGATGGGCCCAGGGGGGTGGGGGGGATGGGCAAGGGTGGGTGGGGGGGATGGGCCGGGGGGTGGGGGTATGGGCTGGGGGGCTGTGGGAGGGAGGCCCGGGCGGAGGGGATGCCCCACCATGGGGTGAGAGCAGCTCACACACTAACAATGTAATATGTCAGGTTGGGCAGTGTGTTGGGGTCCCCGACCCTCTGGGATGGGCCTGGGGTTTCCGGGAATTGAAGATTAATATGCAGGACACCGCTGTGAGCAATCCCGAGCGGTGGGTAGTTGGCGGGGGCGGGGGGAATGATCGGGGCAGTAAACACCATCTGTTAATTGGTTCGAAAAAATATTGGACGTGGGAAAAAAGTCCAGAATCATCCAATCAGGGAATGAAGAGATGATTTGCTTTGTGATTGGTGCAGGGAGGTGGGGCAATATAAAGTAAAGTTACAATCCGACAGGAAGAGAGAGACCTGGGGGTATATGGGCACAAATCACCGTCAGTGACAGGGCCAGGTGAGAAACGGGATCCTGGGCTTCAGAAATAGAGGCATCGAGTACAAAAGCAAAGAAGTTATGATGAACAAGAAAAGATTTACGAGAATGGTTCCAGGGGAATGAGGGACTTCAGTGACGTGGAGAGACTGGAGAAGCTGGGGTTGTTCCCCTCGGAGCAGAGAAGGTTGAGAGGAGATTTGATCGAGGTGTTCAAAATCATCTGGACAGAGTAGATCGAGAGAAACTGTTCCCATTGGTGGAAGGGTCGAGGATCAGAGGACACAGATTGAAGGCGATTGGCAGAAGAACCAAAGGCGACGTGAGGGAAAATGTTTTTACGCAGCGAGTGGTTCGGTTCTGGGATACACGGCCTGAGAGGGAGGTGGAGGCAGACTCAATCGCGGCTTTCAAAACGGAGTTGGATAAGTAGCTGAAGGAAAAAAAATTTGCAGGGCTCCGGGGAAAGGGCGGGGGAGGGGGACTGGCTGAGGGGCTCTTGTAGAGAGCCGGCACGTGCTCGATGGGCCGAATGGCCTCCTTCTGTGCTGTAACCGTTTTCTGATTCTACTGTGAGGATTGTCATGTCAGGCAGCCAATGGTGGGAGTGTGGGGGCGGGGCAGCTGGAGGCGGGAAATCATGTGATGATACCTCCAGGAATATGTCCAATCAGAGTTGGTGACCCCTGACTGTGAACTTTAACCCCCATTACACGCGCACACCTTTAGCGGGTTGGAGCAGACACGGAAGGGTGTTTCACACCGAGCGTGCGGGCCTGAGAGCAGCCCCACCGGGGATGTGATCAATAGTCTACGATGTTCAACAAGGCCCAATCTTTAGCAAGGGGTCTTCGCAAACCAGTTTCTTTATTTTGGTGTTACAATAAACTCTGCTTCTGTCCTTTACAATCAGCAAAGTCCATCTCCAGCTCATCCAAAACTCGGCGGCCCCGTGTCCTAACTCGCACCGAGTCCCACTCACCCATCACCCTCTGTGCTCACTGCCCCGTGTCCTAACTCACACCGCGTCCCACTCACCCATCATCCCCTGTGCTCACTGCCCCCGTGTCCTAACTCGCACCGAGTCCTGCTCACCCATCACCCCCTGTGCTCACTGCCCCGTGCCCTAACTCACACCCAGTCCCACTCACCCATCACCCCCTGTGCTCACTGCCCCGTGTCCTAACTCACACCGCGTCCCACTCACCCATCACCCCCTGTGCTCGCTGCCCCGTGTCCTAACTCACACCCAGTCCCGCTCACCCATCACCCCCTGTGCTCACTGCCCCGTGTCCTAACTCGCACCCAGTCCCGCTCACCCATCACCCCCTGTGCTCACTGCCCCGTGTCCTAACTCACACCGAGTCCCGCTCACCCATCACCCCCTGTGCTCACTGCCCGGTTCCTAACTCGCACATCACCCCCTGTGCTCCCTGCCCCATGTCCTAACTCACATCGCGTCCCGCTCACCCATCACCCCGTGCTCACTGACCGACATTGGCTCCTGGTCCAGCAGCACCTCAGTAAAAATTCTTATCCTCGCCCCTCACTATCTCTGCAACCTCCTCCAGCCCCACATTCCCCCGCGATCGCTGCGCTCCTCCAATTCTGGCTTCTGGAGCATCTCTGATTATAATTGGTGGCCGTGCTTTCAGCTGCTTGGGTCCCAAGCTCTGGAACTCCCTCCCTAAACCTCTCCGCTTCTCTCTCCTCCTTTAAGACGCTCCTTAAGACCGACCTCTTTGCCCAAGCTTTTGGTCGCCTGACCTAATTGTCTCCTTCTTTGGCTCGCTGTCAAATTTTATCTGATAACACTCCTGAGAAGCGCCTTGGAAGGTTTTACTACAATAAAGGCGCTATATAAATGCAAGTTATAGTTGGTTTTACCGTTCAGTTTCACAAGGGCAATATTCCTCCATTGTGGACCATGGCTGAGTCCAGCTGGTCACAACGCCTAGTCTGGTTTTGCACTGCACTGGGACCACACCTCCCACGGCAAGCATCACTTCTCTCTCACCCTTCAGTTGAGGCGTTACTGGTTGAAATGCAAAGGAAGATCCGATCTCTTGGCCTTAAATGCGAAGGAGGTCTGAGGAAGTGGGCCAGGCCCAAGGACGGAGCGGGCCTCGGCAGTCAGCCCAACCTCCAACAACTCCCGCACAGGTACTCATGTGTCAAGAGAAGTTTACTGACCTCTCCAGGACAGGCAAGGTAACAGGAAGCAGTCATACCTTGAAGCATTTGTAATGTATTTGTTTCATGGGTTCTTTGCTTAAGAATTCATAGCAACACATTGCTATTAAGAACTAGTTGGTTTATTAGCAAAAGGTTTAACAATCACGCTACACATTACCAGTTCATCCACCAGGCTCACAACCACCTGCCCCATCGTGGATCCCCTGAACCCAACTGGCTGGGATTTTATTGAGTGTTGTGAACATCACGTGACTGGTTAAGCCACTCACAACTCAACAGCTCCACAAACCTGTGAGTATACTCACGCATGCATACATTACAGCATTCAATGCTAGAAATTTACATCATATCTTTAAACCTAGCTCAGCCTCCAACTTGAACAAAAATTACAAAGTGCAGAACTGGCCCCCGTCACTCGAACATGATTCCCGAGAGCTGGAATACTGGCTGACCCAGCTTACATCCTGGCAGCTCATGGAGAGCCAACAGGAGTTGCCAAGAGAGGTTAGCAAAGCTCGTGGAAAAATCGAGGCTGACATTTGAACAAAGCCAAGTACAGACAGTGTTAGCTGCCTACTGTATAGTGCTCGCTACTTACACACCATCACACACCCAATCACAACCCACAATAACCTGTCCTTACACACCAACACACACCCAATCACAACCCACAATAACCCATCCTTACACACCAACACACACCCAATCACAACCCACAATAACCCGTCCTTACACACCAACACACACCCAATCACAACCCACAATAACCTGTCCTTCCACACCATCACACACCCAATCACAACCCACAATAACCTGTCCTTACACACCAACACACACCCAATCACAACCCACAATAACCCATCCTTACACACCAACACACACCCAATCACAACCCACAATAACCTGTCCTTCCACACCATCACACACCCAATCACAACCCATAATAACCTGTCCTTAAACACCAACACACGCCCAACCACAACCCACAATAACCTGTCCTTACACACCAACACACACCCAACCACAACCCACAATAACCTGTCCTTACACACCAACACACACCCAACCACAACCCACAATAACCTGTCCTTACACACCAACACACACCCAATCACAACCCACAATAACCGGCCATAAAGGGATGGGGAGGGCGGGGGGGGAGGGGGGAAGTGGGGAGAACCGGAAGTTGAGAAGGAACAGGACAGGAGTTGGGAAGAGACACATCAGTGATTTACATTTCTTTCTCTGAAGGATTTATCATTGTTTTTTTTTCATGTGTTGAAAATATTTATTTTTCCCGTTCCCCCCTCACTGAACCCGACTCTAATCTCGCCGTTATTTTGCCGAGGATCACATTTGCCGCCCACAATCGCCGTGTAATGCCCTTTTTTTTCCGCTGGGCGTTTTTGTTCACAATTTTCCACCAAACTTCCGCGCAAAGTACCGTTGAGATCTCAGCGATCCTTCCAGCGGGACATGGGCAGGCCCTGAGCCTCCACAACCCTCTGTGCAGAGAATCCCAGAGAGTCACCACCCTCTGAGGGAAGAAGTTTCTCCTCATCTCAGTCCTAAATGACCGACCCCTTATCCTGAGACTGTGACCCCTGGTTCTAGACTCCCCAGCCCGGGGGGAAACATCCTCCCTGCATCTACCCTGTCAAGCCCTGTAAGAATTGTGTATGTTTCAATGAGATCACCTCATTCTTCTAAACTCAAGAGAATATAAGCCCAGTCTGCTCAATCTCTCCTCGTGGTCAATCCCCCCATCCCAGAAATCAGTCTGGTGAACCTTCGTTGCACTCCCTCTGTGACAAGGTAATGAGACCGAAACTGTACACAATACTCCAGGTGTGGTCTCACCAGGGCCCTGTATAATTGCAGGCATTAGGGAGGTCAGCTGTCCGCTGGAGTTCCGAGGGATGTTTTAAAAAGTTTTTCCAAAGTTTCCAAAGTTATTAAAAGTTTTTCCAAGGTTTCCAAGTCGTTTAAAAGTTTAAAAGTTTTTCCAAATTGTTTAAAAAGTTACTCAGGTTGATTAAAATTTCTTTTTAAATCGTTTAAAAGTTGATTAAAAATTGATTAAAAGTCTAAAGTGCAAGTCAGGTTACTCCCCGGCACTGCTCCGTGGGCACCGCAAGCCCTCTGTTGTCCTGGACCGGTCCCGGAGTCCCTTCGGCCGGTTAGACCCCGGTCCTGGAGTCCCTTCGGCCGGTTAGACCCCGGTCCTGGAGTCCCTTCGGCCGGTTAGACCCCGGTCCTGGAGTCCCTTCGGCCGGTTAGACCCCGGTCCTGGAGTTCCTTCGGCCGGTTAGACCCTGGTCCTGGAGTTCCTTCGGCCGGTTAGACCCCGGTCCTGGAGTCCCTTCGGCCGGTTAGACCCCGGTCCCGGAGTTCCTTCGGCCGGTTAGACCCCGGTCCTGGAGTTCCTTCGGCCGGTTAGACCCTGGTCCTGGAGTTCCTTCGGCCGGTTAGACCCCGGTCCTGGAGTTCCTTCGGCCGGTTAGACCCTGGTCCTGGAGTTCCTTCGGCCGGTTAGACCCCGGTCCTGGAGTTCCTTCGGCCGGTTAGACCCCGGTCCTGGAGTTCCTTCGGCCGGTTAGACCCCGGTCCTGGAGTCCCTTCGGCCGGTTAGACCCCGGTCCTGGAGTCCCTTCGGCCGGTTAGACCCCGGTCCTGGAGTTCCTTCGGCCGGTTAGACCCTGGTCCTGGAGTTCCTTCGGCCGGTTAGACCCCGGTCCTGGAGTTCCTTCGGCCGGTTAGACCCCGGTCCTGGAGTTCCTTCGGCCGGTTAGACCCCGGTCCCGGAGTCCCTTTGGCCGGTTAGACCCCGGTCCTGGAGTTCCTTCGGCCGGTTAGACCCCGGTCCTGGAGTTCCTTCGGCCGGTTAGACCCCGGTCCTGGAGTTCCTTCGGCCGGTTAGACCCCGGTCCCGGAGTTCCTTCGGCCGGTTAGACCCCGGTCCTGGAGTTCCTTCGGCCGGTTAGACCCCGGTCCTGGAGTTCCTTCGGCCGGTTAGACCCCGGTCCTGGAGTCCCTTCGGCCGGTTAGACCCCGGTCCTGGAGTTCCTTCGGCCGGTTAGACCCCGGTCCTGGAGTCTCTTCGGCCGGTTAGACCCCGGTCCTGGAGTCCCTTCGGCCGGTGAGACCCCGGTCCTGGAGTTCCTTCGGCCGGTTAGACCCCGGTCCTGGAGTCCCTTCGGCCGGTTAGACCCCGGTCCTGGAGTCTCTTCGGCCGGTTAGACCCCGGTCCTGGAGTTCCTTCGGCCGGTTAGACCCCGGTCCTGGAGTTCCTTCGGCCGGTTAGACCCCGGTCCCGGAGTTCCTTCGGCCGGTTAGACCCTGGTCCTGGAGTTCCTTCGGCCGGTTAGACCCCGGTCCTGGAGTTCCTTCGGCCGGTTAGACCCCGGTCCTGGAGTCTCTTCGGCCGGTTAGACCCCGGTCCCGGAGTTCCTTCGGCCGGTTAGACCCCGGTCCTGGAGTCCCTTCGGCCGGTTAGACCCCGGTCCTGGAGTCCCTTCGGCCGGTTAGACCCCGGTCCCGGAGTCCCTTCGGCCGGTTAGACCCCGGTCCCGGAGTCCCTTCGGCCGGTTAGACCCCGGTCCCGGAGTTCCTTCGGCCGGTTAGACCCCGGTCCCGGAGTCCCTTCGGCCGGTTAGACCCCGGTCCTGGAGTCCCTTCGGCCGGTTAGACCCCGGTCCCGGAGTTCCTTCGGCCGGTTAGACCCCGGTCCTGGAGTTCCTTCGGCCGGTTAGACCCCGGTCCTGGAGTTCCTTCGGCCGGTGAGACCCCGGTCCTGGAGTCTCTTCGGCCGGTTAGACCCCGGTCCTGGAGTCCCTTCGGCCGGTTAGACCCCGGTCCTGGAGTCCCTTCGGCCGGTTAGACCCCGGTCCTGGAGTTCCTTCGGCCGGTTAGACCCCGGTCCTGGAGTTCCTTTGGCCAGCTCGGAGCCGATATAGTCGATGTATTCACTGAGCACTGCCCCCTAGTCATCAAGCTCCACGGTGCGGCCCTCGACAATGTGGACCATTTCCCATACCTCGGGAGCCTCTTGTCATCAAAGGCAGACATTGATGCGAAGATTCAATATCACCTCCAGTGCAGCCTTCAGCTGCCTGAGGAAAAGAGTGTTTGAAGATCAGGTCCTCAAATCTGGCACCAAGCTCATGGTCTACAGGGCTGTAGTAATACCGACAGGGGATTGGAGTACAGGGGCAGCGAGGTGTTGCTACAGTTGTACAGGGCCTTCGTGAGGCCACACCTGGAGTATTTTGTACAGTTTTGGTCTCCTAACCTGAGGAAGGACATTCTTGCTATTGAGGGAGTGCAGCGAAGGTTCACCAGACTGATTCCCGGGATGGCGGGACTGACATATCAAGAAAGACTGGATCAACTGGGCTTGTATTCACTGGAGTTCAGAAGAATGAGAGGGGACCTCATAGAAACGTTTAAAATTCTGACGGGTTTAGACAGGTTAGATGCAGGAAGAATCTTCCCAATGTTGGGGAAGTCCAGAACCAGGGGTCACAGTCTAAGGATAAGGGGTAAGCCATTTAGGACCGAGATGAGGAGGAACTTCTTCACCCAGAGAGTGGTGAACCTGTGGAATTCTCTACCACAGAAAGTTGTTGAGGCCAATTCACTAAATATATTCAAAAAGGAGTTAGATGTAGTCCTTACTACTAGGGGGATCAAGGGGTATGGTGAGAAAGCAGGAATGGGGTACTGAAGTTGCATGTTCAGCCATGAACTCATTGAATGGCGGTGCAGGCTAGAAGGGCCGAATGGCCTACTCCTGCACCTATTTTCTATGTTTCTATGTTTACATGGTCTACAGGGCTGTATGGCTCAGAGACATGGACCATGTACAGTAGACACCTCAAGTCGCTGGAGAAATACCACCAACGATGTCTCCGCAAGACCCTGCAAATCCCCTGGGAGAACAGACACACCAACATTAGCGTCCTCGACCAGGCCAACATCCCCAGCATTGAAGCACTGACCACACTCGACCAGCTCCGCTGGGCAGGCCACAGTTCGTTTGCCAGACACGAGAATCCTGAAGCAAATGCTTTATGCGGAGTTTCTTCGCGGCAAACGAGCCAAAGGTGGGCAGTGGAAACTGTTATATATGCAGACTATAGTCATACTCTCTGTGTAGTCACTGTATAGTTGCATAAGATGGAGACTTGTTACCTGATGTATTAACAATAAGGTTTACACTGTGTATATACTATGCTGGCACCACTAGAGGGTGCAACTGGTGGAGACCGGGGTTTCCTGCCCTGGTGGCAGGGCCCAGTATAAACGGCTGCCCACCGTGCTTGTGCTTCACTCTGGAGTTATGAATAAAGGACCGAGGTCGCTACAATTTGAGTACAACACATTGCCTCGTGGAGTCATTCATCAGTACATTACAGATATAACAACTGGCGACGAGAATACGGACTTTCACGCGATTATGGCGACCTTTGGCACACTAAAAGATTTCGCAGAGGGTGATGATTGGGATGCTTTCACGGAAAGGCGCAAGCAATATTTTGTGGCAAGCGACTTGGCAGGGGAGAAGGACACATTGGTGGAGAAGCATAAGGCTATACCGCTGACCAGTTGTGGGCCCGAGGTCTACCGCCTCATCAGGGACTTGCTGGCACCCACGAAGGCCACGGATAAAACATACGATGAGCTGACTGAACTAACTCGCGACCAAATAAAACCAAAACAGAGCATCCTCACGGCCAGGCACTGATTCTACACTCACTGCAGACCTGAGGGCCAGGAGATTGCAAAATATGCTGCCGACCTCAGGAGACTTGTGGCACCGTGTGATTTTGGCACACACCTCAACGATGCATTGTGAGACATCTTCGTTATAGGAATTGACCACGAGGGCCTCCTTCACAAGCTATTATCTGCCGACACCACAGTCAACCTGCAGAAGGCCATCAGCATCAGTCAGGTGTTCATGACCTCGACCTGCAGCACCAAGCAAATTATTCATCCTGTGGACTCAAACCCGACAAGTACTGTACACCGAATGGTGCCTTTCACAGGCAAGGCTGTAGAACCTGGCTCTGCCCAGGGCAGAGAGCACAGACCTCAGGGTTCCAGAACTCACAGTCCGCCGAGAGGTGCTAATCGAGTAGCACCATGCTGATGTTGCGGAGGAAACCAGAGGGCCCACCAGTGTCGGTTTGCTGAGTATGTATGCAAAGTCTGTAACACGAAGGGCCACCTCCAGCATATGTGTAAAAGAAATACGACTCACCGTCTAGCAGAGGACATAAGATGACGTTGAATCCAGCGAGGAGTATGATGATTTGGCCAGAAAGGCAGCTCAGCCCCAAGAAGAAGTGTATGGAGTGTATACCTGCACCACCGATTGTCCTCAGTGAAGATGGAAGTCGAGATAAACGGCGTTCCAGTCTCATGGAAGTGGACATGGGAGCGAGCCAGTCAGTGATGAGCCAGGGTGCCTTTGAGAGGCTGTGGAACAAAAAACGACCCGAGCTGGTTCCAGTACAGGAAAAGGTGCGCACCTACACCAAGGAGCTGATCCCAGTCCTCGGTAGTGTGGATGTAAGTGTAATCCATAATGGCGTGGTGCACAAGTTACCTCTGTGGATTGTTGCAGGTGATGGTCCAACGCTACTCGGAAGAAGGTGGATGGGGAAGATCCAGTGGAAATGGGAAGACCTCTTCACTCCAGCAATCGATGTTCCCCGTGCTCAGAGGCAGAGCAAAACCTCACCTTCGCTTGGGCCAGGCACCAGAGAACAGAGCAGCACAGCACCTGAGGCACAGACCGTCCATCACGACTGCGTGGCAATGATCCGACCGGAACGACCTAAAAGTACCTTCCCGGCTCCAGTGGCAGGATTCCTGGGGAGGAAGATCGAACTCACAGGCACTCTTCCAGCTTTTGTGGCAGAATCGCGGGAGAGAAGGATCAAGGCAGTCGACCTCGAGGACAGAGGCAAGATGGCGTCCCTGCTGCAGCGAGGGGCAGCGTGGCTGAAATAAAAGATGTCCGCGGCCAGACCACGAGGTGCAACACTGAGGGACCAACACGTGGTGTCTAACAAAGCATCTGATTGGGGTAAAACCAGCAGGGTTCTCTTAAAGGAGACCTGCAATCAACTGAACTTAAAGGGACATTGTATGCGTGGCAATCAATATAACGAACCGATTAAGATTGTGAACAAAATGTTGTGAAATGTCGGGAATGGAGTGTTCCTAAAAGTAGCAAGCGAGCGAGCTCGGGAGGGTAAAGATACCCTGCCCCAGGGTCCCCACAAGTTATAGGTCAGTGACCTCAGGAGGGTGAAGACACTGATCCTGATACCCTGCCCCAGGTCTATCCCACAAGTTATAGGTCAGTGACCTCAGGAGGGTGAAGGCACTATTCATGATACCCTGCCCCAGGGTCCCACAAGTTATAGGTCAGTGACCTCAGGAGGGTGAAGACACTGATCCTGAGGCGCTGCCCCAGGGTCCCCACAAGTTATAGGTCAGTGACCTCAGGAGGGTGAAGGCACTGATCCTGATACCCTGCCCCAGGTGTCCCCACAAGTTATAGGTCAGTGACCTCAGGAGGGTGAAGGCACTGATCCTGATACCCTGCCCCAGGTGTCCCCACAAGTTATAGGTCAGTGACCTCAGGAGGGTGAAGACACTGATCCTGATACCCTGCCCCAGGGTCCCCACAAGTTATAGGTCAGTGACCTCAGGAGGGTGAAGACACTGATCCTGATACCTTGCCCCAGGTCTATCCCACAAGTTATAGGTCAGTGACCTCGGGAGGGTGAAGGCACTGATCCTGATACCCTGCCCCAGGTCTATCCCACAAGTTATAGGTCAGTGACCTCCGGAGGGTGAAGGCACTGATCCTGATACCCTGCCCCAGGTGTCCCCACAAGTTATAGGTCAGTGACCTCAGGAGGGTGAAGGCACTGATCCTGATACCCTGCCCCAGGTGTCCCCACAAGTTATAGGTCAGTGACCTCAGGAGGGTGAAGGCACTGATCCTGATACCCTGCCCCAGGTCTATCCCACAAGTTATAGGTCAGTGACCTCAGGAGGGTGAAGGCACTGATCCTGATACCTTGCCCCAGGTCTATCCCACAAGTTATAGGTCAGTGACCTCCGGAGGGTGAAGGCACTATTCCTGATAACCTGCCCCAGGTCTATCCCACAAGTTATAGGTCAGTGACCTCCGGAGGGTGAAGGCACTGATCCTGATACCCTGCCCCAGGTGTCCCCACAAGTTATAGGTCAGTGACCTCAGGAGGGTGAAGGCACTGATCCTGATACCCTGCCCCAGGTCTATCCCACAAGTTATAGGTCAGTGACCTCGGGAGGGTGAAGACACTGATCCTGATACCCTGCCCCAGGTCTATCCCAGGCTGTAAGCACCCGATGGCACTATTCGCCACGGACCCGGAAATGAAAATGGCGCCAATACACGCAGTCGGCCGCCGTTACCCAACACCCGGGTGGAGATGGTGCAGCCCCCAGACCCGGTCACTACCTCGGCCATGTCCCGGAGCGAAATGTCAGAACCAGCGAGTTCCCCAAACGGGACCTGGAACAGCCAGGTTCCCAACACCGTTAGAGAGCAGGCAGAAGATTCTGCAGCCTCACAGGAGGACAGGGAGGCCGCACACATCTGTGGCTCTGCCCACCACTAGGCAACGGCAAAGGCCCCGAGTCCTGGCTCGGTGAGTGAACCAAGCCCCCCCGGCTAGCAGGGGGCACAGCGCCGCCATCAGGCGACTAGGACCCCGTCCGGTTGCTCTGGAATCTGTGTCCTCGCATACCTGTACATACCTCAGTACTGACCATGACTGAACCGTGAATGCAATCTACCCAATCCTGGCGCACGACCGTAAAACGTAACACATGTAAGTCACTGAGCCAAGGTGTCACGATACAAACTGTAACTTCCTTTCTTTGTACTTGCACTGTGTCTGATCCTGTATGTTAATGTAACGGGCCAGCTGCATGATCTCGCTGTGGGGGTGGGGGGGGGGGAATGGATGTATGTAACCATGGACACACACATGGATCACACCCAGAACCCACTGGAACCTCCACTGCATCATCGAACCATCCAAACTGGTAACCACTACCCAACGTTGTGGCAAAAGGATCTGGGGGTTAACAGGGAGAGAGCCAAGCCAAAGTACAGCCAAGGTGCAAGGGCTATTGGGACTTAAGTCTGGGGAGAGCTAAGCCAGAGCACATAGTGTAAAGGTACTCGGCACAAAGGACTTGGGGGAGAGTGATGTTATATATGCAGACTGTAGATATACTCTCTGTGTCGTCACTGTATAGTTGCATAAGATGGAGACTTGTTACCTGATGTATTAACAATAAGGTTTACACTGTGTATATACTATGCTGGCACCACTAGAGGGTGCAACTGGTGGAGACCAGGGTTTCCTGCCCCTGTGGCAGAGGCTGTTCACCTGAGGGTCACCTGCCCTGGTGTGCAGGGCCCAGTATAAACGGCTGCCCACCGTGCTTGTGCTTCACTCTGGAGTTACGAATAAAGGACCAAGGTCACTACAGTTTGAGTCAACACATTGCCTCGTGGAGTCGTTCATCAGTACATTACAGACATAACAGGAACATTACAAGGACACCCTCAAAGCCTCCCTGGTAAAGTGTGACATCACCACTGACACCTGGGAGACCCTGGCCGAAGACCACCCTCGGTGGAGAAAGTGCATCCAGGAGGGTGTTGAGCTGTTCGAATCGCAACGCTGAGAGCGTGAAGAGATCAGGCGCAGGCAGCGGAAGGAGCGTGCGTCAAATCAGTCCCACCCCCCCACCCCCTCTTCCCCCGACGAATGTCTGTCCCATCTGTGACAGAGTCTGTGGCTGTCTTATTGGACTGTTCAGCCACCAAAGAACTTACTTCAGGAGTGGAAGCAAGTCTTCCTCGATTCCGAGGGACTTCCTATGATGATGATATAATTGCAGTAAGACATTTTTACACTTATACTCAAATCCTCCTGAAATAAAGGCCAACATACCATTTGCTTTCCGAATCGCTTGCTGTACCTGCAGGTTAACTTTCAGCAATTTGTGTACAAGGACCCCCAGGTCGCTCTGAACACCGACTTTTCCCAATACTCTGATTTTCTATTTTTCTTATCAAAGTGGATAACTTCACATTTCTCCACATTATATTCCATATGCCATGTTCTTGCCCACTCACTGAGTCTCTATTCCCTTGAAGTCTCTTTGCATCCTCCTCACAACTTACATTCCCACCGAGCTTTGTACCATCAGCAAACTTGGATATATTACACTTGGTCCTCTCACCCAAATCATTGATAGAGATTGTGAATAGCTGGGGCCCAGCACCGATCCTTGCGGTACCCCATTAGTTACAGCCCGCCAACCCGAAAATGACCCGTTTATTCCTACTCTCTGTTTTCTGTCCTTTAACCAATCCTCAAGCCATGCTAGTATATTACCCCCAATCCCACGAGCCCTAATTCTATTTAATAACCTCTTGTGAGGCAGCTTATCGAATGGAGTTTCACTCGATTGATTCCTGGGATGAAAGGGCTGTCTCATGAGGAGAAATTGTGTAGAATGGGCCGATACTCTCTGGAGTTTCGAAGAATGAGAGGCGATCGCATTGAAACATACAAGATTCTGAAGGGGCTTGACAGGGTAGATGCAGGGAGGATGTTTCCCCCGGACTGGGGAGTCTAGAACCAGGGGTCACAGTCTCACGATAAGGGGTCGGCCATTTAGGACTGAGACGAGGAGAAATTTCTTCACTCAGAGGGTGTTAAACCTCTGGAATTCTCTGGCCCAGAGGGCTGTGGATACTAAGGGGCAGAAATTCAGGGTCTCAGGAAGACCCATTACAGTCCATTTGCGGCCATGCGGCGGAATCCCGTGGCCATATTGCCGCCCCGACCCAAATTGAGGTCGGGGATTTTTCGGCCTGGAACCGAATGCGGCCCGATGCTGACGACCACCACAAGCGCGTGATCAGATCGCAAACCATCGCTCTCCCTCCGCTCAAAAATACACCAAGCGGAATTTAGCTCAAAAATCGCTGCCCCGCTATGCGATGCCCCGCTATGCGATGCCCCCGATAGCTTTCTCTGTCAGTGCACCTTCTCCTCACAGTGTGTGCCCGGCAACACGGCAGCCCTTCAGGGGGAGGGCCCATTGCCACGGCCAGCAGGTATTTATTTTTGCCAGCCGACTGCCCTCTTGGGTGTCACGCTGCTTGCCCAACCGAAACCCTCCCTGGTGGCCCAGTGGGCAAAGACTAAAATGACAGATTCTCTCCCCTCTAACGGAGGGGGTGAGAGCAAGGTGACGCACGCGCTGTGATGTCACCGCGCTGGCCGAGTCCCGGTCCGCCCAAATCTAGCTCCTCAGCCCGCCTTCCTCTCACTCCCCGCCCCCACTATGACCCACTTCCGGTCCAACCTCAAAAAAATTCCAAAGTGCAAAAAATCAACAGAGAGGCTCCCTCAACGCTCCCGGCGTCATAAACCCTCAACAAACGGGAGGTGCACCAGCTTTCTTGCCGAAGTAAATTTTGTCGGCTGAGTCTCTGAATATATTCAAGGCAGAGATCGATAGATTTTGGGGGTCGAGGGAATCAAAGGATATGTAGATCGGGCGTGAAAGTGGAGTGGAGTTCGATGATCACAATGATCGTCTTGAATGGTGGAGCAGGCTCGAGGGGCTGTATGGCCGACTCCTGCTTCTAATTCTTATGTTCCGATGTCTTCTGAAAATCCAAATACACATCATCCACTGGATCGGCCTTATCTATTCTACACAGTGCTGGGACACTCAGTTCTATTATACAGTCAGTGCTGGGACACTCAGTCCTGTTATACACACAGTGCTGGGACACTCAGTCCTGTTATACAGTCAGTGCTGGGACACTCAGTCCTGTTATACACACAGTGCTGGGACACAGTCCTGTGATACACACAGTGCTGGGACACTCACTCCTGTTACACACACAGTGCTGGGACACTCAGTCCTGTTACACACACAGTGCTGGGAAACTCAGTCCTGTAAGACACACAGTGCTGGGACACTCAGTCCTGTTATACACACAGTGTTGGGACACTCAGACCTGTTGTACACACAGTGCTGGGACACTCAGTCCTGTTATACACACAGTTAGTGCTGGGACACTCAGTCCTGTTATACACACAGTTAGTGCTGGGACACAGTCCTGTGATACACACAGTGCTGGGACACTCAGTCCTGTTACACACACACTGCTCGGAAACTCAGTCCTGTTATACACACAGTCAGTGCTGGGACACTCAGTCCTGTTGTACACACAGTGCTGGGACACTCGGTCCTGTTTTACAAACAGTGCTGGGACACTCAGTCCTGTAACACACACAGTGCTGGGACATTCAGTCCTGTTATACACACACTGCTGGGACACTCAGTCCTGTTATACACACAGTGCTGGGAAACTCACTCCTGTTATACACACAGTCAGCGCTGGGACACTCAGTCCTGTTACACACACAGTGCTGGGACACTCAGTCCTGTTATACACACACTGCTGGGACACTCAGTCCTGTTATGCACACAGTGCTGGGAAACTCAGTCCTGGGACACTCAGTCCTGTTATACACACACTGCTGGGACACTCAGTCCTGTTATACACACAGTGCTGGGACACTCAGTCCTGTTATACACACAGTGCTGGGACACTCAGTCCTGTTATACTCACAGTCAGTGCTGGGACACTCAGTCCTGTTATACACACAGTAGTGGGACACTCAGTCCTGTTATACACACAGTGCTGGGACACTCAGTCCTGTTATACTCACAGTCAGTGCTGGGACACTCAGTCCTGTTATACACACAGTGTTGGGACACTCAGACCTGTTGTACACACAGTGCTGGTACACTCAGTCCTGTTACACACACAGTGCTGGGACACTCAGTCCTGTTATACACACAGTGTTGGGACACTCAGACCTGTTGTACACACAGTGCTGGTACACTCAGTCCTGTTACACACACAGTGCTGGGAGACTCAGTATTGTAATACACACAGTGCTGGGACACTCAGTCCTGTTATACACACAGTGAGTGCTGGGACACTCAGTCCTGTTATACACACAGTGCTGGGACACTCAGTCCTGTTATACACACAGTGCTGTGACACTCAGTCCTGTTATACACACAGTGCTGGGACACTCAGTCCTGTTATACACACAGTGCTGGGACACTCAGTCCTGTTATACACACAGTGCTGGGACACTCAGAGGAGGCGGGAGCTCGGAGCAGCGCGAGTCCGGGGTCGGCGAGAGGCGTGCCGGTGCAGCTACAGGGAGAAGGCAAAGATACAAAGGTGACGTCACAGCCTAGGGGGTAAGTGATTGGCTGGTGATTGGTGAGTAGCTTTTCTTTTTCTTCTTATATTGGTCAGTAACTTTTAACATTGTTATTACCAGTTTAAGTGTATCTAAGGGTTAAGACATGGCAGGAGAGCTCGGTCGGGTGTTATGCTCCTCCTCTACCATGTGGGAACTCAGGGACACTTCCGGTGTCCCTGACGACTACGTGTGCGGGAAGTGTATCCACCTCCAGCTCCTGACGGTCCGCGTTGCGGAATTGGAGCTGAGAGTGGATTTACTCTGGAGCATCCACGATGCTGAGAATGACGTGAGTATCACGTGTAGTGAGTTGGTCTTACCGCAGGGAAAGGGTCCACAGCCAGATAGGGAATGGAAGACCAGCAGGAAGAGCAGTGCAAGGAAGGTAGTGCAGGGGTCCCCTGTGGTCATCCCCCTGCAAAACAGATACACCGCTTTGAGTACTGTTGAGGGGGATGACTCATCAGGGGAGGGCAGCAGCAGCCAAGTTCATGGCACCGTGGGTGGCTCTGCTGCACAGGAGGGCAAGAAAAAGAGTGGGAGAGCAATAGTGATAGGGATTCAATTGTGAGGGGAATAGATAGGCGTTTCTGCGGCCGCAACCGAGACTCCAGGATGGTATGTTGCCTCCCTGGTGCAAGGGTCAAGGATGTCTCGGAGCGGGTGCAGGACATTCTGAAATGGGAGGGAGAACAGCCAGTTGTCGTGGTGCACATTGGTACCAACGACATAGGTAAAAAAAGGGATGAGGTCCTACGAAACGAATTTAAGGAGCTAGGAGCTAAATTAAAAAGTAGGACTTCAAAAGTAGTAATCTCGGGATTGCTACCAGTGCCACGTGCTCGTCAGAGTAGGAATCACAGGATAGCGCAGATGAATACGTGGCTTGAGCAGTGGTGCAGCAGGGAGGGATTCAAATTCCTGGGGCATTGGGACCGGTTCTGGGGGAGGTGGGACCGGTACAAACCGGACGGTCTGCACCTGGGCAGGACCGGAACCAATGTCCTAGGGGGAGTGTTTGCTAGTGCTGTTGGGGAGGATTTAAACTAATATGGCAGGGGGATGGGAACCAATGCAGGGAGACAGAGGGAAACAAAAAGGAGACAAAAGCAAAAGACAGAAAGGAGATGAGGAAAAGTGGAGGGCAGAGAAACCCAAGGCAAAGAACAAAAAGGGCCTCTGTACAGCAAAATTCTAAAAGGACAAAGGGTGTTAATAAAACAAGCCTGAAGGCTTTGTGTCTTAATGCAAGGAGTATCCGCAATAAGGTGGATGAATTAATTGTGCAAATAGATGTTAACAAATATGATGTGATTGGGATTACGGAGACGTGGCTCCAGGATGATCAGGGCTGGGAACTCAACATTCAGGGGTATTCAACATTCAGGAAGGATAGAATAAAAGGAAAAGGAGGTGGGGTAGCATTGCTGGTTAAAGAGGAGATTAATGCAATAGTTAGGAAAGACATTAGCTTGGATGATGTGGAATCTATATGGGTAGAGCTGCAGAACACCAAAGGGCAAAAAACGTTAGTAGGAGTTGTGTACAGACCTCCAAACAGTAATAGGGATGTTGGGGAGGGCATCAAACAGGAAATTAGGGGTGCATGCAATAAAGGTGTAGCAGTTATAATGGGTGATTTTAATATGCACATAGATTGGGCTAGCCAAACTGGAAGCAATACGGTGGAGGAGGATTTCCTGGAGTGCATAAGGGATGGTTTTCTAGACCAATATGTTGAGGAACCAACTAGGGGGGAGGCCATCTTAGACTGGGTGTTGTGTAATGAGAGAGGATTAATTAGCAATCTCATTGTGCGAGGCCCCTTGGGGAAGAGTGACCATAATATGGTGGAATTCTGCATTAGGATGGAGAATGATACAGTTAATTCAGAGACCATGGTCCAGAACTTAAAGAAGGGTAACTTTGAAGGTATGAGGCGTGAATTGGCTAGGATAGATTGGCGAATGATACTTAGGGGGTTGACTGTGGATGGGCAATGGCAGACATTTAGAGACCGCATGGATGAATTACAACAATTGTACATTCCTGTCTGGCGTAAAAATAGAAAACGGAAGGTGGCTCAACCATGGCTATCTAGGGAAATCAGGGATAGTATTAAAGCCAAGGAAGTGGCATACAAATTGGCCAGAAATAGCAGCGAACCTGGGGACTGGGAGAAATTTAGAACTCAGCAGAGGAGGACAAAGGGTTTGATTAGGGCAGGGAAAATGGAGTACGAGAAGAAGCTTGCAGGGAACATTAAGGCGGATTGCAAAAGTTTCTATAGGTATGTAAAGAGAAAAAGGTTGGTGAAGACAAACGTAGGTCCCCTGCAGTCAGAATCATGGGAAGTCATAACGGGGAACAAAGAAATGGCGGACCAATTGAACAAGTACTTTGGTTCGGTATTCACTAAGGAGGATACAAACAACCTTCCGGATATAAAAGGGGTCAGAGGGTCTAGTAAGGAGGGGGAACTGAGGGAAATCTTTATTAGTCGGGAAATTGTGTTGGGGAAATTGATGGGATTGAAGGCCGATAAATCCCCAGGGCCTGATGGACTGCATCCTAGAGTACTTAAGGAGGTGGCCTTGGAAATAGCGGATGTATTGACAGTCATTTTCCAACATTCCATTGACTCTGGATCAGTTCCTATCGAGTGGAGGGTAGCCAATGTAACCCCACTTTTTAAAAAAGGAGGGAGAGAGAAAACAGGGAATTATAGACCGGTCAGCCTGACCTCAGTAGTGGGTAAAATGATGGAATCAATTATTAAGGATGTCATAGCACCGCATTTGGAAAGAGGTGACATGATAGGTCCAAGTCAGCATGGATTTGTGAAAGGGAAATCATGCTTGACAAATCTTCTGGAATTTTTTGAGGATGTTTCCAGTAAAGTGGACAAAGGAGAACCAGTTGATGTGGTGTATTTGGACTTTCAGAAGGCTTTCGACAAGGTCCCACACAAGAGATTGATGTGCAAAGTTAGAGCACATGGGATTGGGGGTAGTGTGCTGATGTGGATTGAGAACTGGTTGTCAGACAGGAAGCAAAAAGTAGGAGTAAACGGGTACTTTTCAGAATGGCAGGCAGTGACTAGTGGAGTGCCGCAAGGTTCTGTGCTGGGGCCCCAGCTGTTTACATTGTACATTAATGATTTAGACGAGGGGATTAAATGCAGTATCTCCAAATTTGCGGATGATACTAAGTTGGGTGGCAGTGTGAGCTGCGAGGAGGATGCTATGAGGCTGCAGAGTGACTTGGATAGGTTAGGTGAGTGGGCAAATGCATGGCAGATGAAGTATAATGTGGATAAATGTGAGGTTATCCACTTTGGTGGTAAAAACAGAGAGACAGACTATTATCTGAATGGTGACAGATTAGGAAAAGGGAAGGTGCAACGAGACCTGGGTGTCATGGTACATCAGTCATTGAAGGTTAGCATGCAGGTACAGCAGGCGGTTAAGAAAGCAAATGGCATGTTGGCCTTCATAGCGAGGGGATTTGAATACAGGGGCAGGGAGGTGTTGCTACAGTTGTACAGGGCCTTGGTGAGGCCACACCTGGAGTATTGTGTACAGTTTTGGTCTCCTAACTTGAGGAAGGACATTCTTGCTATTGAGGGAGTGCAGCGAAGGTTCACCAGACTGATTCCCGGGATGGCGGGACTGACCTATCAAGAAAGATTGGATCAACTGGGCTTGTATTCATTGGAGTTCAGAAGAATGAGAGGGGACCTCATAGAAACGTTTAAAATTCTGACGGGTTTAGACAGGTTAGATGCAGAAAGAATGTTCCCAATGTTGGGGAAGTCCAGAACCAGGGGTCACAGTCTGAGGATAAGCGGTAAGCCATTTAGGACCGAGATGAGGAGAAACTTCTTCACCCAGAGAGTAGTGAACCTGTGGAATTCTCTACCACAGAAAGTAGTTGAGGCCAATTCACTAAATATATTCAAAAGGGAGTTAGATGAAGTCCTTACTACTCGGGGGATCAAGGGTTATGGCGAGAAAGCAGGAAAGGGGTACTGAAGTTTCATGTTCAGCCATGAGCTCATTGAATGGCGGTGCAGGCTAGAATGGCCTGCTCCTGCACCTATTTTCTATGTTTCTATGTTTCTATACACACAGTGCTGGGACACTCAGTCCTGTTATACTCACAGTCAGTGCTGGGACACTCAGTCCTGTTATACACACAGTGTTGGGACACTCAGACTTGTTGTACACACAGTGCTGGGACACTCAGTCCTGTTACACACACAGTCAGTGCTGGGACACTCAGTCCTATTATACACACAGTGCTGGGACACTCAGTCCTGTTATACACACAGTGCTGGGACACTCAGTCCTGTTATACACACAGTCAGTGCTGGGACACTCAGTCCTATTATACACACAGTGCTGGGACACTCAGTCCTGTTATACACACAATCATTGCTGGGACACTCAGTCCTGTTATACAAACAGTGCTGGGACACTCAGTCCTGTTATACACACAGTGCTGGTACACTCAGTCCTGTTACATACACAGTGCTGGGACACTCACTCCGGTTATACACACAGTGCTGGGACACTCACTCTGGTTATACACACAGTGCTGGGACACTCACTCCGGTTATACACACAGTGTTGGGACACTCAGTCCTGTTGCACACACAATGCTGGGACACTAAGTTCTGTTATACACACAGTGCTGGGACACTCAGTCCTGTTATACACAAAGTCAGTGCTGGGACACTCAGTCCTATTATACACACAGTGCTGGGACACTCAGTCCTGTTACACACACAGTGCTGGGAGACTCAGTCCTGTTATACACACAGTCAGTGCTGGGACAGTCAGTCCTGTTATACAGACAGTCAGCGCTGGGACACTCAGTTCTGTTACACACACAGTGCTAGGACACTCATTCCTGTTATACACACAGTGCTGGGACACTCACTCCTGTTAGACACACAGTCAGTGCTGGAACACTCAGTCCTCTTATACACATAGACAGTGCTGGGACACTCAGTCCTGTTATACACTCAGTCCTGTTATACACACAGTGCTGGGACATTCACTCCGATTATACACACAGTGTTGGGACATTCACTCCAGTTATACACACAGTGCTGGGACACTCAGTCCTGTTATACACACAGTGCTGGGACACTCAGTCCTGTTACACACACAGTCAGTGCTGGGACACTGAGTCCTGTTATACACACAGTGCTGGGACACTCAGTCCTGTTACACGCACAGTCAGTGCTGGGACACAGAGTCCTACTATACACACAGTGCTGGGACACTCAGTCCTGTTATATACACAGTGCTGGGACACTCAGTCCTGTTATACACACAGTGCTGGGACACTCAGTCCTGTTATACACACAGTCAGTGCTGGGACAGTCAGTCCTGTTATACACACAGTGCTGGGACACTCAGTCCTGTTATACACACACAGTGCTGGGACACTCAGTCCTCTTATACACACAGTCAGTGCTGGGAAACTCAGTCCTGTTACACACACAGTCAGGGCTGGGACACTCAGTCCTGTTACACACACAGTCAGTGCTGGGACACTCAGTCCTGTTATACACACAGTGCTGGGACACTCAGTCCTGTTACACACACACTCAGTGCTGGGACACTCAGTCCTATTATACACACAGTGCTGGGACACTCAGTCCTGTTACACACACAGTGCTGGGACACTCAGTCCTGTTACACACACAGTCAGTGCTGGGACACTCAGTCCTATTATACACACAGTGCTGGGGCACGCAGTCCTGTTATACACACTGTGCTGCTACACTCAGTCCTGTGACATACACAGTGCTGGGACACTCACTCCGGTGAAACACACAGTGCTGGGACACTCACTCCGGTTATACACACAGTGCTTGGACATTCACTCCTGTTATACACACAGTGCTGGGACACTCAGTCCTGTTACACACACAGTGCTGGGACACTCAGTCCTGTTACACACACAATGCTGGGACACTCAGTCCTGTTATATACACAGTGCTGGGACACTCAGTCCTGTTATACACACAGTGCTGGGACACTCAGTCCTGTTATACACACAATGCTGGGACACTCAGTCCTGTTATACACACAGTCAGTGCTGGGACACTCAGTCCTATTATACACACAGTGCTGGGACACTGAGTCCTGTTACACACACAGTGCTGGGACACTCAGTCCTGTTACACGCACAGTCATTGCTGGGACACAGAGTCCTACTATACACACAGTGCTGGGACACTCAGTCCTGTTATATACACAGTGCTGGGACACTCAGTCCTGTTATACACACAGTGCTGGGACACTCAGTCCTGTTATACACACAGTGCTGGGACACTCAGTCCTCTTATACACATTGTCAGGGCTGGGACACTCAGTCCTGTTATACAAACAGTGTTGGGACATTCACTCCAGTTATACACACAGTGCTGGGACACTCAGTATTGTAATATACACAGTCAGTGCTGTGACACTCAGTCCTATTATACACACAGTGCTGGGACACTCGGTCCTGTTATACACACAGTGCTGGGACACTCGGTCCTGTTATACACACAGTCAGTGCTGAGACACTCAGTCCTGTAATACAAACAGTGCTGGGACACTCAGTCCTGTTATACACACAGTGCCGGTACACTCAGTCCTGTTACATACACAGTGCTGGGACATTCACTCCTGTTATACACACAGTGTTGGGACATTCACTCCAGTTATACACACAGTCAGGGTTGGGACACTCAGTCCTGTTATACACCCAGTGCTGGGACACTCAGTCCTGTTATACACACACTGCTGGGACACTCATTCCTGTTATACACACACTGCTGGGACACTCAGTCCTGTTATAGACACAGTGCTGGTACACTCAGTCCTGTCACATACACAGTCAGTGCTGGGACACTCAGTCCTGTTACACACACAGTCAGTGCTGGGACACTCAGTCCTGTTATACACACAGTGCTGGTACACTCAGTCCTGTCACATACACAGTGCTGGGACACTCACTCCGGTTATACACACAGTGCTGGGACACTCACTCCGGTTATACACTCAGTGCTGGGACATTCACTCCTGTTACACACACAGTGTTGGGACATTCACTCCAGTTATACACACAGTGCTGGGACACTCAGTCCTGTTACACACACAGTGCTGGTACACTCAGTCGTGTTACACACACACTGCTTGCAAACTCAGTCCTGTTATACACACAGTCAGTGCTGGGACACTCAGTCCTGTTACACACACAGTGCTGGGACACTCAGTCCTGTTATACACACAATCATTGCTGGGACACTCAGTCCTGTTAATACACACAGTGCTGGTACACTCAGTCCTGTTACACACACAGTGCTGGGAGACTCAGTCCTGTTATACTCACAGTCAGCGCTGGGACACTCAGTACAGTTATACACACACTGCTGGGACACTCAGTCCTGTTATACACACAGTCAGTGCTGGGACAGTCAGTCCTGTTATACACACAGTGCTGGGACACTCACTCCTGTTATACACACAGTCAGTGCTGAGACACTCAGTCCTGTTATACAAACAGTGCTGGGACACTCAGTCCTGTTATACACACAGTGCTGGTACACTCAGTCCTGTTACATACACAGTGCTGGGACACTCACTCCGGTTATACACACAGTGCTGGGACACTCACTCTGGTTATACACACAGTGCTGGGACACTCACTCCGGTTATACACACAGTGTTGGGACACTCAGTCCTGTTGCACACACAATGCTGGGACACTAAGTCCTGTTACACACACAGTGCTGGGACACTCAGTCCTGTTATACACAAAGTCAGTGCTGGGACACTCAGTCCTATTATACACACAGTGCTGGGACACTCAGTCCTGTTACACACACAGTGCTGGGAGACTCAGTCCTGTTATACACACAGTCAGTGCTGGGACAGTCAGTCCTGTTATACAGACAGTCAGCGCTGGGACACTCAGTTCTGTTACACACACAGTGCTAGGACACTCATTCCTGTTATACACACAGTGCTGGGACACTCACTCCTGTTAGACACACAGTCAGTGCTGGAACACTCAGTCCTCTTATACACATAGTCAGGGCTGGGACACTCAGTCATGTTATACACACAGTGCTGGGACTCTCAGTCCTGTTATACACACAGTGCTGGGACACTCAGTCCTGTTATACACTCAGTCCTGTTATACACACAGTGCTGGGACATTCACTCCGATTATACACACAGTGTTGGGACATTCACTCCAGTTATACACACAGTGCTGGGACACTCAGTCCTGTTATACACACAGTGCTGGGACACTCAGTCCTGTTACACACACAGTCAGTGCTGGGACACTGAGTCCTGTTATACACACAGTGCTGGGACACTCAGTCCTGTTACACGCACAGTCAGTGCTGGGACACAGAGTCCTACTATACACACAGTGCTGGGACACTCAGTCCAGTTATACACACAGTGCTGGGACACTCAGTCCTGTTATACACACAGTGCTGGGACACTCAGTCCTGTTACACACACAGTCAGTGCTGGGACACTGAGTCCTGTTATACACACAGTGCTGGGACACTCAGTCCTGTTACACGCACAGTCAGTGCTGGGACACAGAGTCCTACTATACACACAGTGCTGGGACACTCAGTCCTGTTATATACACAGTGCTGGGACACTCAGTCCTGTTATACACACACTGCTGGGACACTCATTCCTGTTATACACACAGTGCTGGGACACTCAGTCCTGTTATACACACAATGCTGGGACACTCAGTCCTGTTATACACACAGTCAGTGCTGGGACACTCAGTCCTATTATACACACAGTGCTGGGACACTGAGTCCTGTTACACACACAGTGCTGGGACACTCAGTCCTGTTACACGCACAGTCATTGCTGGGACACAGAGTCCTACTATACACACAGTGCTGGGACACTCAGTCCTGTTATATACACAGTGCTGGGACACTCAGTCCTGTTATACACACAGTGCTGGGACACTCAGTCCTGTTATACACACAGTGCTGGGACACTCAGTCCTCTTATACACATTGTCAGGGCTGGGACACTCAGTCCTGTTATACAAACAGTGTTGGGACATTCACTCCAGTTATACACACAGTGCTGGGACACTCAGTATTGTAATATACACAGTCAGTGCTGTGACACTCAGTCCTATTATACACACAGTGCTGGGACACTCGGTCCTGTTATACACACAGTGCTGGGACACTCGGTCCTGTTATACACACAGTCAGTGCTGAGACACTCAGTCCTGTAATACAAACAGTGCTGGGACACTCAGTCCTGTTATACACACAGTGCCGGTACACTCAGTCCTGTTACATACACAGTGCTGGGACATTCACTCCTGTTATACACACAGTGTTGGGACATTCACTCCAGTTATACACACAGTCAGGGTTGGGACACTCAGTCCTGTTATACACCCAGTGCTGGGACACTCAGTCCTGTTATACACACACTGCTGGGACACTCATTCCTGTTATACACACACTGCTGGGACACTCAGTCCTGTTATAGACACAGTGCTGGTACACTCAGTCCTGTCACATACACAGTCAGTGCTGGGACACTCAGTCCTGTTACACACACAGTCAGTGCTGGGACACTCAGTCCTGTTATACACACAGTGCTGGTACACTCAGTCCTGTCACATACACAGTGCTGGGACACTCACTCCGGTTATACACACAGTGCTGGGACACTCACTCCGGTTATACACACAGTGCTGGGACATTCACTCCTGTTACACACACAGTGTTGGGACATTCACTCCAGTTATACACACAGTGCTGGGACACTCAGTCCTGTTACACACACAGTGCTGGTACACTCAGTCGTGTTACACACACACTGCTTGCAAACTCAGTCCTGTTATACACACAGTCAGTGCTGGGACACTCAGTCCTGTTACACACACAGTGCTGGGACACTCAGTCCTGTTATACACACAATCATTGCTGGGACACTCAGTCCTGTTAATACACACAGTGCTGGTACACTCAGTCCTGTTACACACACAGTGCTGGGACACTCAGTCCTGTTATACACACACTGCTGGGACACTCAGTCCTGTTATACACACAGTCAGTGCTGGGACAGTCAGTCCTGTTATACACACAGTGCTGGGACACTCACTCCTGTTATACACACAGTCAGTGCTGAGACACTCAGTCCTGTTATACAAACAGTGCTGGGACACTCAGTCCTGTTATACACACAGTGCTGGTACACTCAGTCCTGTTACATACACAGTGCTGGGACACTCACTCCGGTTATACACACAGTGCTGGGACACTCACTCTGGTTATACACACAGTGCTGGGACACTCACTCCGGTTATACACACAGTGTTGGGACACTCAGTCCTGTTGCACACACAATGCTGGGACACTAAGTCCTGTTATACACACAGTGCTGGGACACTCAGTCCTGTTATACACAAAGTCAGTGCTGGGACACTCAGTCCTATTATACACACAGTGCTGGGACACTCAGTCCTGTTACACACACAGTGCTGGGAGACTCAGTCCTGTTATACACACAGTCAGTGCTGGGACAGTCAGTCCTGTTATACAGACAGTCAGCGCTGGGACACTCAGTTCTGTTACACACACAGTGCTAGGACACTCATTCCTGTTATACACACAGTGCTGGGACACTCACTCCTGTTAGACACACAGTCAGTGCTGGAACACTCAGTCCTCTTATACACATAGTCAGGGCTGGGACACTCAGTCATGTTATACACACAGTGCTGGGACTCTCAGTCCTGTTATACACACAGTGCTGGGACACTCAGTCCTGTTATACACTCAGTCCTGTTATACACACAGTGCTGGGACATTCACTCCGATTATACACACAGTGTTGGGACATTCACTCCAGTTATACACACAGTGCTGGGACACTCAGTCCTGTTATACACACAGTGCTGGGACACTCAGTCCTGTTACACACACAGTCAGTGCTGGGACACTGAGTCCTGTTATACACACAGTGCTGGGACACTCAGTCCTGTTACACGCACAGTCAGTGCTGGGACACAGAGTCCTACTATACACACAGTGCTGGGACACTCAGTCCTGTTATATACACAGTGCTGGGACACTCAGTCCTGTTATACACACAGTGCTGGGACACTCAGTCCTGTTATACACACAGTCAGTGCTGGGACAGTCAGTCCTGTTATACACACAGTGCTGGGACACTCAGTCCTGTTATACACACACAGTGCTGGGACACTCAGTCCTCTTATACACACAGTCAGTGCTGGGAAACTCAGTCCTGTTACACACACAGTCAGGGCTGGGACACTCAGTCCTGTTACACACACAGTCAGTGCTGGGACACTCAGTCCTGTTATACACACAGTGCTGGGACACTCAGTCCTGTTACACACACACTCAGTGCTGGGACACTCAGTCCTATTATACACACAGTGCTGGGACACTCAGTCCTGTTACACACACAGTGCTGGGACACTCAGTCCTGTTAGACACACAGTGCTGGGACACTCAGTCCTGTTAGACACACAGTCAGTGCTGGGACACTCAGTCCTATTATACACACAGTGCTGGGGCACGCAGTCCTGTTATACACACTGTGCTGCTACACTCAGTCCTGTGACATACACAGTGCTGGGACACTCACTCCGGTGAAACACACAGTGCTGGGACACTCACTCCGGTTATACACACAGTGCTTGGACATTCACTCCTGTTATACACACAGTGCTGGGACACTCAGTCCTGTTACACACACAGTGCTGGGACACTCAGTCCTGTTACACACACAATGCTGGGACACTCAGTCCTGTTATATACACAGTGCTGGGACACTCAGTCCTGTTATACACACAGTGCTGGGACACTCAGTCCTGTTACACACACAATGCTGGGACACTCAGTCCTACTATACACACAGTGCTGGGACACTCAGTCCTGTTATATACACAGTGCTGGGACACTCAGTCCTGTTATACACACAGTGCTGGGACACTCAGTCCTGTTATACACACAGTGCTGGGACACTCAGTCCTCTTATACACATTGTCAGGGCTGGGACACTCAGTCCTGTTATACAAACAGTGTTGGGACATTCACTCCAGTTATACACACAGTGCTGGGACACTCAGTATTGTAATACACACAGTCAGTGCTGTGACACTCAGTCCTATTATACACACAGTGCTGGGACACTCGGTCCTGTTATACACACAGTGCTGGGACACTCGGTCCTGTTATACACACAGTCAGTGCTGAGACACTCAGTCCTGTAATACAAACAGTGCTGGGACACTCAGTCCTGTTATACACACAGTGCCGGTACACTCAGTCCTGTTACATACACAGTGCTGGGACATTCACTCCTGTTATACACACAGTGTTGGGACATTCACTCCAGTTATACACACAGTCAGGGTTGGGACACTCAGTCCTGTTATACACCCAGTGCTGGGCCACTCAGTCCTGTTATACACACACTGCTGGGACACTCATTCCTGTTATACACACACTGCTGGGACACTCAGTCCTGTTATAGACACAGTGCTGGTACACTCAGTCCTGTCACATACACAGTCAGTGCTGGGACACTCAGTCCTGTTACACACACAGTCAGTGCTGGGACACTCAGTCCTGTTATACACACAGTGCTGGTACACTCAGTCCTGTCACATACACAGTGCTGGGACACTCACTCCGGTTATACACACAGTGCTGGGACACTCACTCCGGTTATACACACAGTGCTGGGACATTCACTCCTGTTACACACACAGTGTTGGGACATTCACTCCAGTTATACACACAGTGCTGGGACACTCAGTCCTGTTACACACACAGTGCTGGTACACTCAGTCGTGTTACACACACACTGCTTGCAAACTCAGTCCTGTTATACACACAGTCAGTGCTGGGACACTCAGTCCTGTTACACACACAGTGCTGGGACACTCAGTCCTGTTATACACACAATCATTGCTGGGACACTCAGTCCTGTTAATACACACAGTGCTGGTACACTCAGTCCTGTTACACACACAGTGCTGGGAGACTCAGTCCTGTTATACACACAGTCAGCGCTGGGACACTCAGTACTGTTATACACACACTGCTGGGACACTCAGTCCTGTTATACACACAGTCAGTGCTGGGACAGTCAGTCCTGTTATACACACAGTGCTGGGACACTCAGTCCTGTTATACACACAGTCAGTGCTGGGACAGTCAGTCCTGTTATACACACAGTGCTGGGAAACTCAGTCCTGTTAGACACACAGTGCTGGGACACTCACTCCTGTTATACACACAGTCAGTGCTGGAACACTCAGTCCTGTTATACACACAGTACTGGGACACTCAGTCCTGTTATAGACACAGTGCTGGGACACTCAGTCCTGTTATAGACACAGTGCTGGGACACTCAGTCCTGTTATACTCACAGTCAGTGCTGGGACACTCAGTCCTGTTATACACACAGTGCTGGTACACTCAGTCCTGTTACACACACAGTGCTGGGACACTCAGTCCTGTTACACACACAGTGCTGGGACACTCAGTCCTGTTACACACACAGTCAGTGCTGGGACACTCAGTCCTGTTTTTCACACAGTGCTGGGACACTCAGTCCTGTTATCCACACAGTCAGTGCTGGGACACTCAGTCCTGTGAAACACACAGTGCTGGGACACTCAGTCCTGTTATACACACAGTGCTGGGACACTCGGTCCTGTTATACACACAGTGCTGGGACACTCACTCCTGTTATACACACAGTGCTGGGACACTCACTCCTGTTATACACACAGTCAGTGCTGAGACACTCAGTCCTGTTATACAAACAGTGCTGGGACACTCAGTCCTGTTATACACACAGTGCTGGGACACTCAGTCCTGTTACATACACAGTGCTGGGACACACACTCCGGTTATACACACAGTGCTGGGACACTCACTCCGGTTATACACACAGTGCTGGGACATTCACTCCTGTTATACACACAGTGTTGGGACATTCACTCCAGTTATACACACAGTGCTGGGACACTCAGTCCTGTTATACACACAGTGCTGGGACACTCAGTCCTGTTATACACACAGTGCTGGGACACTCAGTCCTGTTACACACACAATGCTGGGACACTAAGTCCTGTTATACACACACTGCTGGGACACTCAGTCCTGTTATAGACACAGTCAGGGCTGGGACACTCAGTCCTGTTATACACACAGTCAGTGCTAGGACATTCAGTCCTGTTATACACACAGTGCTGGGACACTCAGTCCTGTTACACACACAGTCAGTGCTGGGACACTCAGTCCTATTATACACACAGTGCTGGGACACTCAGTCCTGTTATACACACAGTGCTGGGACACTCAGTCCTGTTACACACAAAGTCAGTGCTGGGACACTCAGTCCTGTTAATACACACAGTACTGGGACACTCAGTCCTGTTATACACACACAGTGCTGGGACACTCAGTCCTCTTATACTCACAGTCAGTGCTGGGACACTCAGTCCTGTTATACACACAGTACTGGGACACTCAGTCCTGTTATAGACACAGTGCTGGGACACTCAGTCCTGTTATAGACACAGTGCTGGGACACTCAGTCCTGTTACATACACAGTGCTGGGACATTCACTCCTGTTATACACACAGTGTTGGGACATTCACCAGTTATACACACAGTCAGGGTTGGGACACTCAGTCCTATTATACACACAGTGCTGGGACACTCAGTTCTGTTATACACACAGTGCTGGGACACCCAGTCCTGTTATACACAAAGTCAGTGCTGGGACACTCAGTCCTGTTAATACACACAATACTGGGACACTCAGTCCTGTTACACACACAGTGCTGGGACACTCAGTCCTGTTACACACACAGTGCTGGGACACTCAGTCCTGTTACACACACAGTCAGTGCTGGGACACTCAGTCCGACTATACACACAGTGCTGGGACACTCAGTCCTGTTATATACACATTGCTGGGACACTCAGTCCTGTTATACACACAGTGCTGGGACACTCGGTCCTGTTATACACACAGTGCTGGGACACTCAGTCCTGTTATACACACAGTGCTGGGACACTCAGTCCTGTTATACACACAGTCAGTGCTGAGACACTCAGTCCTGTTATACAAACAGTGCTGGGACACTCAGTCCTGTTATACACACAGTGCTGGTACACTCAGTCCTGTTACATACACAGTTCTGGGACACTCACTCCGGTTATACACACAGTGCTGGGACACTCACTCCTGTTACACGCACAGTGTTGGGACATTCACTCCAGTTATACACACAGTGCTGGGACACTCAGTTCTGTTATACACACAGTGCTGGGACACTCAGTCCTGTTATACACACAGTGCTGGGACACTCAGTCCTGTTACACACACAATGCTGGGACACTAAGTCCTGTTATACACACACTGCTGGGACACTCAGTCCTGTTATAGACACAGTCAGGGCTGGGACACTCAGTCCTGTTCTACACACAGTCAGTGCTAGGACATTCAGTCCTGTTATACACACAGTGCTGGGACACTCAGTCCTGTTACACACACAGTCAGTGCTGGGACACTCAGTCCTATTATACACACAATGCTGGGACACTAAGTCCTGTTATACACACACTGCTGGGACACTCAGTCCTGTTATAGACACAGTCAGGGCTGGGACACTCAGTCCTGTTCTACACACAGTCAGTGCTAGGACATTCAGTCCTGTTATACACACAGTGCTGGGACACTCAGTCCTGTTACACACACAGTCAGTGCTGGGACACTCAGTCCTATTATACACACAGTGCTGGGACACTCAGTCCTGTTATACACACAGTGCTGGGACACTCAGTCCTGTTACACACAAAGTCAGTGCTGGGACACTCAGTCCTGTTAATAAACACAGTACTGGGACACTCAGTCCTGTTACACACACAGTCAGTGCTGGGACACTCAGTCCTACTATACACACAGTGCTGGGACACTCAGTCCTGTTATACACACAGTGCTGGGACACTCAGTCCTGTTATACACACAGTGCTGGGACACTCAGTCCTGTTATACACACAGTGCTGGGACACTCAGTCCTGTTATACACACAGTCAGTGCTGGGACACTCAGTCCTATTATACACACAGTGCTGGGACACTCAGTCCTGTTATACACACAATCATTGCTGGGACACTCAGTCCTGTTACACACAAAGTCAGTGCTGGAACACTCAGTCGTGTTAATACACACAGTGCTAGTACACTCAGTCCTGTTACACACACAGTGCTGGGAGACTCAGTCCTGTAAACACACAGTGCTGGGACACTCAGTCCTGTTATACACACAGTGCTGGGACACTCACTCCAGTTATACACACAGTGCTGGGACACTCAGTATTGTAATACACACAGTCAGTGCTGTGACACTCAGTCCTATTA
This sequence comes from Pristiophorus japonicus, assembly GCF_044704955.1. Lineage (NCBI taxonomy): Eukaryota > Metazoa > Chordata > Chondrichthyes > Pristiophoridae > Pristiophorus > Pristiophorus japonicus. Next base: position 677,413 of record NW_027252307.1, read on the forward strand.
TACACACAGTGCTGGGACACTCGGTCCTGTTATACACACAGTGCTGGGACACTCGGTCCTGTTATACACACAGTGCTGGGACACTCACTCCTGTTATACACACAGTCAGTGCTGAGACACTCAGTCCTGTAATACAAACAGTGCTGGGACACTCAGTCCTGTTATACACACAGTGCTGGGACACTCAGTCCTGTTACATACACAGTGCTGGGACACACACTCCGGTTATACACACAGTGCTGGGACACTCACTCCGGTTATACACACAGTGCTGGGACATTCACTCCTGTTATACACACAGTGTTGGGACATTCACTCCAGTTATACACACAGTGCTGGGACACTCAGTCCTGTTATACACACAGTGCTGGGACACTCAGTCCTGTTATACACACAGTGCTGGGACACTCAGTCCTGTTACACACAGTCAGTGCTAGGACATTCAGTCCTGTTATACACACAGTGCTGGGACACTCAGTCCTGTTACACACAAAGTCAGTGCTGGGACACTCAGTCCTGTTAATACACACAGTACTGGGACACTCAGTCCTGTTACACACACAGTCAGTGCTGGGACACTCAGTCCTGTTATACACACAGTGCTGGGACACTCAGTCCTGTTATACACACAGTCAGTGCTGGGACACTCAGTCCTATTATACACACAGTGCTGGGACACTCAGTCCTGTTATACACACAATCATTGCTGGGACACTCAGTCCTGTTACACACAAAGTCAGTGCTGGAACACTCAGTCCTGTAAGACACACAGTGCTGGGACACTCAGTCCTGTTATACACACACAGTGCTGGGACACTCAGTCCTCTTATACTCACAGTCAGTGCTGGGACACTCAGTCCTGTTATACACACAGTACTGGGACACTCAGTCCTGTTATAGACACAGTGCTGGGACACTCAGTCCTGTTATAGACACAGTGCTGGGACACTCGGTCCTGTTACATACACAGTGCTGGGACATTCACTCCTGTTATACACACAGTGTTGGGACATTCACCAGTTATACACACAGTCAGGGTTGGGACACTCAGTCCTATTATACACACAGTGCTGGGACACTCAGTTCTGTTATACACACAGTGCTGGGACACCCAGTCCTGTTATACACAAAGTCAGTGCTGGGACACTCAGTCCTGTTAATACACACAATACTGGGACACTCAGTCCTGTTACACACACAGTGCTGGGACACTCAGTCCTGTTACACACACAGTGCTGGGACACTCAGTCCTGTTACACACACAGTCAGTGCTGGGACACTCAGTCCGACTATACACACAGTGCTGGGACACTCAGTCCTGTTATATACACATTGCTGGGACACTCAGTCCTGTTATACACACAGTGCTGGGACACTCGGTCCTGTTATACACACAGTGCTGGGACACTCAGTCCTGTTATACACACAGTCAGTGCTGAGACACTCAGTCCTGTTATACAAACAGTGCTGGGACACTCAGTCCTGTTATACACACAGTGCTGGTACACTCAGTCCTGTTACATACACAGTGCTGGGACACTCACTCCGGTTATACACACAGTGCTGGGACACTCACTCCTGTTACACGCACAGTGTTGGGACATTCACTCCAGTTATACACACAGTGCTGGGACACTCAGTTCTGTTATACACACAGTGCTGGGACACTCAGTCCTGTTATACACACAGTGCTGGGACACTCAGTCCTGTTACACACACAATGCTGGGACACTAAGTCCTGTTATACACACACTGCTGGGACACTCAGTCCTGTTATAGACACAGTCAGGGCTGGGACACTCAGTCCTGTTCTACACACAGTCAGTGCTAGGACATTCAGTCCTGTTATACACACAGTGCTGGGACACTCAGTCCTGTTACACACACAGTCAGTGCTGGGACACTCAGTCCTATTATACACACAGTGCTGGGACACTCAGTCCTGTTATACACACAGTGCTGGGACACTCAGTCCTGTTACACACAAAGTCAGTGCTGGGACACTCAGTCCTGTTAATAAACACAGTACTGGGACACTCAGTCCTGTTACACACACAGTCAGTGCTGGGACACTCAGTCCTACTATACACACAGTGCTGGGACACTCAGTCCTGTTATACACACAGTGCTGGGACACTCAGTCCTGTTATACACACAGTGCTGGGACACTCAGTCCTGTTATACACACAGTCAGTGCTGGGACACTCAGTCCTATTATACACACAGTGCTGGGACACTCAGTCCTGTTATACACACAATCATTGCTGGGACACTCAGTCCTGTTACACACAAAGTCAGTGCTGGAACACTCAGTCGTGTTAATACACACAGTGCTAGTACACTCAGTCCTGTTACACACACAGTGCTGGGAGACTCAGTCCTGTAAACACACAGTGCTGGGACACTCAGTCCTGTTATACACACAGTGCTGGGACACTCACTCCAGTTATACACACAGTGCTGGGACACTCAGTATTGTAATACACACAGTCAGTGCTGTGACACTCAGTCCTATTATACACACAGTGCTGGGACACTCGGTCCTGTTATACACACAGTGCTGGGACACTCGGTCCTGTTATACACACAGTGCTGGGACACTCACTCCTGTTATACACACAGTCAGTGCTGAGACACTCAGTCCTGTAATACAAACAGTGCTGGGACACTCAGTCCTGTTATACACACAGTGCTGGTACACTCAGTCCTGTTACATACACAGTGCTGGGACATTCACTCCTGTTATACACACAGTGTTGGGACATTCACTCCAGTTATACACACAGTCAGGGTTGGGACACTCAGTCCTGTTATACACACAGTGCTGGGACACTCAGTCCTGTTATACACACAGTGCTGGGACACTCAGTCCTGTTATACACACAGTGCTGGGACACTCATTCCTGTTATGCACACACTGCTGGGACACTCAGTCCTGTTATAGACACAGTCAGGGCTGGGACACTCAGTCCTGTTATTCACACAGTGCTGGGACGCGCAGTACTCTTATACACACTGTCAATGCTGGGACACTCAGACCTGTTGCACACACAGTCAGTGCTGGGACACTCAGTCCTGTTACACACTCAGTGCTGGGACACTCAGTACTGTTATACACACTGTCAATGCTGGGACACTCAGACCTGTTATACACACAGTGCTGGGACACTCAGTCCTGTTCTACACACAGTGCTGGGACACTCAGTCCTGTTATACACACACTGCTGGGACACTCAGTCCTGTTGTACACACAGTGCTGGGAACCTCAGTCCTGTTCTACACACAGTGCTGGGACACTCAGTCCTGTTATACACACAGTGCTGGGACATTCAGTCCTGTTATACACACAGTGCTGGGATACTCAGTTCTGTTATACACACAGTCAGGGTTGGGACACTCAGTCCTGTTATACAGACAGTCAGGGTTGGGACACTCAGTCCTGTTACACACACAGTGCTCGGAAACTCAGTCCTGTCATACACACAGTCAGTGCTGGGACACTCCGTCCTGTTATACACACAGTGCTGGGACACTCAGTCCTGTTGTACACACAGTCAGTGCTGGAACACTCAGTCCTGTTATACACACAGTGCTGGGACATGCAGTCCTGTAACACACACAGTGCTGGGACATTCAGTCCTGTTACACACACAGTCAGTGCTGGGACACTAAGTCCTGTTACACACACAGTGCTGGGACACTCAGTCCTGTTACACACACAATGCTGGGACACTCAGTCCTGTTATACAAACAGTCAGTGCTGGGACACTCAGTCCTGTTACACACACAGTGCTGGGACACTCAGTCCTGTTATACACACAGTGCTGGGACACTCAGTCCTGTTATACACACAGTGCTGGGACACTCAGTCCTGTTATACACACACTGCTGGGACACTCAGTCCTGTTATAGACACAGTCAGGGCTGGGACACTCAGTCCTGTTACACACACAGTCAGTGCTGGGACACTCAGTCCTGTTATACACACAGTCAGTGCTAGGACATTCAGTCCTGTTATACACACAGTGCTGGGACACTCAGTCCTGTTACACACACAGTCAGTGCTGGGACACTCAGTCCTATTATACACACAGTGCTGGGACCCTCAGTCCTGTTATACACACAGTGCTGTGACATTCAGACCTGTTCCACACACAGTCAGTGCTGGGACACTCAGTCCTGTTATACACACAGTGCTGGGACACTCAGTCCTGTTATACACACAGTGCTGGGACACTCAGTCCTGTTATACACACAGTGCTGGGACACTCAGTCCTGTTGTACACACAGTCAGTGCTGGAACACTCAGTCCTGTTATACACACAGTGCTGGGACATGCAGTCCTGTAACACGCACAGTGCTGGGACACTCAGTCCTGTTACACACACACACAGTGCTGGGACACTCAGTCCTGTTATACACACAGTGCTGGGACACTCAGTCCTGTTATACACACAGTGTTGGGACACTCAGTCCTGTTGTACACACAGTCAGTGCTGGAACACTCAGTCCTGTTATACACACAGTGCTGGGACATGCAGTCCTGTAACACGCACAGTGCTGGGACACTCAGTCCTGTTACACACACAGTCAGTGCTGGGACACTCAGTCCTGTTATACACACAGTGCTGGGACACTCAGTCCTGTTACACACACAATGCTGGGACACTAAGTCCTGTTATACACACACTGCTGGGACACTCAGTCCTGTTATAGACACAGTCAGGGCTGGGACACTCAGTCCTGTTCTACACACAGTCAGTGCTAGGACATTCAGTCCTGTTATACACACAGTGCTGGGACACTCAGTCCTGTTACACACACAGTCAGTGCTGGGACACTCAGTCCTATTATACACACAGTGCTGGGACACTCAGTCCTGTTATACACACAGTGCTGGGACACTCAGTCCTGTTATACACACAGTGCTGGGACACTCAGTCCTGTTACACACAAAGTCAGTGCTGGGACACTCAGTCCTGTTAATAAACACAGTACTGGGACACTCAGTCCTGTTACACACACAGTCAGTGCTGGGACACTCAGTCCTGTTATACACACAGTGCTGGGACACTCAGTCCTGTTATACACACAGTCAGTGCTGGGACACTCAGTCCTATTATACACACAGTGCTGGGACACTCAGTCCTGTTATACACACAATCATTGCTGGGACACTCAGTCCTGTTACACACAAAGTCAGTGCTGGAACACTCAGTCCTGTTATACACACAGTGCTGGGACACTCAGTCCTGTTATACAAACAGTCAGTGCTGGGACACTCAGTCCTGTTACACACACAGTGCTGGGACACTCAGTCCTGTTATACACACAGTGCTGGGACACTCAGTCCTGTTATACACACAGTGCTGGGACACTCAGTCCTGTTATACACACACTGCTGGGACACTCAGTCCTGTTATAGACACAGTCAGGGCTGGGACACTCAGTCCTGTTACACACACAGTCAGTGCTGGGACACTCAGTCCTATTATACACACAGTGCTGGGACCCTCAGTCCTGTTATACACACAGTGCTGTGACATTCAGACCTGTTCCACACACAGTCAGTGCTGGGACACTCAGTCCTGTTATACACACAGTGCTGGGACACTCAGTCCTGTTATACACACAGTGCTGGGACACTCAGTCCTGTTATACACACAGTGCTGGGACACTCAGTCCTGTTATACACACAGTGCTGGGACACTCAGTCCTGTTGTACACACAGTCAGTGCTGGAACACTCAGTCCTGTTATACACACAGTGCTGGGACATGCAGTCCTGTAACACGCACAGTGCTGGGACACTCAGTCCTGTTACACACACAGTCAGTGCTGGGACACTCAGTCCTTTTTTTCACACAGTGCTGGGACACTCAGTCCTGTTATCCACACAGTCAGTGCTGGAACACTCATCCTGTTATACACACAGTGCTGGGACATTCAGTCCTGTTACACACACAGTCAGTGCTGGGACACTCAGTCCTGTTACACACACAGTGCTGGGACACTCAGTCCTGTTATACACACAGTGCTGGGACACTCAGTCCTGTTATACACACAGTGCTGGGACACTCGGTCCTGTTATACACACAGTGCTGGGACACTCGGTCCTGTTATACACACAGTGCTGGGACACTCGGTCCTGTTATACACACAGTGCTGGGACACTCAGTCCTGTTATACACACAGTGCTGGGACACTCAGTCCTGTTATACACACAGTGCTGGGGCACTCAGACCTGTTACACACAAAGTCAGTGCTGGGACACTCAGTCCTGTTAATACACACAGTACTGGGACACTCAGTCCTGTTTACACACAGTGCTGGGACACTCAGTCCTGTTACACACACAGTGCTGGGACACTCAGTCCTGTTACACACACAGTCAGTGCTGGGACACTCAGTCCTGTTATACACACAGTGCTGGGACACTCAGTCCTGTTATACACACAGTCAGTGCTGGGACACTCAGTCCTATTATACACACAGTGCTGGGACACTCAGTCCTGTTATACACACAATCATTGCTGGGACACTCAGTCCTGTTACACACAAAGTCAGTGCTGGAACACTCAGTCCTGTTATACACACAGTGCTGGGACATGCAGTCCTGTAACACACACAGTGCTGGGACATTCAGTCCTGTTACACACACAGTCAGTGCTGGGACACTAAGTCCTGTTACACACACAGTGCTGGGACACTCAGTCCTGTTACACACACAGTGCTGGGACACTCAGTCCTGTTATACAAACAGTCAGTGCTGGGACACTCAGTCCTGTTATACACACAGTGCTGGGACACTCAGTCCTGTTATACACACAGTGCTGGGACACTCAGTCCTGTTATACACACACTGCTGGGACACTCAGTCCTGTTATAGACACAGTCAGGGCTGGGACACTCAGTCCTGTTACACACACAGTCAGTGCTGGGACACTCAGTCCTGTTATACACACAGTCAGTGCTAGGACATTCAGTCCTGTTACACACACAGTGCTGGGACACTCAGTCCTGTTATACACACAGTGCTGGGACACTCAGTCCTGTTATACACACAGTGCTGGGACACTCAGTCCTGTTATACACACAGTGCTGGGACACTCAGTCCTGTTACACACACAGTCAGTGCTGGGACACTCAGTCCTATTATACACACAGTGCTGGGACCCTCAGTCCTGTTATACACACAGTGCTGTGACATTCAGACCTGTTCCACACACAGTCAGTGCTGGGACACTCAGTCCTGTTATACACACAGTGCTGGGACACTCAGTCCTGTTATACACACAGTGCTGGGACACTCAGTCCTGTTATACACACAGTGCTGGGACACTCAGTCCTGTAACACGCACAGTGCTGGGACACTCAGTCCTGTTACACACACAGTCAGTGCTGGGACACTCAGTACTTTTTTTCACACAGTGCTGGGACACTCAGTCCTGTTATCCACACAGTCAGTGCTGGAACACTCAGTCCTGTTATACACACAGTGCTGGGACATTCAGTCCTGTTACACACACAGTCAGTGCTGGGACACTAAGTCCTGTTACACACACAGTGCTGGGACACTCAGTCCTGTTACACACACAGTGCTGGGACACTCAGTCCTGTTACACACACAGTGCTGGGACACTCAGTCCTGTTATACAAACAGTCAGTGCTGGGACACTCAGTCCTGTTACACACACAGTGCTGGGACACTCAGTCCTGTTATACACACAGTGCTGGGACACTCAGTCCTGTTATACACACAGTGCTGGGACACTCGGTCCTGTTATACACACAGTGCTGGGACACTCGGTCCTGTTATACACACAGTGCTGGGACACTCAGTCCTGTTATACACACAGTGCTGGGATACTCAGTCCTGTTATACACACAGTGCTGGGACACTCACTCCTGTTACACACACAGTGCTGGGACACTCACTCCGGTTACACACACAGTGCTGGGACACTCACTCCGGTTATACACACAGTGCTGGGACATTCACTCCTGCTATACACACAGTGTTGGGACATTCACTCCTGTTATACACACAGTGCTGGGACACTCATTCCTGTTATACACACACTGCTGGGACACTCAGTCCTGTTATACACACAGTCAGTGCTAGGACATTCAGTCCTATTATACACACAGTGCTGGGACACTCAGTCCTGTTACACACACAGTCAGTGCTGGGACACTCAGTCCTATTATACACACAGTGCTGGGACACTCAGTCCTGTTATACACACAGTGCTGGGGCACTCAGACCTGTTACACACAAAGTCAGTGCTGGGACACTCAGTCCTGTTAATACACACAGTACTGGGACACTCAGTCCTGTTTACACACAGTGCTGGGACACTCAGTCCTGTTACACACACAGTGCTGGGACACTCAGTCCTGTTACACACACAGTGCTGGGACACTCAGTCCTGTTATACACACAGTGCTGGGACACTCACTCCTGTTATACACACAGTGCTGGGACACTCACTCCTGTTATACACACAGTCAGTGCCGGGACACTAAGTCCTGTTACACACAAAGTCAGTGCTGGGACACTCAGTCCTACTATACACACAGTGCTGGGACACTCAGTCCTGTTATATACACAGTGCTGGGACACTCAGTCCTGTTATACACACAGTGCTGGGACACTCAGTCCTGTTATACACACAGTGCTGGGACACTCAGTCCTGTTATACACACAGTGCTGGGACACTCAGTCCTGTTATACACACAGTCAGTGCTGGGACACTCAGTCCTATTATACACACAGTGCTGGGACACTCAGTCCTGTTGGACACACAGTCAGTGCTGGAACACTCAGTCCTGTTACACACACAGTCAGTGCTGTGACACTCAGTCCTGTTATATACACACTGCTGGGACACTCAGTCCTGTTATTCACACAGTGCTGGGACGCGCAGTACTCTTATACACACTGTCAATGCTGGGACACTCAGACCTGTTACACACACAGTCAGTGCTGGGACACTCAGTCCTGTTATACACACAGTCAGTGCTGGGACACTCAGTCCTGTTAATACACACAGTACTGGGACACTCAGTCCTGTTATACACACTGTCAATGCTGGGACACTCAGACCTGTTATACACACAGTGCTGGGACACTCAGTTCTGTTCTACACACAGTGCTGGGACACTCAGTCCTGTTCTACACACAGTGCTGGGACACTCAGTCCTGTTATACACACACTGCTGGGACACTCAGTCCTGTTGTACACACAGTGCTGGGACACTCAGTCCTGTTCTGCACACAGTGCTGGGACACTCAGTCCTGTTATACACACAGTGCTGGGACACTCAGTCCTGTGATACACACAGTGCTGGGATACTCAGTTCTGTTATACACACAGTCAGGGTTGGGACACTCAGTCCTGTTACACACACAGTGCTCGGAAACTCAGTCCTGTCATACACACAGTCAGTGCTGGGACACTCCGTCCTGTTATACACACAGTGCTGGGACCCTCAGTCCTGTTATACACACAGTGCTGTGACATTCAGACCTGTTCCACACACAGTCAGTGCTGGGACACTCATTCCTGTTTTTCACACAGTGCTGGGACACTCAGTCCTGTTATCCACACAGTCAGTGCTGGGACACTCAGTCCTGTTACACACACAGTGCTGGGACACTCAGTCCTGTTACACACACAGTCAGTGCTGGGACACTCAGTCCTACTATACACACAGTGCTGGGACACTCAGTCCTGTTATATACACAGTGCTGGGACACTCAGTCCTGTTATACACACAGTGCTGGGACACTCAGTCCTGTTATACACACAGTGCTGGTACACTCAGTCCTGTTATATACACAGTGCTGGGACACTCAGTCCTGTTATACACACAGTGCTGGGATACTCAGTTCTGTTATACACACAGTGCTGTGACATTCAGACCTGTTCCACACACAGTCAGTGCTGGGACACTCAGTCCTGTTTTTCACACAGTGCTGGGACACTCAGTCCTGTTATCCACACAGTCAGTGCTGGGACACTCAGTCCTGTTACACACACAGTGCTGGGACACTCAGTCCTGTTATACACACAGTGCTGGGACACTCAGTCCTGTTACACACAGTGCTGGGAGCCTCAGTCCTGTTATACACACAGTGCTGGGACACTCAGTCCTGTTACACACACAATGCTGGTACACTCATTCCTGTTATACACTCACTGCTGGGACACTCAGTCCTGTTATAGACACAGTCAGGGCTGGGACACTCAGTCCTGTTACACACACAGTCAGTGCTGGGACACTCAGTCCTGTTATACACACAGTCAGTGCTAGGACATTCAGTCCTGTTATACACACAGTGCTGGGACACTCAGTCCTGTTACACACACAGTCAGTGCTGGGACACTCAGTCCTATTATACACACAGTGCTGGGACACTCAGTCCTGTTATACACACAGTGCTGGGACACTCAGTCCTGTTACACACAAAGTCAGTGCTGGGACACTCAGTCCTATTATACACACAGTGCTGGGACACTCAGTCCTATTATACACACAGTGCTGGGACACTCAGTCCTATTATACACTCAGTGCTGGGACACTCAGTCCTATTATACACACAGTGCTGGGACACTCAGTCCTGTTATACACACAGTGCTGGGACACACAGTCCTGTTTTTCACACAGTGCTGGGACACTCAGTCCTGTTATACACACAATCAGTGCTGGGACACTAAGTCCTGTTACACACAAAGTCAGTGCTGGGACACTCAGTCCTGTTAATACACACAGTACTGGGACACTCAGTCCTGTTACACACACAGTGCTGGGACATTCAGACCTGTTCCACACACAGTCAGTGCTGGGACACTCAGTCCTGTTATACACACAGTGCTGGGACACTCAGTCCTGTTACACACACAGTGCTGGGACACTCAGTCCTGTTATACACACAGTGCTGGGACACTCAGTCCTGTTATACACACAGTCAGTGCTGGGACACTCAGTCCTATTATACACACAGTGCTGGGACACTCAGTCCTGTTGTACACATAGTGCTGGGACACTCAGTCCTGTTATACACACACTGCTGGGACACTCAGTCCTGTTCTACACATAGTGCTGGGACACTCAGTCCTGTTATAGACACAGTCAGGGCTGGGACACTCAGTCCTGTTACACACACAGTCAGTGCTGGGACACTCAGTCCTGTTATACACACAGTCAGTGCTAGGACATTCAGTCCTGTTATACACACAGTGCTGGGACACTCAGTCCTGTTACACACACAGTCAGTGCTGGGACACTCAGTCCTATTATACACACACTGCTGGGACACTCAGTCCTGTTGTACACACAGTGCTGGGACACTCAGTCCTGTTCTGCACACAGTGCTGGGACACTCAGTCCTGTTATACACACAGTGCTGGGACACTCAGTCCTGTGATACACACAGTGCTGGGATACTCAGTTCTGTTATACACACAGTCAGGGTTGGGACACTCAGTCCTGTTACACACACAGTGCTCGGAAACTCAGTCCTGTCATACACACAGTCAGTGCTGGGACACTCCGTCCTGTTATACACACAGTGCTGGGACCCTCAGTCCTGTTATACACACAGTGCTGTGACATTCAGACCTGTTCCACACACAGTCAGTGCTGGGACACTCATTCCTGTTTTTCACACAGTGCTGGGACACTCAGTCCTGTTATCCACACAGTCAGTGCTGGGACACTCAGTCCTGTTACACACACAGTGCTGGGACACTCAGTCCTGTTACACACACAGTCAGTGCTGGGACACTCAGTCCTACTATACACACAGTGCTGGGACACTCAGTCCTGTTATATACACAGTGCTGGGACACTCAGTCCTGTTATACACACAGTGCTGGGACACTCAGTCCTGTTATACACACAGTGCTGGTACACTCAGTCCTGTTATATACACAGTGCTGGGACACTCAGTCCTGTTATACACACAGTGCTGGGATACTCAGTTCTGTTATACACACAGTGCTGTGACATTCAGACCTGTTCCACACACAGTCAGTGCTGGGACACTCAGTCCTGTTTTTCACACAGTGCTGGGACACTCAGTCCTGTTATCCACACAGTCAGTGCTGGGACACTCAGTCCTGTTACACACACAGTGCTGGGACACTCAGTCCTGTTATACACACAGTGCTGGGACACTCAGTCCTGTTACACACAGTGCTGGGAGCCTCAGTCCTGTTATACACACAGTGCTGGGACACTCAGTCCTGTTACACACACAATGCTGGTACACTCATTCCTGTTATACACTCACTGCTGGGACACTCAGTCCTGTTATAGACACAGTCAGGGCTGGGACACTCAGTCCTGTTACACACACAGTCAGTGCTGGGACACTCAGTCCTGTTATACACACAGTCAGTGCTAGGACATTCAGTCCTGTTATACACACAGTGCTGGGACACTCAGTCCTGTTACACACACAGTCAGTGCTGGGACACTCAGTCCTATTATACACACAGTGCTGGGACACTCAGTCCTGTTATACACACAGTGCTGGGACACTCAGTCCTGTTACACACAAAGTCAGTGCTGGGACACTCAGTCCTATTATACACACAGTGCTGGGACACTCAGTCCTATTATACACACAGTGCTGGGACACTCAGTCCTATTATACACTCAGTGCTGGGACACTCAGTCCTATTATACACACAGTGCTGGGACACTCAGTCCTGTTATACACACAGTGCTGGGACACACAGTCCTGTTTTTCACACAGTGCTGGGACACTCAGTCCTGTTATACACACAATCAGTGCTGGGACACTAAGTCCTGTTACACACAAAGTCAGTGCTGGGACACTCAGTCCTGTTAATACACACAGTACTGGGACACTCAGTCCTGTTACACACACAGTGCTGGGACATTCAGACCTGTTCCACACACAGTCAGTGCTGGGACACTCAGTCCTGTTATACACACAGTGCTGGGACACTCAGTCCTGTTACACACACAGTGCTGGGACACTCAGTCCTGTTATACACACAGTGCTGGGACACTCAGTCCTGTTATACACACAGTCAGTGCTGGGACACTCAGTCCTATTATACACACAGTGCTGGGACACTCAGTCCTGTTGTACACACAGTCAGTGCTGGAACACTCAGTCCTGTTACACACACAGTCAGTGCTGTGACACTCAGTCCTGTTATATACACACTGCTGGGACACTCAGTCCTGTTATTCACACAGTGCTGGGACGCGCAGTACTCTTATACACACTGTCAATGCTGGGACACTCAGACCTGTTACACACACAGTCAGCGCTGGGACACTCAGTCCTGTTACACACTCAGTGCTGGGACACTCAGTGCTGTTATACACACTGTCAATGCTGGGACACTCAGACCTGTTATACACACAGTGCTGGGACACTCAGTCCTGTTCTACACACAGTGCTGGGACACTCAGTCCTGTTCTACACACAGTGCTGGGACACTCAGTCCTGTTATACACACACTGCTGGGACACTCAGTCCTGTTATACACACACTGCTGGGAACCTCAGTCCTGTTCTACACACAGTGCTGGGACACTCAGTCCTGTTATACACACAGTGCTGGGATACTCAGTTCTGTTATACACACAGTCAGGGTTGGGACACTCAGTCCTGTTATACACACAGTCAGGGTTGGGACACTCAGTCCTGTTGCACACACAGTGCTCGGAAACTCAGTCCTGTCATACACACAGTCAGTGCTGGGACACTCCGTCCTGTTATACACACAGTGCTGGGACCCTCAGTCCTGTTATACACACAGTGCTGTGACATTCAGACCTGTTCCACACACAGTGCTGGGACACTCAGTCCTGTTGTACACACAGTCAGTGCTGGGACACTCAGTCCTGTTTATCACACAGTGCTGGGACACTCAGTCCTGTTATCCACACAGTCAGTGCTGGAACACTCAGTCCTGTTACACACACAGTGCTGGGACACTCAGTCCTGTTATACACACAGTGCTGGGACACTCAGTCCTGTTATACACAAGGTGCTGGGACACTCACTCCTGTTATACACACAGTGCTGGGACACTCAGTCCTGTTATACACACAGTGCTGGGACACTCAGTCCTGTTATACACACAGTGCTGGGACACTCAGTCCTGTTATACACACAGTCAGGGTTGGGACACTCAGTCCTGTTATACACACAGTGCTGGGACACTCAGTCCTGTTATACACAGAGTGCTGGGACACTCAGTCCTGTTATGCACACAGTCAGTGCTGGGACACTAAGTCCTGTTACACACAAAGTCAGTGCTGGGACACTCAGTCCTGTTAATACACACAGTACTGGGACACTCAGTCCTGTAAAACACACAGTGCTGGGACACTCAGTCCTGTTACACACACAGTGCTGGGACACTCAGTCCTGTTACACACACACAGTCAGTGCTGGGACACTCAGTCCTACTATACACACAGTGCTGGGACACTCAGTCCTGTTATACACACAGTGCTGGGACACTCAGTCCTGTTATACACACAGTGCTGGGACACTCAGTCCTATTATACACACAGTCAGTGCTGGGACACTCAGTCCTATTATACACACAGTGCTGGGACACTCAGTCCTGTTGTACACACAGTCAGTGCTGGAAAACTCAGTCCTGTTACACACACAGTCAGTGCTGTGACACTCAGTCCTGTTATATACACACTGCTGGGACACTCAGTCCTGTTATTCACACAGTGCTGGGACGCGCAGTACTCTTATACGCACTGTCAATGCTGGGACACTCAGACCTGTTACACACACAGTCAGTGCTGGGACACTCAGTCCTGTTACACACTCAGTGCTGGGACACTCAGTACTGTTATACACACTGTCAATGCTGGGACACTCAGACCTGTTATACACACAGTGCTGGGACACTCAGTCCTGTTCTACACATAGTGCTGGGACACTCAGTCCTGTTATACACACACTGCTGGGACACTCAGTCCTGTTCTACACATAGTGCTGGGACACTCAGTCCTGTTATACACACAGTGCTGGCACACTCAGTCCTGTTATACACACAGTGCTGGGATACTCAGTTCTGTTATACACACAGTCAGGGTTGGGACACTCAGTCCTGTTACACACACAGTGCTCGGAAACTCAGTCCTGTCATACACACAGTCAGTGCTGGGACACTCCGTCCTGTTATACACACAGTGCTGGGACCCTCAGTCCTGTTATACACACAGTGCTGTGACATTCAGACCTGTTCCACACACAGTCAGTGCTGGGACACTCAGTCCTGTTTTTCACACAGTGCTGGGACACTCGGTCCTGTTATACACACAGTGCTGGGACACTCGGTCCTGTTATACACACAGTGCTGGGACACTCAGTCCTGTTACACACACAGTCAGTGCTGGGACACTCAGTCCTGTTACACACACAGTCAGTGCTGGGACACTCAGTCCTGTTTTTCACACAGTGCTGGGACACTCGGTCCTGTTACACACACAGTGCTGGGACACTCAGTCCTGTTACACACACAGTGCTGGGACAATCAGTCCTGTTACACACACAGTGCTGGGACACTCAGTCCTGTTACACACACAGTCAGTGCTGGGACACTCAGTCCTACTATACACACAGTGCTGGGACACTCAGTCCTGTTTTTCACACAGTGCTGGGACACTCAGTCCTGTTTTTCACACAGTGCTGGGTCACTCAGTCCTGTTATCCACACAGTCAGTGCTGGGACACTCAGTCCTGTTACACACACAGTGCTGGGACACTCAGTCCTGTTACACACACAGTGCTGGGACACAGTCCTATTACACACACAGTCAGTGCTGGGACACTCAGTCCTGTTTTTCACACAGTGCTGGGACACTCAGTCCTGTTATCCACACAGTCAGTGCTGGGACACTCAGTCCTGTTACACACACACTGCTGGGACACTCAGTCCTGTTATACACACAGTGCTGGGACACTCAGTCCTGTTATACACACAGTCAGTGCTGGGACACTCAGTCCTATTATACACACAGTGCTGGGAAACTCAGTCCTGTTATACACACACACTGCTGGGACACTCAGTCCTGTTATACAAACAGTCAGTGCTGGGACACTCAGTCCTGTTATACACACAGTGCTGGGACACTCGGTCCTGTTATACACACAGTGCTGGGACACTCGGTCCTGTTATACACACAGTGCTGGGACACTCACTCCTGTTATACACACAGTCAGTGCTGAGACACTCAGTCCTGTTATACAAACAGTGCTGGGACACTCAGTCCTGTTATACACACAGTGCTGGGACACTCAGTCCTGTTACATACACAGTGCTGGGACACTCACTCCGGTTATACACACAGTGCTGGGACACTCACTCCGGTTATACACACAGTGTTGGGACATTCACTCCAGTTATACACACAGTCAGTGCTGGGACACTCAGTCCTATTATACACACAGTGCTGGGACACTCAGTCCTGTTGTACACACAGTCAGTGCTGGAACACTCAGTCCTGTTACACACACAGTCAGTGCTGTGACACTCAGTCCTGTTATATACACACTGCTGGGACACTCAGTCCTGTTATTCACACAGTGCTGGGACGCGCAGTACTCTTATACGCACTGTCAATGCTGGGACACTCAGACCTGTTACACACACAGTCAGTGCTGGGACACTCAGTCCTGTTACACACTCAGTGCTGGGACACTCAGTACTGTTATACACACTGTCAATGCTGGGACACTCAGACCTGTTATACACACAGTTCTGGGACACTCAGTCCTGTTCTACACACAGTGCTGGGACACTCAGTCCTGTTCTACACACAGTGCTGGGACACTCAGTCCTGTTATACACACACTGCTGGGACACTCAGTCCTGTTCTACACATAGTGCTGGGACACTCAGTCCTGTTATACACACAGTGCTGGCACACTCAGTCCTGTTATACACACAGTGCTGGGATACTCAGTTCTGTTATACACACAGTCAGGGTTGGGACACTCAGTCCTGTTACACACACAGTGCTCGGAAACTCAGTCCTGTCATACACACAGTCAGTGCTGGGACACTCCGTCCTGTTATACACACAGTGCTGGGACCCTCAGTCCTGTTATACACACAGTGCTGTGACATTCAGACCTGTTCCACACACAGTCAGTGCTGGGACACTCATTCCTGTTTTTCACACAGTGCTGGGACACTCAGTCCTGTTATCCACACAGTCAGTGCTGGGACACTCAGTCCTGTTACACACACAGTGCTGGGACACTCAGTCCTGTTTTTCACACAGTGCTGGGACACTCGGTCCTGTTATACACACAGTGCTGGGACACTCGGTCCTGTTATACACACAGTGCTGGGACACTCGGTCCTGTTACACACACAGTCAGTGCTGGGACACTCAGTCCTGTTACACACACAGTCAGTGCTGGGACACTCAGTCCTGTTTTTCACACAGTGCTGGGACACTCGGTCCTGTTACACACACAGTGCTGGGACACTCAGTCCTGTTACACACACAGTGCTGGGACACTCAGTCCTGTTACACACACAGTGCTGGGACACTCAGTCCTTTTACACACACAGTCAGTGCTGGGACACTCAGTCCTACCATACACACAGTGCTGGGACACTCAGTCCTGTTTTTCACACAGTGCTGGGACACTCAGTCCTGTTTTTCACACAGTGCTGGGTCACTCAGTCCTGTTATCCACACAGTCAGTGCTGGGACACTCAGTCCTGTTACACACACAGTGCTAGGACACTCAGTCCTGTTACACACACAGTGCTGGGACACAGTCCTATTACACACACAGTCAGTGCTGGGACACTCAGTCCTGTTTTTCACACAGTGCTGGGACACTCAGTCCTGTTATCCACACAGTCAGTGCTGGGACACTCAGTCCTGTTACACACACACTGCTGGGACACTCAGTCCTGTTATACACACAGTGCTGGGACACTCAGTCCTGTTATACACACAGTCAGTGCTGGGACACTCAGTCCTATTATACACACAGTGCTGGGAAACTCAGTCCTGTTATACACACACACTGCTGGGACACTCAGTCCTGTTATACAAACAGTCAGTGCTGGGACACTCAGTCCTGTTATACACACAGTGCTGGGACACTCAGTCCTGTTATACACACAGTGCTGGGACACTCAGTCCTGTTATACACACAGTGCTGGGATACTCAGTTCTGTTATACACACAGTCAGGGTTGGGACACTCAGTCCTGTTACACACACAGTGCTTGGAACCTCAGTCCTGTCATACACACAGTCAGTGCTGGGACACTCCGTCCTGTTATACACACAGTGCTGGGACCCTCAGTCCTGTTATACACACAGTGCTGTGACATTCAGACCTGTTCCACACACAGTCAGTGCTGGGACACTCAGTCCTGTTTTTCACACAGTGCTGGGACACTCGGTCCTGTTATACACACAGTGCTGGGACACTCGGTCCTGTTATACACACAGTGCTGGGACACTCAGTCCTGTTACACACACAGTCAGTGCTGGGACACTCAGTCCTGTTACACACACAGTCAGTGCTGGGACACTCAGTCCTGTTTTTCACACAGTGCTGGGACACTCGGTCCTGTTACACACACACTGCTGGGACACTCAGTCCTGTTATACACACAGTGCTGGGACACTCAGTCCTGTTATACACACAGTCAGTGCTGGGACACTCAGTCCTATTATACACACAGTGCTGGGAAACTCAGTCCTGTTATACACACACACTGCTGGGACACTCAGTCCTGTTATACAAACAGTCAGTGCTGGGACACTCAGTCCTGTTATACACACAGTGCTGGGACACTCAGTCCTGTTACACACACAGTGCTGGGACACAGTCCTATTACACACACAGTCAGTGCTGGGACACTCAGTCCTGTTTTTCACACAGTGCTGGGACACTCAGTCCTGTTATCCACACAGTCAGTGCTGGGACACTCAGTCCTGTTACACACACACTGCTGGGACACTCAGTCCTGTTATACACACAGTGCTGGGACACTCAGTCCTGTTATACACACAGTCAGTGCTGGGACACTCAGTCCTATTATACACACAGTGCTGGGAAACTCAGTCCTGTTATACACACACACTGCTGGGACACTCAGTCCTGTTATACAAACAGTCAGTGCTGGGACACTCAGTCCTGTTATACACACAGTGCTGGGACACTCGGTCCTGTTATACACACAGTGCTGGGACACTCGGTCCTGTTATACACACAGTGCTGGGACACTCACTCCTGTTATACACACAGTCAGTGCTGAGACACTCAGTCCTGTTATACAAACAGTGCTGGGACACTCAGTCCTGTTATACACACAGTGCTGGGACACTCAGTCCTGTTACATACACAGTGCTGGGACACTCACTCCGGTTATACACACAGTGCTGGGACACTCACTCCGGTTATACACACAGTGCTGGGACATTCACTCCTGTTATACACACAGTGTTGGGACATTCACTCCAGTTATACACACAGTGCTGGGATACTCAGTCCTGTTATACACACAGTGCTGGGACACTCAGTCCTGTTATACACACAGTCAGTGCTGGGACACTCAGTCCTATTATACACACAGTGCTGGGACACTCAGTCCTGTTGTACACACAGTCAGTGCTGGAACACTCAGTCCTGTTACACACACAGTCAGTGCTGTGACACTCAGTCCTGTTATATACACACTGCTGGGACACTCAGTCCTGTTATTCACACAGTGCTGGGACGCGCAGTACTCTTATACGCACTGTCAATGCTGGGACACTCAGACCTGTTACACACACAGTCAGTGCTGGGACACTCAGTCCTGTTACACACTCAGTGCTGGGACACTCAGTACTGTTATACACACTGTCAATGCTGGGACACTCAGACCTGTTATACACACAGTTCTGGGACACTCAGTCCTGTTCTACACACAGTGCTGGGACACTCAGTCCTGTTCTACACACAGTGCTGGGACACTCAGTCCTGTTATACACACACTGCTGGGACACTCAGTCCTGTTCTACACATAGTGCTGGGACACTCAGTCCTGTTATACACACAGTGCTGGCACACTCAGTCCTGTTATACACACAGTGCTGGGATACTCAGTTCTGTTATACACACAGTCAGGGTTGGGACACTCAGTCCTGTTACACACACAGTGCTCGGAAACTCAGTCCTGTCATACACACAGTCAGTGCTGGGACACTCCGTCCTGTTATACACACAGTGCTGGGACCCTCAGTCCTGTTATACACACAGTGCTGTGACATTCAGACCTGTTCCACACACAGTCAGTGCTGGGACACTCAGTCCTGTTTTTCACACAGTGCTGGGACACTCGGTCCTGTTATACACACAGTGCTGGGACACTCGGTCCTGTTATACACACAGTGCTGGGACACTCAGTCCTGTTACACACACAGTCAGTGCTGGGACACTCAGTCCTGTTACACACACAGTCAGTGCTGGGACACTCAGTCCTGTTTTTCACACAGTGCTGGGACACTCGGTCCTGTTACACACACAGTGCTGGGACACTCAGTCCTGTTACACACACAGTGCTGGGACACTCAGTCCTGTTACACACACAGTGCTGGGACACTCAGTCCTTTTACACACACAGTCAGTGCTGGGACACTCAGTCCTACCATACACACAGTGCTGGGACACTCAGTCCTGTTTTTCACACAGTGCTGGGACACTCAGTCCTGTTTTTCACACAGTGCTGGGTCACTCAGTCCTGTTATCCACACAGTCAGTGCTGGGACACTCAGTCCTGTTACACACACAGTGCTAGGACACTCAGTCCTGTTACACACACAGTGCTGGGACACAGTCCTATTACACACACAGTCAGTGCTGGGACACTCAGTCCTGTTTTTCACACAGTGCTGGGACACTCAGTCCTGTTATCCACACAGTCAGTGCTGGGACACTCAGTCCTGTTACACACACACTGCTGGGACACTCAGTCCTGTTATACACACAGTGCTGGGACACTCAGTCCTGTTATACACACAGTCAGTGCTGGGACACTCAGTCCTATTATACACACAGTGCTGGGAAACTCAGTCCTGTTATACACACACACTGCTGGGACACTCAGTCCTGTTATACAAACAGTCAGTGCTGGGACACTCAGTCCTGTTATACACACAGTGCTGGGACACTCGGTCCTGTTATACACACAGTGCTGGGACACTCGGTCCTGTTATACACACAGTGCTGGGACACTCACTCCTGTTATACACACAGTCAGTGCTGAGACACTCAGTCCTGTTATACAAACAGTGCTGGGACACTCAGTCCTGTTATACACACAGTGCTGGGACACTCAGTCCTGTTACATACACAGTGCTGGGACACTCACTCCGGTTATACACACAGTGCTGGGACACTCACTCCGGTTATACACACAGTGCTGGGACATTCACTCCAGTTATACACACAGTGCTGGGATACTCAGTCCTGTTATACACACAGTGCTGGGACACTCAGTCCTGTTATACACACAGTGCTGGGACACTCAGTCCTGTTATACACACAGTGCTGGGACACTCAGTCCTGTTACAGACACAATGCTGGGACACTAAGTCCTGTTATACACACAGTGCTGGGACACTCAGTCCTGTTATACACACAGTCAGTGCTGGGACACTCAGTCCTATTATACACACAGTGCTGGGACACTGAGTCCTGTTGTACACACAGTCAGTGCTGGAACACTCAGTTCTGTTACACACACAGTCAGTGCTGTGACACTCAGTCCTGTTATATACACACTGCTTGGACACTCAGTCCTGTTACACACACAGTCAGTGCTGGGACACTCAGTCCTGTTACACACTCAGTGCTGGGACACTCAGTACTGTTATACACACTGTCAATGCTGGGACACTCAGACCTGTTATACACACAGTGCTGGGACACTCAGTCCTGTTATACACACAGTGCTGGGACACTCAGTCCTGTTATACACACAGTGCTGGGACACTCAGTCCTGTTGTACACACAGTGCTGGGACACTCAGTCCTGTTCTACACACAGTGCTGGGACACTCAGTCCTGTTATACACACAGTGCTGGGACACTCAGTCCTGTTATACACACAGTGCTGGGATACTCAGTTCTGTTATACACACAGTCAGGGTTGGGACACTCAGTCCTGTTACACACACAGTGCTCGGAACCTCAGTCCTGTCATACACACAGTCAGTGCTGGGACACTCCGTCCTGTTATACACACAGTGCTGGGACCCTCAGTCCTGTTATACACACAGTGCTGTGACATTCAGACCTGTTCCACACACAGTCAGTGCTGGGACACTCAGTCCTGTTATACACACAGTGCTGGGACACTCAGTCCTGTTATACACACAGTGCTGGGACACTCAGTCCTGTTTTTCACACAGTGCTGGGACACTCAGTCCTGTTATCCACACAGTCAGTGCTGGGACACTCAGTCCTGTTACACACACAGTGCTGGGACACTCAGTCCTGTTACACACACAGTGCTGGGACACTCAGTCCTATTATACACACAGTGCTGGGAAACTCAGTCCTGTTATACAAACAGTCAGTGCTGGGACACTCAGTCCTGTTATACAAACAGTCAGTGCTGGGACACTCAGTCCTGTTATACACACAGTGCTGGGACACTCGGTCCTGTTATACACACAGTGCTGGGACACTCACTCCTGTTATACACACAGTCAGTGCTGAGACACTCAGTCCTGTTATACAAACAGTGCTGGGACACTCACTCCGGTTATACACACAGTGCTGGGACACTCACTCCGGTTATACACACAGTGCTGGGACATTCACTCCTGTTATACACACAGTGTTGGGACATTCACTCCAGTTATACACACAGTGCTGGGACACTCAGTCCTGTTATACACACAGTGCTGGGACACTCAGTCCTGTTATACACACAGTGCTGGGACACTCAGTCCTGTTATACACACAGTCAGTGCTAGGACATTCAGTCCTATTATACACACAGTGCTGGGACACTCTGTCCTGTTACACACACAGTCAGTGCTGGGACACTCAGTCCTATTATACACACAGTGCTGGCACACTCAGTCCTGTTATACACACAGTGCTGGGACACTCAGTCCTGTTACACACAAAGTCAGTGCTGGGACACTCAGTCCTGTTAATACACACAGTACTGGGACACTCAGTCCTGTTATACACACAGTGCTGGGACACTCAGTCCTGTTACACACACAGTGCTGGGACACTCAGTCCTGTTACACACACAGTGCTGGGACACTCAGTCCTGTTACACACACAGTCAGTGCTGGGACACTCAGTCCTACTATACACACAGTGCTGGGACACTCAGTCCTGTTATATACACAGTGCTGGGACACTCAGTCCTGTTATACACACAGTGCTGGGACACTCAGTCCTGTTATACACACAGTGCTGGGACACTCAGTCCTGTTATACACTCAGTCAGTGCAGGGACACTCAGTCCTATTATACACACAGTGCTGGGACACTCAGTCCTGTTATACACACAGTGCTGGGACACTCAGTCCTGTTGCAATCACAGTCAGTGCTGGGACACTCAGTCCTGTTATATACACAGTGCTGGGACACTCAGTCCTGTTATACACACAGTGCTGGGACACTCAGTCCTGTTATACACACAGTCAGTGCTGGGACACTCAGTCCTATTATACACACAGTGCTGGGACACTCAGTCCTGTTGTACACACAGTCAGTGCTGGAACACTCAGTCCTGTTACACACACAGTCAGTGCTGTGACACTCAGTCCTGTTATATACACACTGCTGGGACACTCAGTCCTGTCATACACACAGTCAGTGCTGGGACACTCCGTCCTGTTATACACACAGTGCTGGGACCCTCAGTCCTGTTATACACACAGTGCTGGGACATGCAGTCCTGTAACACACACAGTGCTGGGACACTCAGTCCTGTTACACACACAGTCAGTGCTGGGACACTCAGTCCTGTTTTTCACACAGTGCTGGGACACTCAGTCCTGTTATACAAACAGTCAGTGCTGGGACACTCAGTCCTGTTACACACACAGTGCTGGGACACTCAGTCCTGTTACACACACAGTGCTGGGACACTCAGTCCTGTTATACACACAGTGCTGGGACACTCAGTCCTGTTATACACACAGTGCTGGGACACTCGGTCCTGTTATACACACAGTGCTGGGACACTCAGTCCTGTTACACACACAGTCAGTGCCTGGAGACTCAGTCCTGTTATACACACAGTGCTGGGACACTCAGTCCTGTTACACACACACAGTGCTGGGACACTCAGTCCTGTTACACACACAGTCAGTGCTGGGAAACTCAGTCCTACTATACACACAGTGCTGGGATACTCAGTCCTGTTATATACACAGTGCTGGGACACTCAGTCCTGTTATACACACAGTGCTGGGACACTCAGTCCTGTTATACACACAGTGCTGGGACACTCAGTCCTGTTATACACACTGTCAATGCTGGGACACTCAGTCCTATTATACACACAGTGCTGGGAAACTCAGTCCTGTTGTACACACAGTCAGTGCTGGAACACTCAGTCCTGTTACACACACAGTCAGTGCTGTGACACTCAGTCCTGTTATATACACACTGCTGGGACACTCAGTCCTGTTATTCACACAGTGCTGGGACGCGCAGTACTCTTATACACACTGTCAATGCTGGGACACTCAGACCTGTTACACACACAGTCAGTGCTGGGACACTCAGTCCTGTTACACACTCAGTGCTGGGACACTCAGTACTGTTATACACACTGTCAATGCTGGGACACTCAGACCTGTTATACACACAGTGCTGGGACACTCAGTCCTGTTCTACACACAGTGCTGGGACACTCAGTCCTGTTCTACACACAGTGCTGGGACACTCAGTCCTGTTATACACACAGTGCTGGGACACTCAGTCCTGTTATACACACAGTGCTGGGACACTCGGTCCTGTTATACACACAGTGCTGGGACACTCACTCCTGTTATACACACAGTCAGTGCTGAGACACTCAGTCCTGTTATACAAACAGTGCTGGGACACTCACTCCGGTTATACACACAGTGCTGGGACACTCACTCCGGTTATACACACAGTGCTGGGACATTCACTCCTGTTATACACACAGTGTTGGGACATTCACTCCAGTTATACACACAGTGCTGGGACACTCAGTCCTGTTATACACACAGTGCTGGGACACTCAGTCCTGTTATACACACAGTGCTGGGACACTCAGTCCTGTTATACACACAGTCAGTGCTAGGACATTCAGTCCTATTATACACACAGAGCTGGGACACTCAGTCCTGTTACACACACAGTCAGTGCTGGGACACTCAGTCCTATTATACACACAGTGCTGGGACACTCAGTCCTGTTATACACACAGTACTGGGACACTCAGTCCTGTTATACACACAGTGCTGGGACACTCAGTCCTGTTATACACACAGTGCTGGGACACTCAGTCCTGTTATACACACAGTGCTGGGACACTCAGTCCTGTTATACACACAGTCAGTGCTAGGACACTCAGTCCTATTATACACACAGTGCTGGGACACTCAGTCCTGTTATACACACAGTGCTGGGACACTCAGTCCTGTTATACACACAGTGCTGGGACACTCAGTCCTGTTGCAATCACAGTCAGTGCTGGGACACTCAGTCCTGTTATATACACAGTGCTGGGACACTCAGTCCTGTTATACACACAGTGCTGGGACACTCAGTCCTGTTATACACACAGTGCTGGGACACTCAGTCCTGTTATACACACAGTCAGTGCTGGGACACTCAGTCCTATTATACACACAGTGCTGGGACACTCAGTCCTGTTGTACACACAGTCAGTGCTGGAACACTCAGTCCTGTTACACACACAGTCAGTGCTGTGACACTCAGTCCTGTTATATACACACCGCTGGGACACTCAGTCCTGTTATTCACACAGTGCTGGGACGCGCAGTACTCTTATACACACTGTCAATGCTGGGACACTCAGACCTGTTACACACACAGTCAGTGCTGGGACGCTCAGTCCTGTTATACACACAGTCAGTGCTGGGACACTAAGTCCTGTTACACACAAAGTCAGTGCTGGGACCCTCAGTCCTGTTAATACACTCAGTACTGGGACACTCAGTCCTGTTACACACAGTGCTGGGACACTCAGTCCTGTTACACACAAAGTGCTGGGACACTCAGTCCTGTTATACACACACAGTGCTGGGACACTCAGTCCTGTTGTACACACAGTGCTGGGACACTCAGTCCTGTTATACAGACAGTGCTGGGACACTCAGTCCTGTTATACACACAGTGCTGGGACACTCACTCCTGTTATACACACAGTCAGTGCTGGGACACTCAGTCCTGTTATACAAACAGTGCTGGGACACTCAGTCCCGTTATGCACACAGTGCTGGTACACTCAGTCCTGTGACATACACAGTGCTGGGACACTCACTCCGGTTATACACACAGTGCTGGGGCACTCACTCCGGTTATACACATAGTGCTGGGACATTCACTCCTGTTATACACACAGTGTTGGGACATTCACTCCAGTTATACACACAGTGCTGGGACACTCAGTATTGTAATACACACAGTCAGTGCTGTGACACTCAGTCCTGTTATATACACAGTGCTGGGACACTCAGTCCTGTTCTACACATAGTGCTGGGACACTCAGTCCTGTTATACACACAGTGCTGGCACACTCAGTCCTGTTATACACACAGTGCTGGGATACTCAGTTCTGTTATACACACAGTCAGGGTTGGGACACTCAGTCCTGTTACACACACAGTGCTCGGAAACTCAGTCCTGTCATACACACAGTCAGTGCTGGGACACTCCGTCCTGTTATACACACAGTGCTGTGACATTCAGACCTGTTCCACACACAGTCAGTGCTGGGACACTCAGTCCTGTTTTTCACACAGTGCTGGGACACTCGGTCCTGTTATACACACAGTGCTGGGACACTCGGTCCTGTTATACACACAGTGCTGGGACACTCAGTCCTGTTACACACACAGTCAGTGCTGGGACACTCAGTCCTGTTACACACACAGTCAGTGCTGGGACACTCAGTCCTGTTTTTCACACAGTGCTGGGACACTCGGTCCTGTTACACACACAGTGCTGGGACACTCAGTCCTGTTACACACACAGTGCTGGGACACTCAGTCCTGTTACACACACAGTGCTGGGACACTCAGTCCTTTTACACACACAGTCAGTGCTGGGACACTCAGTCCTACCATACACACAGTGCTGGGACACTCAGTCCTGTTTTTCACACAGTGCTGGGACACTCAGTCCTGTTTTTCACACAGTGCTGGGACACTCAGTCCTGTTATACACACAGTCAGTGCTGGGACACTCAGTCCTATTATACACACAGTGCTGGGAAACTCAGTCCTGTTATACACACACACTGCTGGGACACTCAGTCCTGTTATACAAACAGTCAGTGCTGGGACACTCAGTCCTGTTATACACACAGTGCTGGGACACTCGGTCCTGTTATACACACAGTGCTGGGACACTCGGTCCTGTTATACACACAGTGCTGGGACACTCACTCCTGTTATACACACAGTCAGTGCTGAGACACTCAGTCCTGTTATACAAACAGTGCTGGGACACTCAGTCCTGTTATACACACAGTGCTGGGACACTCAGTCCTGTTATACACACAGTGCTGGGACACTCAGTCCTGTTATACACACAGTGCTGGGACACTCAGTCCTGTTACAGACACAATGCTGGGACACTAAGTCCTGTTATACACACAGTGCTGGGACACTCAGTCCTGTTATACACACAGTCAGTGCTGGGACACTCAGTCCTATTATACACACAGTGCTGGGACACTGAGTCCTGTTGTACACACAGTCAGTGCTGGAACACTCAGTTCTGTTACACACACAGTCAGTGCTGTGACACTCAGTCCTGTTATATACACACTGCTTGGACACTCAGTCCTGTTACACACACAGTCAGTGCTGGGACACTCAGTCCTGTTACACACTCAGTGCTGGGACACTCAGTACTGTTATACACACTGTCAATGCTGGGACACTCAGACCTGTTATACACACAGTGCTGGGACACTCAGTCCTGTTCTGCACACAGTGCTGGGACACTCAGTCCTGTTCTACACACAGTGCTGGGACACTCAGTCCTGTTATACACACACTGCTGGGACACTCAGTCCTGTTGTACACACAGTGCTGGGACACTCAGTCCTGTTCTACACACAGTGCTGGGACACTCAGTCCTGTTATACACACAGTGCTGGGACACTCAGTCCTGTTATACACACAGTGCTGGGATACTCAGTTCTGTTATACACACAGTCAGGGTTGGGACACTCAGTCCTGTTACACACACAGTGCTCGGAACCTCAGTCCTGTCATACACACAGTCAGTGCTAGGACACTCCGTCCTGTTATACACACAGTGCTGGGACCCTCAGTCCTGTTATACACACAGTGCTGTGACATTCAGACCTGTTCCACACACAGTCAGTGCTGGGACACTCAGTCCTGTTATACACACAGTGCTGGGACACTCAGTCCTGTTATACACACAGTGCTGGGACACTCAGTCCTGTTTTTCACACAGTGCTGGGACACTCAGTCCTGTTATCCACACAGTCAGTGCTGGGACACTCAGTCCTGTTACACACACAGTGCTGGGACACTCAGTCCTGTTACACACACAGTGCTGGGACACTCAGTCCTATTATACACACAGTGCTGGGAAACTCAGTCCTGTTATACAAACAGTCAGTGCTGGGACACTCAGTCCTGTTATACAAACAGTCAGTGCTGGGACACTCAGTCCTGTTATACACACAGTGCTGGGACACTCGGTCCTGTTATACACACAGTGCTGGGACACTCACTCCTGTTATACACACAGTCAGTGCTGAGACACTCAGTCCTGTTATACAAACAGTGCTGGGACACTCACTCCGGTTATACACACAGTGCTGGGACACTCACTCCGGTTATACACACAGTGCTGGGACATTCACTCCTGTTATACACACAGTGTTGGGACATTCACTCCAGTTATACACACAGTGCTGGGACACTCAGTCCTGTTATACACACAGTGCTGGGACACTCAGTCCTGTTATACACACAGTGCTGGGACACTCAGTCCTGTTATACACACAGTCAGTGCTAGGACATTCAGTCCTATTATACACACAGTGCTGGGACACTCTGTCCTGTTACACACACAGTCAGTGCTGGGACACTCAGTCCTATTATACACACAGTGCTGGCACACTCAGTCCTGTTATACACACAGTGCTGGGACACTCAGTCCTGTTACACACAAAGTCAGTGCTGGGACACTCAGTCCTGTTAATACACACAGTACTGGGACACTCAGTCCTGTTATACACACAGTGCTGGGACACTCAGTCCTGTTACACACACAGTGCTGGGACACTCAGTCCTGTTACACACACAGTGCTGGGACACTCAGTCCTGTTACACACACAGTCAGTGCTGGGACACTCAGTCCTACTATACACACAGTGCTGGGACACTCAGTCCTGTTATATACACAGTGCTGGGACACTCAGTCCTGTTATACACACAGTGCTGGGACACTCAGTCCTGTTATACACACAGTGCTGGGACACTCAGTCCTGTTATACACTCAGTCAGTGCAGGGACACTCAGTCCTATTATACACACAGTGCTGGGACACTCAGTCCTGTTATACACACAGTGCTGGGACACTCAGTCCTGTTGCAATCACAGTCAGTGCTGGGACACTCAGTCCTGTTATATACACAGTGCTGGGACACTCAGTCCTGTTATACACACAGTGCTGGGACACTCAGTCCTGTTATACACACAGTCAGTGCTGGGACACTCAGTCCTATTATACACACAGTGCTGGGACACTCAGTCCTGTTGTACACACAGTCAGTGCTGGAACACTCAGTCCTGTTACACACACAGTCAGTGCTGTGACACTCAGTCCTGTTATATACAAACTGCTGGGACACTCAGTCCTGTCATACACACAGTCAGTGCTGGGACACTCCGTCCTGTTATACACACAGTGCTGGGACCCTCAGTCCTGTTATACACACAGTGCTGGGACATGCAGTCCTGTAACACACACAGTGCTGGGACACTCAGTCCTGTTACACACACAGTCAGTGCTGGGACACTCAGTCCTGTTTTTCACACAGTGCTGGGACACTCAGTCCTGTTATACAAACAGTCAGTGCTGGGACACTCAGTCCTGTTACACACACAGTGCTGGGACACTCAGTCCTGTTACACACACAGTGCTGGGACACTCAGTCCTGTTATACACACAGTGCTGGGACACTCAGTCCTGTTATACACACAGTGCTGGGACACTCGGTCCTGTTATACACACAGTGCTGGGACACTCAGTCCTGTTATACACACAGTGCTGGGACACTCAGTCCTGTTACACACACAGTCAGTGCTGGGAGACTCAGTCCTGTTATACACACAGTGCTGGGACACTCAGTCCTGTTACACACACACAGTGCTGGGACACTCAGTCCTGTTACACACACAGTCAGTGCTGGGAAACTCAGTCCTACTATACACACAGTGCTGGGATACTCAGTCCTGTTATATACACAGTGCTGGGACACTCAGTCCTGTTATACACACAGTGCTGGGACACTCAGTCCTGTTATACACACAGTGCTGGGACACTCAGTCCTGTTATACACACTGTCAATGCTGGGACACTCAGTCCTATTATACACACAGTGCTGGGAAACTCAGTCCTGTTGTACACACAGTCAGTGCTGGAACACTCAGTCCTGTTACACACACAGTCAGTGCTGTGACACTCAGTCCTGTTATATACACACTGCTGGGACACTCAGTCCTGTTATTCACACAGTGCTGGGACGCGCAGTACTCTTATACACACTGTCAATGCTGGGACACTCAGACCTGTTACACACACAGTCAGTGCTGGGACACTCAGTCCTGTTACACACTCAGTGCTGGGACACTCAGTACTGTTATACACACTGTCAATGCTGGGACACTCAGTCCTGTTCTACACACAGTGCTGGGACACTCAGTCCTGTTATACACACAGTGCTGGGACACTCAGTCCTGTTATACACACAGTGCTGGGACACTCGGTCCTGTTATACACACAGTGCTGGGACACTCACTCCTGTTATACACACAGTCAGTGCTGAGACACTCAGTCCTGTTATACAAACAGTGCTGGGACACTCACTCCGGTTATACACACAGTGCTGGGACACTCACTCCGGTTATACACACAGTGCTGGGACATTCACTCCTGTTATACACACAGTGTTGGGACATTCACTCCAGTTATACACACAGTGCTGGGACACTCAGTCCTGTTATACACACAGTGCTGGGACACTCAGTCCTGTTATACACACAGTGCTGGGACACTCAGTCCTGTTATACACACAGTCAGTGCTAGGACATTCAGTCCTATTATACACACAGAGCTGGGACACTCAGTCCTGTTACACACACAGTCAGTGCTGGGACACTCAGTCCTATTATACACACAGTGCTGGGACACTCAGTCCTGTTATACACACAGTGCTGGGACACTCAGTCCTGTTACACACAAAGTCAGTGCTGGGACACTCAGTCCTGTTAATACACACAGTACTGGGACACTCAGTCCTGTTATACACACAGTGCTGGGACACTCAGTCCTGTTATACACACAGTGCTGGGACACTCAGTCCTGTTATACACACAGTGCTGGGACACTCAGTCCTGTTATACACACAGTGCTGGGACACTCAGTCCTGTTATGCACACAGTCAGTGCTAGGACACTCAGTCCTATTATACACACAGTGCTGGGACACTCAGTCCTGTTATACACACAGTGCTGGGACACTCAGTCCTGTTATACACACAGTGCTGGGACACTCAGTCCTGTTGCAATCACAGTCAGTGCTGGGACACTCAGTCCCGTTATATACACAGTGCTGGGACACTCAGTCCTGTTATACACACAGTGCTGGGACACTCAGTCCTGTTATACACACAGTGCTGGGACACTCAGTCCTGTTATACACACAGTCAGTGCTGGGACACTCAGTCCTATTATACACACAGTGCTGGGACACTCAGTCCTGTTGTACACACAGTCAGTGCTGGAACACTCAGTCCTGTTACACACACAGTCAGTGCTGTGACACTCAGTCCTGTTATATACACACCGCTGGGACACTCAGTCCTGTTATTCACACAGTGCTGGGACGCGCAGTACTCTTATACACACTGTCAATGCTGGGACACTCAGACCTGTTACACACACAGTCAGTGCTGGGACGCTCAGTCCTGTTATACACACAGTCAGTGCTGGGACCCTCAGTCCTGTTAATACACTCAGTACTGGGACACTCAGTCCTGTTACACACAGTGCTGGGACACTCAGTCCTGTTACACACAAAGTGCTGGGACACTCAGTCCTGTTATACACACACAGTGCTGGGACACTCAGTCCTGTTGTACACACAGTGCTGGGACACTCAGTCCTGTTATACAGACAGTGCTGGGACACTCAGTCCTGTTATACACACAGTCAGTGCTGGGACACTCACTCCTGTTATACAAACAGTGCTGGGACACTCAGTCCCGTTATGCACACAGTGCTGGTACACTCAGTCCTGTGACATACACAGTGCTGGGACACTCACTCCGGTTATACACACAGTGCTGGGGCACTCACTCCGGTTATACACATAGTGCTGGGACATTCACTCCTGTTATACACACAGTGTTGGGACATTCACTCCAGTTATACACACAGTGCTGGGACACTCAGTATTGTAATACACACAGTCAGTGCTGTGACACTCAGTCCTGTTATATACACAGTGCTGGGACACTCAGTCCTGTTATACACACAGTGCTGGGACACTCAGTCCTGTTATACACACAGTGCTGGGACACTCAGTCCTGTTATACACACAGTCAGTGCTGGGACACTCAGTCCTATTATACACACAGTGCTGGGACACTCAGTCCTGTTGTACACACAGTCAGTGCTGGAACACTCAGTCCTGTTACACACACAGTCAGTGCTGTGACACTCAGTCCTGTTATTCACACAGTGCTGGGACGCGCAGTACTCTTATACACACTGTCAATGCTGGGACACTCAGACCTGTTACACACACAGTCAGTGCTGGGACACTCAGTCCTGTTACACACTCAGTGCTGGGACACTCAGTACTGTTATACACACTGTCAATGCTGGGACACTCAGACCTGTTATACACACAGTGCTGGGACACTCAGTCCTGTTCTACACACAGTGCTGGGACACTCAGTCCTGTTATACACACACTGCTGGGACACTCAGTCCTGTTGTACACACAGTGCTGGGACACTCAGTCCTGTTATACACACAGTGCTGGGATACTCAGTTCTGTTATACACACAGTCAGGGTTGGGACACTCAGTCCTGTTATACACACAGTCAGGGTTGGGACACTCAGTCCTGTTACACACACCGTGCTCGGAAACTCAGTCCTGTCATACACACAGTCAGTGCTGGGACACTCCGTCCTGTTATACACACAGTGCTGGGACCCTCAGTCCTGTTATACACACAGTGCTGTGACATTCAGACCTGTTCCACACACAGTCAGTGCTGGGACACTCAGTCCTGTTATACACACAGTGCTGGGACACTCAGTCCTGTCATACACACAGTGCTGGGACACTCAGTCCTGTTATACACACAGTCAGTGCTGGAACACTCAGTCCTGTTATACACACAGTGCTGGGACATGCAGTCCTGTAACACACACAGTGCTGGGACACTCAGTCCTGTTACACACACAGTCAGTGCTGGGACACTCAGTCCTGTTATACACACAGTGCTGGGAGACTCAGTCCTGTTATACACACTGTCAATGCTGGGACACTCAGTCCTATTATACACACAGTGCTGGGACACTCAGTCCTGTTGTACACACAGTCAGTGCTGGAACACTCAGTCCTGTTACACACACAGTCAGTGCTGTGACACTCAGTCCTATTATACACACAGTGCTGGGACACTCAGTCCTGTTGTACACACAGTCAGTGCTGTGACACTCAGTCCTGTTATATACACACTGCTGGGACACTCAGTCCTGTTATTCACACAGTGCTGGGACGCGCAGTACTCTTATACACACTGTCAATGCTGGGACACTCAGACCTGTTATACACACACTGCTGGGACACTCAGTCCTGTTATTCACACAGTGCTGGGACGCGCAGTACTCTTATACACACTGTCAATGCTGGGACACTCAGACCTGTTATGCACACAGTGCTGGGACACTCAGTCCTGTTCTACACACAGTGCTGGGACACTCATTCCTGTTCTACACACACTGCTGGGACACTCAGTCCTGTTCTACACACAGTGCTGGGATACTCAGTTCTGTTATACACACAGTCAGGGTTGGGACACTCAGTCCTGTTATACACACAGTGCTGGGACACTCAGTCCTGTTATCCACACAGTCAGTGCTGGGACACTCAGTCCTATTATACACACAGTGCTGGGAAACTCAGTCCTGTTATCCACACAGTCAGTGCTGGGACACTCAGTCCTATTATACACACAGTGCTGGGACACTCAGTCCTGTGAAACACACAGTGCTGGGACACTCAGTCCTGTTATACACACAGTGCTGGGACACTCAGTCCTGTTATACACACAGTGCTGGGACACTCGGTCCTGTTATACACACAGTGCTGGGACACTCGGTCCTGTTATACACACAGTGCTGGGACACTCAGTCCTGTTATACACACAGTGCTGGTACACTCAGTCCTGTTACATACACAGTGCTGGGACACTCACTCCGGTTATACACACAGTGCTGGGACACTCACTCCGGTTATACACACAGTGCTGGGACATTCACTCCTGTTATACACACAGTGTTGGGACATTCACTCCAGTTATACACACAGTGCTGGGACACTCAGCCCTGTTATACACACAGTGCTGGGACACTCAGTCCTGTTATACACACAGTGCTGGGACACTCAGTCCTGTTATACACACAGTGCTGGGACACTCATTCCTGTTATACACACACTGCTGGGACACTCAGTCCTGTTATACACACAGTCAGTGCTAGGACATTCAGTCCTATTATACACACAGTGCTGGGACACTCAGTCCTGTTAAACACACAGTCAGTGCTGGGACACTCAGTCCTATTATACACACAGTGCTGGGACACTCAGTCCTGTGATACACACAGTGCTGGGACACTCAGTCCTGTTACACACAAAGTCAGTGCTGGGACACTCAGTCCTGTTAATACACACAGTACTGGGACACTCAGTCCTGTTTACACACAGTGCTGGGACACTCACTCCTGTTATACACACAGTCAGTGCTGAGACACTCAGTCCTGTTATACAAACAGTGCTGGGACATTCACTCCAGTTATACACACAGTGCTGGGACACTCAGTCCTGTTGTACACACAGTGCTGGGACACTCAGTCCTGTTATACACACAGTGCTGGGACCCTCAGTCCTGTTATACGCACAGTGCTGTGACATTCAGACCTGTTCCACACACAGTCAGTGCTGGGACACTCAGTCCTGTTATACACACAGTGCTGGGACACTCAGTCCTGTTATACACACAGTGCTGGGACACTTAGTCCTGTTATACACACAGTCAGTGCTGGAACACTCAGTCCTGTTATACACACAGTGCTGGGACATGCAGTCCTGTAACACACACAGTGCTGGGAGACTCAGTCCTGTTACACACACAGTCAGTGCTGGGACACTCAGTCCTGTTACACACACACTGCTGGGACACTCAGTCCTGTTATACAGTCAGTGCTGGGACACTCAGTCCTGTTACACACTCAGTGCTGGGACACTCAGTACTGTTATACACACTGTCAATGCTGGGACACTCAGACCTGTTATACACACATGCTGGGACACTCAGTCCTGTTCTACACACAGTGCTGGGACACTCAGTCCTGTTATACACACACTTCTGGGACACTCAGTCCTGTTGTACACACAGTGCTGGGACACTCAGTCCTGTTATACACACAGTGCTGGGATACTCAGTTCTGTTATACACACAGTCAGGGTTGGGACACTCAGTCCTGTTATACACACAGTCAGGGTTGGGACACTCAGTCCTGTTACACACACCGTGCTCGGAAACTCAGTCCTGTCATACACACAGTCAGTGCTGGGACACTCCGTCCTGTTATACACACAGTGCTGGGACCCTCAGTCCTGTTATACACACAGTGCTGTGACATTCAGACCTGTTCCACACACAGTCAGTGCTGGGACACTCAGTCCTGTTATACACACAGTGCTGGGACACTCAGTCCTGTTATACACACAGTGCTGGGACACTCAGTCCTGTTATACACACAGTCAGTGCTGGAACACTCAGTCCTGTTATACACACAGTGCTGGGACATGCAGTCCTGTAACACACACAGTGCTGGGACACTCAGTCCTGTTACACACACAGTCAGTGCTGGGACACTCAGTCCTGTTATACACACAGTGCTGGGAGACTCAGTCCTGTTATACACACTGTCAATGCTGGGACACTCAGTCCTATTATACACACAGTGCTGGGACACTCAGTCCTGTTGTACACACAGTCAGTGCTGGAACACTCAGTCCTGTTACACACACAGTCAGTGCTGTGACACTCAGTCCTGTTATATACACACTGCTGGGACACTCAGTCCTGTTATTCACACAGTGCTGGGACGCGCAGTACTCTTATACACACTGTCAATGCTGGGACACTCAGACCTGTTACACACACAGTCAGTGCTGGGACACTCAGTCCTGGGACACTCAGTACTGTTATACACACTGTCAATGCTGGGACACTCAGTCCTGTTCTACACACAGTGCTGGGACACTCAGTCCTGTTCTACACACAGTGCTGGGACACTCAGTCCTGTTCTACACACACTGCTGGGACACTCAGTCCTGTTATACACACAGTCAGGGTTGGGACACTCAGTCCTGTTATACACACAGTGCTGGGACACTCAGTCCTGTTATCCACACAGTCAGTGCTGGGACACTCAGTCCTATTATACACACAGTGCTGGGAAACTCAGTCCTGTTATACACACACAGTGCTGGGACACTCAGTCCTGTTATACAAACAGTCAGTGCTGGGACACTCAGTCCTGTTATACACACAGTGCTGGGACACTCAGTCCTGTTATACACACAGTGCTGGGACACTCAGTCCTGTTATACACACAGTGCTGGGACACTCGGTCCTGTTATACACACAGTGCTGGGACACTCAGTCCTGTTATACACACAGTGCTGGGACACTCGGTCCTGTTATACACACAGTGCTGGGACACTCGGTCCTGTTATACACACAGTGCTGGGACACTCGGTCCTGTTATACACACAGTGCTGGGACACTCAGTCCTGTTATACACACAGTGCTGGTACACTCAGTCCTGTTACATACACAGTGCTGGGACACTCACTCCGGTTATACACACAGTGCTGGGACACTCACTCCGGTTATACACACAGTGCTGGGACATTCACTCCTGTTATACACACAGTGTTGGGACATTCACTCCAGTTATACACACAGTGCTGGGACACTCAGCCCTGTTATACACACAGTGCTGGGACACTCAGTCCTGTTATACACACAGTGCTGGGACATTCAGTCCTATTATACACACAGTGCTGGGACACTCAGTCCTGTTATACACACAGTGTTGGGACATTCACTCCAGTTATACACACAGTGCTGGGACACTCAGTCCTGTGATACACACAGTGCTGGGACACTCAGTCCTGTGATACACACAGTGCTGGGACACTCAGTCCTGTTACACACAAAGTCAGTGCTGGGACACTCAGTCCTGTTAATACACACAGTACTGGGACACTCAGTCCTGTTTACACACAGTGCTGGGACACTCAGTCCTGTGATACACACAGTGCTGGTACACTCAGTCCTGTTACATACACAGTGCTGGGACACTCACTCCGGTTTTACACACAGTGCTGGGACACTCACTCCGGTTATACACACAGTGCTGGGACATTCACTCCTGTTATACACACAGTGTTGGGACATTCACTCCAGTTATACACACAGTGCTGGGACACTCAGTCCTTTTACACACACAGTCAGTGCTGGGACACTCAGTCCTGTTTTTCACACAGTGCTGGGACACTCAGTCCTGTTATCCACACAGTCAGTGCTGGGACACTCAGTCCTGTTACACACACAGTGCTGGGACACTCAGTCCTGTTATACACACAGTGCTGGGATACTCGGTCCTGTTATACACACAGTGCTGGGACACTCAGTCCTGTTATACACAGAGTGCTGGGACACTCGGTCCTGTTATACACACAGTGCTGGGACACTCAGTCCTGTTATACACACAGTGCTGGGACACTCACTCCTGTTATACACACAGTCAGTGCTGAGACACTAAGTCCTGTTATACAAACAGTGCTGGGACACTCAGTCCTGTTATACACACAGTGCTGGTACACTCAGTCCTGTTACATACACAGTGCTGGGATACTCACTCCGGTTATACACACAGTGCTGGGACACTCACTCCGGTTATACACACAGTGCTGGGACATTCACTCCTGTTATACACACAGTGTTGGGACATTCACTCCAGTTATACACACAGTGCTGGGACACTCAGTCCTGTTATACACACAGTGCTGGGACACTCAGTCCCGTTATTCACAAAGTCAGTGCTGGGACACTCAGTCGTGTTACACACACAGTGCTGGGAGACTCAGTCCTGTTATACACACACAGTGCTGGGACACTCAGTCCTGTTATACACACAGTGCTGGGACACTCAGTCCTGTTATACACACAGTGCTGGGACACTCACTCCTGTTATACACACAGTGCTGGGACACTCAGTCCTTTTATACACACAGTGCTGGGACACTCAGTCCTGTTATACACACAGTGCTGGGCCACTCACTCCTGTTATACACACAGTCAGTGCTGGGACACTAATTCCTGTTACACACAAAGTCAGTGCTGGGACACTCAGTCCTGTTAATAGACACAGTACTGGGACACTCAGTCCTGTTATACACACAGTGCTGGGACACTCAGTCCTGTTACACACACAGTGCTGGGACACTCAGTCCTGTTACACACACAGTGCTGGGACACTCAGTCCTGTTACACACACAGTGCTGGGACACTCAGTCCTGTTACACACACAGTCAGTGCTGGGACACTCAGTCCTACTATACACACAGTGCTGGGACACTCAGTCCTGTTATATACACAGTGCTGGGACACTCAGTCCTGTTATACACACAGTGCTGGGACACTCAGTCCTGTTATACACACAGTGCTGGGACACTCAGTCCTGTTATACACACAGTGCTGGGACATGCAGTCCTGTAACACACACAGTGCTGGGACACTCAGTCCTGTTACACACACAGTCAGTGCTGGGACACTCAGTCCTGTTATACACACAGTGCTGGGAGACTCAGTCCTGTTATACACACTGTCAATGCTGGGACACTCAGTCCTATTATACACACAGTGCTGGGACACTCAGTCCTGTTGTACACACAGTCAGTGCTGGAACACTCAGTCCTGTTACACACACAGTCAGTGCTGTGACACTCAGTCCTGTTATATACACACTGCTGGGACACTCAGTCCTGTTATTCACACAGTGCTGGGACGCGCAGTACTCTTATACACACTGTCAATGCTGGGACACTCAGACCTGTTACACACACAGTCAGTGCTGGGACACTCAGTCCTGTTATACACACAGTGCTGGGACACTCAATCCTGTTCTACACACAGTGCTGGGACACTCAGTCCTGTTCTACACACAGTGCTGGGACACTCAGTCCTGTTCTACACACACTGCTGGGACACTCAGTCCTGTTCTACACACAGTGCTGGGACACTCAGTCCTGTTCTACACACAGTGCTGGGACACTCAGTCCTGTTATACAAACAGTCAGTGCTGGGACACTCAGTCCTGTTATACAAACAGTCAGTGCTGGGACACTCAGTCCTGTGAAACACACAGTGCTGGGACACTCAGTCCTGTTATACACACAGTGCTGGGACACTCAGTCCTGTTATACACACAGTGCTGGGACACTCGGTCCTGTTATACACACAGTGCTGGGACACTCAGTCCTGTTATACACACAGTGCTGGGACACTCGGTCCTGTTATACACACAGTGCTGGGACACTCGGTCCTGTTATACACACAGTGCTGGGACACTCAGTCCTGTTATACACACAGTGCTGGGACACTCAGTCCTGTTATACACACAGTGTTGGGACATTCACTCCAGTTATACACACAGTGCTGGGACACTCAGCCCTGTTATACACACAGTGCTGGGACACTCAGTCCTGTTATACACACAGTGCTGGGACACTCAGTCCTGTTATACACACAGTGCTGGGACACTAAGTCCTGTTATACACACAGTGCTGGGACACTCATTCCTGTTATACACACACTGCTGGGACACTCAGTCCTGTTATACACACAGTCAGTGCTAGGACATTCAGTCCTATTATACACACAGTGCTGGGACACTCAGTCCTGTTAAACACACAGTCAGTGCTGGGACACTCAGCCCTATTATACACACAGTGCTGGGACACTCAGTCCTGTGATACACACAGTGCTGGGACACTCAGTCCTGTTACACACAAAGTCAGTGCTGGGACACTCAGTCCTGTTAATACACACAGTACTGGGACACTCAGTCCTGTTTACACACAGTGCTGGGACACTCAGTCCTGTGATACACACAGTGCTGGTACACTCAGTCCTGTTACATACACAGTGCTGGGACACTCACTCCGGTTTTACACACAGTGCTGGGACACTCACTCCGGTTATACACACAGTGCTGGGACATTCACTCCTGTTATACACACAGTGTTGGGACATTCACTCCAGTTATACACACAGTGCTGGGACACTCAGTCCTGTTATCCACACAGTCAGTGCTGGGACACTCAGTCCTGTTACACACACACTGCTGGGACACTCAGTCCTGTTATACAAACAGTCAGTGCTGGGACACTCAGTCCTGTTACACACACAGTGCTGGGACACTCAGTCCTGTTATACACACAGTGCTGGGATAGTCGGTCCTGTTATACACACAGTGCTGGGACACTCAGTCCTGTTATACACAGAGTGCTGGGACACTCGGTCCTGTTATACACACAGTGCTGGGACACTCAGTCCTGTTATACACACAGTGCTGGGACACTCACTCCTGTTATACACACAGTCAGTGCTGGGACACTAAGTCCTGTTATACAAACAGTGCTGGGACACTCAGTCCTGTTATACACACAGTGCTGGTACACTCAGTCCTGTTACATACACAGTGCTGGGATACTCACTCCTGTTATACACACAGTGCTGGGATACTCGGTCCTGTTATACACACAGTGCTGGGACACTCAGTCCTGTTATACACAGAGTGCTGGGACACTCGGTCCTGTTATACACACAGTGCTGGGACACTCAGTCCTGTTATACACACAGTGCTGGGACACTCACTCCTGTTATACACACAGTCAGTGCTGAGACACTAAGTCCTGTTATACAAACAGTGCTGGGACACTCAGTCCTGTTATACACACAGTGCTGGTACACTCAGTCCTGTTACATACACAGTGCTGGGATACTCACTCCGGTTATACACACAGTGCTGGGACACTCACTCCGGTTATACACACAGTGCTGGGACATTCACTCCTGTTATACACACAGTGTTGGGACATTCACTCCAGTTATACACACAGTGCTGGGACACTCAGTCCTGTTACACACACAGTGCTGGGACACTCAGTCCTGTTATACACACAGTGCTGGGACACTCAGTCCTGTTATACACACAGTGCTGGGACACTCAGTCCTGTTATACACACAGTCAGTGCTGGGACACTCAGTCCTATTAGACACACAGTGCTGGGACACTCAGTCCTGTTGTACACACAGTCAGTGCTGGAACACTCAGTCCTGTTACACACACAGTCAGTGCTGTGACACTCAGTCCTGTTATATACACACTGCTGGGACACTCAGTCCTGTTATTCACACAGTGCTGGGACGCGCAGTACTCTTATACACACTGTCAATGCTGGGACACTCAGACCTGTTATACACACAGTCAGTGCTGGGACACTAAGTCCTGTTACACACAAAGTCAGTGCTGGGACCCTCAGTCCTGTTAATACACTCAGTACTGGGACACTCAGTCCTATTATACACACAGTGCTGGGACACTCAGTCCTGTTACACACACAGTGCTGGGACACTCAGTCCTGTTACACACACAGTCAGTGCTGGGACACTCAGTCCTACTATACACACAGTGCTGGGACACTCAGTCCTGTTACACACACAGTCAGTGCTGGGACACTCAGTCCTACTATACACACAGTGCTGGGACGCTCAGTCCTGTTATATACACAGTGCTGGGACACTCAGTCCTGTTATACACACAGTGCTGGGACACTCAGTCCTGTTATACACACAGTGCTGGGACACTCAGTCCTGTTATACACACAGTGCTGGGACACTCAGTCCTGTTATACACACAGTGCTGGGACACTCAGTCCTGTTATACACACAGTGCTGGGACACTCAGTCCTGTTATACACACAGTGCTGGGACACTCGGTCCTGTTATACACACAGTGCTGGGACACTCAGTCCTGTTATACACACAGTGCTGGGACACTCACTCCTGTTATACATACAGTCAGTGCTGAGACACTCAGTCCTGTTATACAAACAGTGCTGGGACACTCAGTCCTGTTATACACACAGTGCTGGTACACTCAGTCCTGTTACATACACGGTGTTGGGACACTCACTCCGGTTAT
This sequence comes from Pristiophorus japonicus, assembly GCF_044704955.1. Lineage (NCBI taxonomy): Eukaryota > Metazoa > Chordata > Chondrichthyes > Pristiophoridae > Pristiophorus > Pristiophorus japonicus. Next base: position 720,502 of record NW_027252307.1, read on the forward strand.
ACACACAGTGCTGGGACACTCACTACGGTTATACACACAGTGCTGGGACATTCACTCCTGTTATACACACAGTGTTGGGACATTCACTCCAGTTGTACACACAGTGCTGGGACACTCAGTCCTGTTGTACACACAGTGCTGGGACACTCAGTCCTGTTATACACACAGTGCTGGGACCCTCAGTCCTGTTATACACACAGTGCTGTGACATTCAGACCTGTTCCACACACAGTCAGTGCTGGGACACTCAGTCCTGTTATACACACAGTGCTGGGACACTCAGTCCTGTTACATACACAGTGTTGGGACACTCACTCCGGTTATACACACAGTGCTGGGACACTCACTACGGTTATACACACAGTGCTGGGACATTCACTCCTGTTATACACACAGTGTTGGGACATTCACTCCAGTTATACACACAGTGCTGGGACACTCAGTCCTGTTGTACACACAGTGCTGGGACACTCAGTCCTGTTATACACACAGTGCTGGGACCCTCAGTCCTGTTATACACACAGTGCTGTGACATTCAGACCTGTTCCACACACAGTCAGTGCTGTGACACTCAGTCCTGTTATATACACACTGCTGGGACACTCAGTCCTGTTATTCACACAGTGCTGGGACGCGCAGTACTCTTATACACACTGTCAATGCTGGGACACTCAGACCTGTTACACACACAGTCAGTGCTGGGACACTCAGTCCTGTTATACACACAGTCAGTGCTGGGACACTAAGTCCTGTTACACACAAAGTCAGTGCTGGGACCCTCAGTCCTGTTAATACACTCAGTACTGGGACACTCAGTCCTGTTATACACACAGTGCTGGGACACTCAGTCCTGTTATACACACAGTGCTGGGACACTCGGTCCTGTTATACACACAGTGCTGGGACACTCAGTCCTGTTATACACACAGTGCTGGGACACTCACTCCTGTTATACATACAGTCAGTGCTGAGACACTCAGTCCTGTTATACAAACAGTGCTGGGACACTCAGTCCTGTTATACACACAGTGCTGGTACACTCAGTCCTGTTACATACACGGTGTTGGGACACTCACTCCGGTTATACACACAGTGCTGGGACACTCACTACGGTTATACACACAGTGCTGGGACATTCACTCCTGTTATACACACAGTGTTGGGACATTCACTCCAGTTGTACACACAGTGCTGGGACACTCAGTCCTGTTGTACACACAGTGCTGGGACACTCAGTCCTGTTATACACACAGTGCTGGGACCCTCAGTCCTGTTATACACACAGTGCTGTGACATTCAGACCTGTTCCACACACAGTCAGTGCTGGGACACTCAGTCCTGTTATACACACAGTGCTGGGACACTCAGTCCTGTTACATACACAGTGTTGGGACACTCACTCCGGTTATACACACAGTGCTGGGACACTCACTACGGTTATACACACAGTGCTGGGACATTCACTCCTGTTATACACACAGTGTTGGGACATTCACTCCAGTTATACACACAGTGCTGGGACACTCAGTCCTGTTGTACACACAGTGCTGGGACACTCAGTCCTGTTATACACACAGTGCTGGGACCCTCAGTCCTGTTATACACACAGTGCTGTGACATTCAGACCTGTTCCACACACAGTCAGTGCTGTGACACTCAGTCCTGTTATATACACACTGCTGGGACACTCAGTCCTGTTATTCACACAGTGCTGGGACGCGCAGTACTCTTATACACACTGTCAATGCTGGGACACTCAGACCTGTTACACACACAGTCAGTGCTGGGACACTCAGTCCTGTTATACACACAGTCAGTGCTGGGACACTAAGTCCTGTTACACACAAAGTCAGTGCTGGGACCCTCAGTCCTGTTAATACACTCAGTACTGGGACACTCAGTCCTATTATACACACAGTGCTGGGACACTCAGTCCTGTTACACACGCAGTGCTGGGACACTCAGTCCTGTTACACACACAGTGCTGGGACACTCAGTCCTGTTATACACACAGTGCTGGGATACTCGGTCCTGTTATACACACAGTGCTGGGACACTCAGTCCTGTTATACACAGAGTGCTGGGACACTCGGTCCTGTTATACACACAGTGCTGGGACACTCAGTCCTGTTATACACACAGTGCTGGGACACTCACTCCTGTTATACACACAGTCAGTGCTGGGACACTAAGTCCTGTTATACAAACAGTGCTGGGACACTCAGTCCTGTTATACACACACTGCTGGGACACTCAGTCCTGTTCTACACATAGTGCTGGGACACTCAGTCCTGTTATACACACAGTGCTGGTACACTCAGTCCTGTTACATACACAGTGCTGGGATACTCACTCCTGTTATACACACAGTGCTGGGATACTCGGTCCTGTTATACACACAGTGCTGGGACACTCAGTCCTGTTATACACAGAGTGCTGGGACACTCGGTCCTGTTATACACACAGTGCTGGGACACTCAGTCCTGTTATACACACAGTGCTGGGACACTCACTCCTGTTATACACACAGTCAGTGCTGAGACACTAAGTCCTGTTATACAAACAGTGCTGGGACACTCAGTCCTGTTATACACACAGTGCTGGTACACTCAATCCTGTTACATACACAGTGCTGGGATACTCACTCCGGTTATACACACAGTGCTGGGACACTCACTCCGGTTATACACACAGTGCTGGGACATTCACTCCTGTTATACACACAGTGTTGGGACATTCACTCCAGTTATACACACAGTGCTGGGACACTCAGTCCTGTTACACACACAGTGCTGGGACACTCAGTCCTGTTATACACACAGTGCTGGGACACTCAGTCCTGTTATACACACAGTGCTGGGACACTCAGTCCTGTTATACACACAGTCAGTGCTGGGACACTCAGTCCTATTAGACACACAGTGCTGGGACACTCAGTCCTGTTGTACACACAGTCAGTGCTGGAACACTCAGTCCTGTTACACACACAGTCAGTGCTGTGACACTCAGTCCTGTTATATACACACTGCTGGGACACTCAGTCCTGTTATTCACACAGTGCTGGGACGCGCAGTACTCTTATACACACTGTCAATGCTGGGACACTCAGACCTGTTATACACACAGTCAGTGCTGGGACACTAAGTCCTGTTACACACAAAGTCAGTGCTGGGACCCTCAGTCCTGTTAATACACTCAGTACTGGGACACTCAGTCCTATTATACACACAGTGCTGGGACACTCAGTCCTGTTACACACACAGTGCTGGGACACTCAGTCCTGTTACACACACAGTCAGTGCTGGGACACTCAGTCCTACTATACACACAGTGCTGGGACACTCAGTCCTGTTACACACACAGTGCTGGGACACTCAGTCCTGTTATACACACAGTGCTGGGACACTCGGTCCTGTTATACACACAGTGCTGGGACACTCAGTCCTGTTACATACACAGTGTTGGGACACTCACTCCGGTTATACACACAGTGCTGGGACACTCACTACGGTTATACACACAGTGCTGGGACATTCACTCCTGTTATACACACAGTGTTGGGACATTCACTCCAGTTATACACACAGTGCTGGGACACTCAGTCCTGTTGTACACACAGTGCTGGGACACTCAGTCCTGTTATACACACAGTGCTGGGACCCTCAGTCCTGTTATACACACAGTGCTGTGACATTCAGACCTGTTCCACACACAGTCAGTGCTGTGACACTCAGTCCTGTTATATACACACTGCTGGGACACTCAGTCCTGTTATTCACACAGTGCTGGGACGCGCAGTACTCTTATACACACTGTCAATGCTGGGACACTCAGACCTGTTACACACACAGTCAGTGCTGGGACACTCAGTCCTGTTATACACACAGTCAGTGCTGGGACACTAAGTCCTGTTACACACAAAGTCAGTGCTGGGACCCTCAGTCCTGTTAATACACTCAGTACTGGGACACTCAGTCCTGTTACACACGCAGTGCTGGGACACTCAGTCCTGTTACACACACAGTGCTGGGACACTCAGTCCTGTTATACACACAGTGCTGGGATACTCGGTCCTGTTATACACACAGTGCTGGGACACTCAGTCCTGTTATACACAGAGTGCTGGGACACTCGGTCCTGTTATACACACAGTGCTGGGACACTCAGTCCTGTTATACACACAGTGCTGGGACACTCACTCCTGTTATACACACAGTCAGTGCTGGGACACTAAGTCCTGTTATACAAACAGTGCTGGGACACTCAGTCCTGTTATACACACACTGCTGGGACACTCAGTCCTGTTCTACACATAGTGCTGGGACACTCAGTCCTGTTATACACACAGTGCTGGTACACTCAGTCCTGTTACATACACAGTGCTGGGATACTCACTCCTGTTATACACACAGTGCTGGGATACTCGGTCCTGTTATACACACAGTGCTGGGACACTCAGTCCTGTTATACACAGAGTGCTGGGACACTCGGTCCTGTTATACACACAGTGCTGGGACACTCAGTCCTGTTATACACACAGTGCTGGGACACTCACTCCTGTTATACACACAGTCAGTGCTGAGACACTAAGTCCTGTTATACAAACAGTGCTGGGACACTCAGTCCTGTTATACACACAGTGCTGGTACACTCAATCCTGTTACATACACAGTGCTGGGATACTCACTCCGGTTATACACACAGTGCTGGGACACTCACTCCGGTTATACACACAGTGCTGGGACATTCACTCCTGTTATACACACAGTGTTGGGACATTCACTCCAGTTATACACACAGTGCTGGGACACTCAGTCCTGTTACACACACAGTGCTGGGACACTCAGTCCTGTTATACACACAGTGCTGGGACACTCAGTCCTGTTATACACACAGTGCTGGGACACTCAGTCCTGTTATACACACAGTCAGTGCTGGGACACTCAGTCCTATTAGACACACAGTGCTGGGACACTCAGTCCTGTTGTACACACAGTCAGTGCTGGAACACTCAGTCCTGTTACACACACAGTCAGTGCTGTGACACTCAGTCCTGTTATATACACACTGCTGGGACACTCAGTCCTGTTATTCACACAGTGCTGGGACGCGCAGTACTCTTATACACACTGTCAATGCTGGGACACTCAGACCTGTTATACACACAGTCAGTGCTGGGACACTAAGTCCTGTTACACACAAAGTCAGTGCTGGGACCCTCAGTCCTGTTAATACACTCAGTACTGGGACACTCAGTCCTATTATACACACAGTGCTGGGACACTCAGTCCTGTTACACACACAGTGCTGGGACACTCAGTCCTGTTACACACACAGTCAGTGCTGGGACACTCAGTCCTACTATACACACAGTGCTGGGACACTCAGTCCTGTTACACACACAGTGCTGGGACACTCAGTCCTGTTATACACACAGTGCTGGGACACTCAGTCCTGTTATACACACAGTGCTGGGACACTCAGTCCTGTTATACACACAGTGCTGGGACACTCAGTCCTGTTATACACACAGTGCTGGGACACTCAGTCCTGTTATACACACAGTGCTGGGACACTCAGTCCTGTTATACACACAGTGCTGGGACACTCGGTCCTGTTATACACACAGTGCTGGGACACTCAGTCCTGTTATACACACAGTGCTGGGACACTCACTCCTGTTATACATACAGTCAGTGCTGAGACACTCAGTCCTGTTATACAAACAGTGCTGGGACACTCAGTCCTGTTATACACACAGTGCTGGTACACTCAGTCCTGTTACATACACGGTGTTGGGACACTCACTCCGGTTATACACACAGTGCTGGGACACTCACTACGGTTATACACACAGTGCTGGGACATTCACTCCTGTTATACACACAGTGTTGGGACATTCACTCCAGTTGTACACACAGTGCTGGGACACTCAGTCCTGTTGTACACACAGTGCTGGGACACTCAGTCCTGTTATACACACAGTGCTGGGACCCTCAGTCCTGTTATACACACAGTGCTGTGACATTCAGACCTGTTCCACACACAGTCAGTGCTGTGACACTCAGTCCTGTTATATACACACTGCTGGGACACTCAGTCCTGTTATTCACACAGTGCTGGGACGCGCAGTACTCTTATACACACTGTCAATGCTGGGACACTCAGACCTGTTACACACACAGTCAGTGCTGGGACACTCAGTCCTGTTATACACACAGTCAGTGCTGGGACACTAAGTCCTGTTACACACAAAGTCAGTGCTGGGACCCTCAGTCCTGTTAATACACTCAGTACTGGGACACTCAGTCCTATTATACACACAGTGCTGGGACACTCAGTCCTGTTACACACGCAGTGCTGGGACACTCAGTCCTGTTACACACACAGTGCTGGGACACTCAGTCCTGTTACACACACAGTCAGTGCTGGGACACTCAGTCCTGTTACACACTCAGTGCTGGGACACTCAGTACTGTTATACACACTGTCAATGCTGGGACACTCAGACCTGTTATACACACAGTGCTGGGACACTCAGTCCTGTTCTACACACAGTGCTGGGACACTCAGTCCTGTTATACACACACTTCTGGGACACTCAGTCCTGTTGTACACACAGTGCTGGGACACTCAGTCCTGTTATACACACAGTGCTGGGATACTCAGTTCTGTTATACACTCAGTCAGGGTTGGGACACTCAGTCCTGTTACACACACCGTGCTCGGAAACTCAGTCCTGTCATACACACAGTCAGTGCTGGGACAATCCGTCCTGTTATACACACAGTGCTGGGACCCTCAGTCCTGTTATACACACAGTGCTGTGACATTCAGACCTGTTCCACACACAGTCAGTGCTGGGACACTCAGTCCTGTTATACACACAGTGCTGGGACACTCAGTCCCGTTATACACACAGTGCTGGGACACTCAGTCCTGTTATACACACAGTCAGTGCTGGAACACTCAGTCCTGTTATACACACAGTGCTGGGACATGCAGTCCTGTAACACACACAGTGCTGGGACACTCAGTCCTGTTACACACACAGTCAGTGCTGGGACACTCAGTCCTGTTATACACACAGTGCTGGGACCCTCAGTCCTGTTATACACACAGTGCTGTGACATTCAGACCTGTTCCACACACAGTCAGTGCTGGGACACTCAGTCCTGTTATACACACAGTGCTGGGACACTCAGTCCTGTTATACACACAGTGCTGGGACACTCAGTCCTGTTATACACACAGTCAGTGCTGGAACACTCAGTCCTGTTATACACTCAGTGCTGGGACATGCAGTCCTGTAACACACACAGTGCTGGGACACTCAGTCCTGTTACACACACAGTCAGTGCTGGGACACTCAGTCCTGTTATACACACAGTGCTGGGAGACTCAGTCCTGTTATACACACTGTCAATGCTGGGACACTCAGTCCTATTATACACACAGTGCTGGGACACTCAGTCCTGTTGTACACACAGTCAGTGCTGGAACACTCAGTCCTGTTACACACACAGTCAGTGCTGTGACACTCAGTCCTGTTATATACACATTGCTGGGACACTCAGTCCTGTTATTCACACAGTGCTGGGACGCGCAGTACTCTTATACACACTGTCAATGCTGGGACACTCAGACCTGTTACACACACAGTCAGTGCTGGGACACTCAGTCCTGTTACACACTCAGTGCTGGGACACTCAGTACTGTTATACACACTGTCAATGCTGGGACACTCAGTCCTGTTCTACACACAGTGCTGGGACACTCAGTCCTGTTCTACACACACTGCTGGGACACTCAGTCCTGTTCTACACACACTGCTGGGACACTCAGTCCTGTTCTACACACAGTGCTGGGACACTCAGTCCTGTTATACACACAGTCAGGGTTGGGACACTCAGTCCTATTATACACACAGTGCTGGGACACTCAGTCCTGTTATCCACACAGTCAGTGCTGGGACACTCAGTCCTATTATACACACAGTGCTGGGAAACTCAGTCCTGTTATACACACACAGTGCTGGGACACTCAGTCCTGTTATACAAACAGTCAGTGCTGGGACACTCAGTCCTGTGAAACACACAGTGCTGGGACACTCAGTCCTGTTATACACACAGTGCTGGGACACTCAGTCCTGTTATACACACAGTGCTGGGACACTCGGTCCTGTTATACACACAGTGCTGGGACACTCAGTCCTGTTATACACACAGTGCTGGGACACTCGGTCCTGTTATACACACAGTGCTGGGACACTCGGTCCTGTTATACACACAGTGCTGGGACACTCAGTCCTGTTATACACACAGTGCTGGGACACTCAGTCCTGTTACATACACAGTGCTGGGACACTCACTCCGGTTATACACACAGTGCTGGGACACTCACTCCGGTTATACACACAGTGCTGGGACATTCACTCCTGTTATACACACAGTGTTGGGACATTCACTCCAGTTATACACACAGTGCTGGGACACTCAGCCCTGTTATACACACAGTGCTGGGACACTCAGTCCTGTTATACACACAGTGCTGGGACACTCAGTCCTGTTATACACACAGTGCTGGGACACTAAGTTCTGTTATACACACAGTGCTGGGACACTCAGTCCTGTTCTACACACAGTGCTGGGACACTCAGTCCTGTTCTACACACAGTGCTGGGACACTCAGTCCTGTTCTACACACAGTGCTGGGACACTCAGTCCTGTTATACACACAGTGCTGGGATACTCAGTTCTGTTATACACACAGTCAGGGTTGGGACACTCAGTCCTGTTATACACACAGTGCTGGGACACTCAGTCCTGTTATCCACACAGTCAGTGCTGGGACACTCAGTCCTGTTATACACACTGCTGGGACACTCAGTCCTGTTTTCCACACAGTCAGTGCTGGGACACTCAGTCCTATTATACACACAGTGCTGGGAAACTCAGTCCTGTTATACACACACAGTGCTGGGACACTCAGTCCTGTTATACAAACAGTCAGTGCTGGGACACTCAGTCCTGTTATACACACAGTGCTGGGACACTCAGTCCTGTTACACACAAAGTCAGTGCTGGGACCCTCAGTCCTGTTAATACACTCAGTACTGGGACACTCAGTCCTATTATACACACAGTGCTGGGACACTCAGTCCTGTTACACACACAGTGCTGGGACACTCAGTCCTGTTACACACACAGTCAGTGCTGGGACACTCAGTCCTACTATACACACAGTGCTGGGACACTCAGTCCTGTTACACACACAGTGCTGGGACACTCAGTCCTGTTATACACACAGTGCTGGGACACTCAGTCCTGTTATACACACAGTGCTGGGACACTCAGTCCTGTTATACACACAGTGCTGGGACACTCAGTCCTGTTATACACACAGTGCTGGGACACTCAGTCCTGTTATACACACAGTGCTGGGACACTCAGTCCTGTTATACACACAGTGCTGGGACACTCGGTCCTGTTATACACACAGTGCTGGGACACTCAGTCCTGTTATACACACAGTGCTGGGACACTCACTCCTGTTATACATACAGTCAGTGCTGAGACACTCAGTCCTGTTATACAAACAGTGCTGGGACACTCAGTCCTGTTATACACACAGTGCTGGTACACTCAGTCCTGTTACATACACGGTGTTGGGACACTCACTCCGGTTATACACACAGTGCTGGGACACTCACTACGGTTATACACACAGTGCTGGGACATTCACTCCTGTTATACACACAGTGTTGGGACATTCACTCCAGTTGTACACACAGTGCTGGGACACTCAGTCCTGTTGTACACACAGTGCTGGGACACTCAGTCCTGTTATACACACAGTGCTGGGACCCTCAGTCCTGTTATACACACAGTGCTGTGACATTCAGACCTGTTCCACACACAGTCAGTGCTGTGACACTCAGTCCTGTTATATACACACTGCTGGGACACTCAGTCCTGTTATTCACACAGTGCTGGGACGCGCAGTACTCTTATACACACTGTCAATGCTGGGACACTCAGACCTGTTACACACACAGTCAGTGCTGGGACACTCAGTCCTGTTATACACACAGTCAGTGCTGGGACACTAAGTCCTGTTACACACAAAGTCAGTGCTGGGACCCTCAGTCCTGTTAATACACTCAGTACTGGGACACTCAGTCCTATTATACACACAGTGCTGGGACACTCAGTCCTGTTACACACGCAGTGCTGGGACACTCAGTCCTGTTACACACACAGTGCTGGGACACTCAGTCCTGTTACACACACAGTCAGTGCTGGGACACTCAGTCCTGTTACACACTCAGTGCTGGGACACTCAGTACTGTTATACACACTGTCAATGCTGGGACACTCAGACCTGTTATACACACAGTGCTGGGACACTCAGTCCTGTTCTACACACAGTGCTGGGACACTCAGTCCTGTTATACACACACTTCTGGGACACTCAGTCCTGTTGTACACACAGTGCTGGGACACTCAGTCCTGTTATACACACAGTGCTGGGATACTCAGTTCTGTTATACACTCAGTCAGGGTTGGGACACTCAGTCCTGTTACACACACCGTGCTCGGAAACTCAGTCCTGTCATACACACAGTCAGTGCTGGGACAATCCGTCCTGTTATACACACAGTGCTGGGACCCTCAGTCCTGTTATACACACAGTGCTGTGACATTCAGACCTGTTCCACACACAGTCAGTGCTGGGACACTCAGTCCTGTTATACACACAGTGCTGGGACACTCAGTCCCGTTATACACACAGTGCTGGGACACTCAGTCCTGTTATACACACAGTCAGTGCTGGAACACTCAGTCCTGTTATACACACAGTGCTGGGACATGCAGTCCTGTAACACACACAGTGCTGGGACACTCAGTCCTGTTACACACACAGTCAGTGCTGGGACACTCAGTCCTGTTATACACACAGTGCTGGGACCCTCAGTCCTGTTATACACACAGTGCTGTGACATTCAGACCTGTTCCACACACAGTCAGTGCTGGGACACTCAGTCCTGTTATACACACAGTGCTGGGACACTCAGTCCTGTTATACACACAGTGCTGGGACACTCAGTCCTGTTATACACACAGTCAGTGCTGGAACACTCAGTCCTGTTATACACTCAGTGCTGGGACATGCAGTCCTGTAACACACACAGTGCTGGGACACTCAGTCCTGTTACACACACAGTCAGTGCTGGGACACTCAGTCCTGTTATACACACAGTGCTGGGAGACTCAGTCCTGTTATACACACTGTCAATGCTGGGACACTCAGTCCTATTATACACACAGTGCTGGGACACTCAGTCCTGTTGTACACACAGTCAGTGCTGGAACACTCAGTCCTGTTACACACACAGTCAGTGCTGTGACACTCAGTCCTGTTATATACACATTGCTGGGACACTCAGTCCTGTTATTCACACAGTGCTGGGACGCGCAGTACTCTTATACACACTGTCAATGCTGGGACACTCAGACCTGTTACACACACAGTCAGTGCTGGGACACTCAGTCCTGTTACACACTCAGTGCTGGGACACTCAGTACTGTTATACACACTGTCAATGCTGGGACACTCAGACCTGTTATACACACAGTGCTGGGACACTCAGTCCTGTTCTACACACAGTGCTGGGACACTCAGTCCTGTTCTACACACACTGCTGGGACACTCAGTCCTGTTCTACACACACTGCTGGGACACTCAGTCCTGTTCTACACACAGTGCTGGGACACTCAGTCCTGTTATACACACAGTCAGGGTTGGGACACTCAGTCCTATTATACACACAGTGCTGGGACACTCAGTCCTGTTATCCACACAGTCAGTGCTGGGACACTCAGTCCTATTATACACACAGTGCTGGGAAACTCAGTCCTGTTATACACACACAGTGCTGGGACACTCAGTCCTGTTATACAAACAGTCAGTGCTGGGACACTCAGTCCTGTGAAACACACAGTGCTGGGACACTCAGTCCTGTTATACACACAGTGCTGGGACACTCAGTCCTGTTATACACACAGTGCTGGGACACTCGGTCCTGTTATACACACAGTGCTGGGACACTCAGTCCTGTTATACACACAGTGCTGGGACACTCGGTCCTGTTATACACACAGTGCTGGGACACTCGGTCCTGTTATACACACAGTGCTGGGACACTCAGTCCTGTTATACACACAGTGCTGGGACACTCAGTCCTGTTACATACACAGTGCTGGGACACTCACTCCGGTTATACACACAGTGCTGGGACACTCACTCCGGTTATACACACAGTGCTGGGACATTCACTCCTGTTATACACACAGTGTTGGGACATTCACTCCAGTTATACACACAGTGCTGGGACACTCAGCCCTGTTATACACACAGTGCTGGGACACTCAGTCCTGTTATACACACAGTGCTGGGACACTCAGTCCTGTTATACACACAGTGCTGGGACACTAAGTTCTGTTATACACACAGTGCTGGGACACTCAGTCCTGTTCTACACACAGTGCTGGGACACTCAGTCCTGTTCTACACACAGTGCTGGGACACTCAGTCCTGTTCTACACACAGTGCTGGGACACTCAGTCCTGTTATACACACAGTGCTGGGATACTCAGTTCTGTTATACACACAGTCAGGGTTGGGACACTCAGTCCTGTTATACACACAGTGCTGGGACACTCAGTCCTGTTATCCACACAGTCAGTGCTGGGACACTCAGTCCTGTTATACACACTGCTGGGACACTCAGTCCTGTTTTCCACACAGTCAGTGCTGGGACACTCAGTCCTATTATACACACAGTGCTGGGAAACTCAGTCCTGTTATACACACACAGTGCTGGGACACTCAGTCCTGTTATACAAACAGTCAGTGCTGGGACACTCAGTCCTGTTATACACACAGTGCTGGGACACTCAGTCCTGTTATACACACAGTGCTGGGACACACGGTCCTGTTATACACACAGTGCTGGGACACTCGGTCCTGTTATACACACAGTGCTGGGACACTCGGTCCTGTTATACACACAGTGCTGGGACACTCACTCCTGTTATACACACAGTCAGTGCTGAGACACTCAGTCCTGTTATACAAACAGTGCTGGGACACTCAGTCCTGTTATACACACAGTGCTGGTACACTCAGTCCTGTTACATACACAGTGCTGGGACACTCACTCCGGTTATACACACAGTGCTGGGACACTCACTCCGGTTATACACACAGTGCTGGGACATTCACTCCTATACACACAGTGCTGGGACACTCAGTCCTGTTATACACACAGTGCTGGGACACTCAGTCCTGTTATACACAAAGTGCTGGGACACTCAGTCCTGTTATACACACAGTGCTGGGACACTAAGTCCTGTTATACACACAGTGCTGCGACACTCATTCCTGTTATACACACACTGCTGGGACACTCAGTCCTGTTATACACACAGTCAGTGCTAGGACATTCAGTCCTATTATGCACACAGTGCTGGGACACTCAGTCCTGTTAAACACACAGTCAGTGCTGGGACACTCAGTCCTATTATACACACAGTGCTGGGACACTCAGTCCTGTGATACACACAGTGCTGGGACACTCAGTCCTGTTACACACAAAGTCAGTGCTGGGACACTCAGTCCTGTTAATACACACAGTACTGGGACACTCAGTCCTGTTGTGCACACAGTGCTGGGACACTCAGTCCTGTTCCACACACAGTGCTGGGACACTCAGTCCTGTTACACACACAGTGCTGGGACACTCAGTCCTGTTACACACACAGTCAGTGCTGGGACACTCAGTCCTACTATACACACAGTGCTGGGACGCTCAGTCCTGTTATACACACAGTGCTGGGACACTCAGTCCTGTTATACACACAGTGCTGGGACACTCAGTCCTGTTATACACACAGTGCTGGGACACTCAGTCCTGTTATACACACAGTGCTGGGACACTCAGTCCTGTTATACACACAGTGCTGGGACACTCAGTCCTGTTATACACACAGTGCTGGGACACTCAGTCCTGTTATACACACAGTGCTGGGACACTCAGTCCTGTTATACACACAGTGCTGGGACACTCAGTCCTGTTATACACACAGTGCTGGGACACTCAGTCCTGTTATACACACAGTGCTGGGACACTCGGTCCTGTTATACACACAGTGCTGGGACACTCAGTCCTGTTATACACACAGTGCTGGGACACTCACTCCTGTTATACATACAGTCAGTGCTGAGACACTCAGTCCTGTTATACAAACAGTGCTGGGACACTCAGTCCTGTTATACACACAGTGCTGGTACACTCACTACGGTTATACACACAGTGCTGGGACACTCACTACGGTTTCCACACAGTGCTGGGACATTCACTCCTGTTATACACACAGTGTTGGGACATTCACTCCAGTTATACACACAGTGCTGGGACACTCAGTCCTGTTGTACACACAGTGCTGGGACACTCAGTCCTGTTATACACACAGTGCTGGGACCCTCAGTCCTGTTATACACACAGTGCTGTGACATTCAGACCTGTTCCACACACAGTCAGTGCTGGGACACTCAGTCCTGTTATACACACAGTGCTGGGACACTCAGTCCTGTTACATACACAGTGTTGGGACACTCACTCCGGTTATACACACAGTGCTGGGACACTCACTACGGTTATACACACAGTGCTGGGACATTCACTCCTGTTATACACACAGTGTTGGGACATTCACTCCAGTTATACACACAGTGCTGGGACACTCAGTCCTGTTGTACACACAGTGCTGGGACACTCAGTCCTGTTATACACACAGTGCTGGGACCCTCAGTCCTGTTATACACACAGTGCTGTGACATTCAGACCTGTTCCACACACAGTCAGTGCTGTGACACTCAGTCCTGTTATATACACACTGCTGGGACACTCAGTCCTGTTATTCACACAGTGCTGGGACGCGCAGTACTCTTATACACACTGTCAATGCTGGGACACTCAGACCTGTTACACACACAGTCAGTGCTGGGACACTCAGTCCTGTTATACACACAGTCAGTGCTGGGACACTAAGTCCTGTTACACACAAAGTCAGTGCTGGGACCCTCAGTCCTGTTAATACACTCAGTACTGGGACACTCAGTCCTATTATACACACAGTGCTGGGACACTCAGTCCTGTTACACACACAGTGCTGGGACACTCAGTCCTGTTACACACACAGTGCTGGGACACTCAGTCCTGTTACACACACAGTGCTGGGACACTCAGTCCTGTTACACACACAGTCAGTGCTGGGACACTCAGTCCTGTTACACACTCAGTGCTGGGACACTCAGTACTGTTATACACACTGTCAATGCTGGGACACTCAGACCTGTTATACACACAGTGCTGGGACACTCAGTCCTGTTCTACACACAGTGCTGGGACACTCAGTCCTGTTATACACACACTTCTGGGACACTCAGTCCTGTTGTACACACAGTGCTGGGACACTCAGTCCTGTTATACACACAGTGCTGGGATACTCAGTCCTGTCATACACACAGTCAGTGCTGGGACACTCCGTCCTGTTATACACACAGTGCTGGGACCCTCAGTCCTGTTATACACACAGTGCTGTGACATTCAGACCTGTTCCACACACAGTCAGTGCTGGGACACTCAGTCCTGTGAAACACACAGTGCTGGGACACTCAGTCCTGTTATACACACAGTGCTGGGACACTCAGTCCTGTTATACACACAGTCAGTGCTGGAACACTCAGTCCTGTTATACACACAGTGCTGGGACATGCAGTCCTGTAACACACACAGTGCTGGGACACTCAGTCCTGTTACACACACAGTCAGTGCTGGGACACTCAGTCCTGTTATACACACAGTGCTGGGAGACTCAGTCCTGTTATACACACCGTCAATGCTGGGACACTCAGTCCTATTATACACACAGTGCTGGGACACTCAGTCCTGTTGTACACACAGTCAGTGCTGGAACACTCAGTCCTGTTACACACACAGTCAGTGCTGTGACACTCAGTCCTGTTATATACACACTGCTGGGACACTCAGTCCTGTTATTCACACAGTGCTGGGACGCGCAGTACTCTTATACACACTGTCAATGCTGGGACACTCAGACCTGTTACACACACAGTCAGTGCTGGGACACTCAGTCCTGTTATACACACTGCTGGGACACTCAGTCCTGTTTTCCACACAGTCAGTGCTGGGACACTCAGTCCTATTATACACACAGTGCTGGGAAACTCAGTCCTGTTATACACACACAGTGCTGGGACACTCAGTCCTGTTATACACACAGTGCTGGGACACGCAGTCCTGTTATACACACAGTGCTGGGACACTCGGTCCTGTTATACACACAGTGCTGGGACACTCAGTCCTGTTATACACACAGTGCTGGGACACTCGGTCCTGTTATACACACAGTGCTGGGACACTCGGTCCTGTTATACACACAGTGCTGAGACACTCAGTCCTGTTATACAAACAGTGCTGGGACACTCAGTCCTGTTATACACACAGTGCTGGTACACTCAGTCCTGTTACATACACAGTGCTGGGACACTCACTCCGGTTATACACACAGTGCTGGGACACTCACTCCGGTTATACACACAGTGCTGGGACATTCACTCCTGTTATACACACAGTGCTGGGACACTCAGTCCTGTTATACACACAGTGCTGGGACACTCAGTCCTGTTATACACACAGTCAGTACTAGGACATTCAGTCCTATTATGCACACAGTGCTGGGACACTCAGTCCTGTTAAACACACAGTCAGTGCTGGGACACTCAGTCCTATTATACACACAGTGCTGGGACACTCAGTCCTGTGATACACACAGTGCTGGGACACTCAGTCCTGTTACACACAAAGTCAGTGCTGGGACACTCAGTCCTGTTAATACACACAGTACTGGGACACTCAGTCCTGTTGTGCACACAGTGCTGGGACACTCAGTCCTGTTCCACACACAGTGCTGGGACACTCAGTCCTGTTACACACACAGTGCTGGGACACTCAGTCCTGTTACACACACAGTCAGTGCTGGGACACTCAGTCCTACTATACACACAGTGCTGGGACGCTCAGTCCTGTTATATACACAGTGCTGGGACACTCAGTCCTGTTATACACACAGTGCTGGGACACTCAGTCCTGTTATACACACAGTGCTGGGACACTCAGTCCTGTTATACACACAGTGCTGGGACACTCAGTCCTGTTATACACACAGTGCTGGGACACTCGGTCCTGTTATACACACAGTGCTGGGACACTCAGTCCTGTTATACACACAGTGCTGGGACACTCACTCCTGTTATACATACAGTCAGTGCTGAGACACTCAGTCCTGTTATACAAACAGTGCTGGGACACTCAGTCCTGTTATACACACAGTGCTGGTACACTCAGTCCTGTTACATACACAGTGTTGGGACACTCACTCCGGTTATACACACAGTGCTGGGACACTCACTACGGTTATACACACAGTGCTGGGACATTCACTCCTGTTATACACACAGTGTTGGGACATTCACTCCAGTTATACACACAGTGCTGGGACACTCAGTCCTGTTGTACACACAGTGCTGGGACACTCAGTCCTGTTATACACACAGTGCTGGGACCCTCAGTCCTGTTATACACACAGTGCTGGGACACTCAGTCCTGTTATACACACAGTGCTGGGACACTCAGTCCCGTTATTCACAAAGTCAGTGCTGGGACACTCCGTCGTGTTAATACACACAGTGCTGGGAGACTCAGTCCTGTTATACACACACAGGGCTGGGACACTCAGTCCTGTTACACACACAGTGCTGGGAGACTCAGTCCTGTTATACACACACAGGGCTGGGACACTCAGTCCTGTTATACACACAGTGCTGGGACACTCAGTCCTGTTATACACACAGTGCTGGGACACTCACTCCTGTTATACACACAGTCAGTGCTGGGACACTCAGTCCTGTTAATACACACAGTACTGGGACACTCAGTCCTGTTATACACACAGTGCTGGGACACTCAGTCCTGTTACACACACAGTGCTGGGACACTCAGTCCTGTTACACACACAGTGCTGGGACACTCAGTCCTGTTACACACACAGTCAGTGCTGGGACACTCAGTCCTACTATACACACAGTGCTGGGACACTCAGTCCTGTTATATACACAGTGCTGGGACACTCAGTCCTGTTATACACACAGTGCTGGGACACTCAGTCCTGTTATACACACAGTGCTGGGACACTCAGTCCTGTTATGCACACAGTCAGTGCTGGGACACTCAGTCCTATTAGACACACAGTGCTGGGACACTCAGTCCTGTTGTACACACAGTCAGTGCTGGAACACTCAGTCCTGTTACACACACAGTCAGTGCTGTGACACTCAGTCCTGTTATATACACACTGCTGGGACACTCAGTCCTGTTATTCACACAGTGCTGGGACGCGCAGTACTCTTATACACACTGTCAATGCTGGGACACTCAGACCTGTTACACACACAGTCAGTGCTGGGACACTCAGTCCTGTTATACACACAGTCAGTGCTGGGACACTAAGTCCTGTTACACACAAAGTCAGTGCTGGGACCCTCAGTCCTGTTAATACACTCAGTACTGGGACACTCAGTCCTGTTATACACACAGTGCTGGGACACTCAGTCCTGTTATACACACAGTCAGTGCTGGGACACTCAGTCCTATTATACACACAGTGCTGGGACACTCAGTCCTGTTGTACACACAGTCAGTGCTGGAACACTCAGTCCTGTTACACACACAGTCAGTGCTGTGACACTCAGTCCTGTTATATACACACTGCTGGGACACTCAGTCCTATTATTCACACAGTGCTGGGACACTCAGTACTGTTATACACACAGTGCTGGGACACTCAGTCCTGTTCTACACACAGTGCTGGGACACTCAGTCCTGTTCTACACACAGTGCTGGGACACTCAGTCCTGTTCTACACACACTGCTGGGACACTCAGTCCTGTTCTACACACAGTGCTGGGACACTCAGTCCTGTTCTACACACAGTGCTGGGACACTCAGTCCTGTTCTACACACAGTGCTGGGACACTCAGTCCTGTTATACACACAGTGCTGGGATACTCAGTTCTGTTATACACACAGTCAGGGTTGGGACACTCAGTCCTGTTATACACACAGTGCTGGGACACTCAGTCCTGTTATCCACACAGTCAGTGCTGGGACACTCAGTCCTGTTATACACACTGCTGGGACACTCAGTCCTGTTTTCCACACAGTCAGTGCTGGGACACTCGGTCCTGTTATACACACAGTGCTGGGACACTCAATCCTGTTATACACACAGTGCTGGGACACTCACTCCTGTTATACACACAGTCAGTGCTGAGACACTCAGTCCTGTTATACAAACAGTGCTGGAACACTCAGTCCTGTTATACACACAGTGCTGGTACACTCAGTCCTGTTACATACACAGTGCTGGGACACTCACTCCGGTTATACACACAGTGCTGGGACACTCACTCCGGTTATACACACAGTGCTGGGACACTCAGTCCTGTTATACACACAGTGCTGGGACACTCAGTCCTGTTATACACACAGTGCTGGGACACTAAGTCCTGTTATACACACAGTGCTGGGACACTCATTCCTGTTATACACACACTGCTGGGACACTCAGTCCTGTTATACACACAGTCAGTGCTAGGACATTCAGTCCTATTATGCACACAGTGCTGGGACACTCAGTCCTATTATACACACAGTGCTGGGACACTCAGTCCTGTGATACACACAGTGCTGGGACACTCAGTCCTGTTACACACAAAGTCAGTGCTGGGACACTCAGTCCTGTTAATACACACAGTACTGGGACACTCAGTCCTGTTGTGCACACAGTGCTGGGACACTCAGTCCTGTTCCACACACAGTGCTGGGACACTCAGTCCTGTTACACACACAGTGCTGGGACACTCAGTCCTGTTACACACACAGTCAGTGCTGGGACACTCAGTCCTACTATACACACAGTGCTGGGACGCTCAGTCCTGTTATATACACAGTGCTGGGACACTCAGTCCTGTTATACACACAGTGCTGGGACACTCAGTCCTGTTATACACACAGTGCTGGGACACTCAGTCCTGTTATACACACAGTGCTGGGACACTCAGTCCTGTTATACACACAGTGCTGGGACACTCAGTCCTGTTATACACACAGTGCTGGGACACTCGGTCCTGTTATGCACACAGTGCTGGGACACTCAGTCCTGTTATACACACAGTGCTGGGACACTCACACCTGTTATACATACAGTCAGTGCTGAGACACTCAGTCCTGTTATACAAACAGTGCTGGGACACTCAGTCCTGTTATACACACAGTGCTGGTACACTCAGTCCTGTTACATACACAGTGTTGGGACACTCACTCCGGTTATACACACAGTGCTGGGACACTCACTACGGTTATACACACAGTGCTGGGACATTCACTCCTGTTATACACACAGTGTTGGGACATTCACTCCAGTTATACACACAGTGCTGGGACACTCAGTCCTGTTGTACACACAGTGCTAAAACACTCAGTCCTGTTATTCACACAGTGCTGGGACGCGCAGTACTCTTATACACACTGTCAATGCTGGGACACTCAGACCTGTTACACACACAGTCAGTGCTGGGACACTAAGTCTTGTTACACACAAAGTCAGTGCTGGGACCCTCTGTCCTGTTAATACACTCAGTGCTGGGACACTCAGTCCTATTATACACACAGTGCTGGGACACTCAGTCCTGTTACACACACAGTGCTGGGACACTCAGTCCTGTTACACACACAGTGCTGGGACACTCAGTCCTGTTACACACACAGTCAGTGCTGGGACACTCAGTCCTACTATACACACAGTGCTGGGACACTCAGTCCTGTTATATACACAGTGCTGGGACACTCAGTCCTGTTATACACACAGTGCTGGGACACTCAGTCCTGTTATACACACAGTGCTGGGACACTCAGTCCTGTTATACACACAGTCAGTGCTGGGACACTCAGTCCTATTATACACACAGTGCTGGGACACTCAGTCCTGTTGTACACACAGTCAGTGCTGGAACACTCAGTCCTGTTACACACACAGTCAGTGCTGTGACACTCAGTCCTGTTATATACACACTGCTGGGACACTCAGTCCTGTTATTCACACAGTGCTGGGACGCGCAGTACTCTTATACACACTGTCAATGCTGGGACACTCAGACCTGTTACACACACAGTCAGTGCTGGGACACTCAGACCTGTTACACACTCAGTGCTGGGACACTCAGTACTGTTATACACACTGTCAATGCTGGGACACTCAGACCTGTTATACACACAGTGCTGGGACACTCAGTCCTGTTCTACACACAGTGCTGGGACACTCAGTCCTGTTCTACACACAGTGCTGGGACACTCAGTCCTGTTCTACACACAGTGCTGGGACACTCAGTCCTGTTCTACACACACTGCTGGGACACTCAGTCCTGTTCTACACACAGTGCTGGGACACTCAGTCCTGTTCTACACACAGTGCTGGGACACTCAGTCCTGTTATACACACAGTGCTGGGACACTCAGTCCTGTTATACACACAGTGCTGGGATACTCAGTTCTGTTATACACACAGTCAGGGTTGGGACACTCAGTCCTGTTATACACACTGCTGGGACACTCAGTCCTGTTATACACACAGTCAGTGCTGGGACACTCAGTCCTATTATACACACAGTGCTGGGAAACTCAGTCCTGTTATACACACACAGTGCTGGGACACTCAGTCCTGTTCTACACACAGTGCTGGGACACTCAGTCCTGTTCTACACACACTGCTGGGACACTCACTCCTGTTATACATACAGTCAGTGCTGAGACACTCAGTCCTGTTATACAAACAGTGCTGGGACACTCAGTCCTGTTATACACACAGTGCTGGGACACTCACTACGGTTATACACACAGTGCTGGGACATTCACTCCTGTTATACACACAGTGTTGGGACATTCACTCCAGTTATACACACAGTGCTGGGACACTCAGTCCTGTTATACACACAGTGCTGGGACCCTCAGTCCTGTTATACACACAGTGCTGTGACATTCAGACCTGTTCCACACACAGTCAGTGCTGGGACACACAGTCCTGTTTTTCACACAGTGCTGGGACACTCAGTCCTGTTATACACACAATCATTGCTGGGACACTCAGTCCTGTTGCACACAAAGTCAGTGCTGGGACACTCAGTCCTGTTATACAAACAGTGCTGGGACACTCAATCCTGTTATACACACAGTGCTGGTACACTCAGTCCTGTGACATACACAGTGCTGGGACACTCACTCCGGTTAAACACACAGTGCTGGGACACTCACTCCGGTTATACACACAGTGCTGGGACACTCACTCCTGTAACACACACAGTGCTGGGACATCCAGTCCTGTTATACACACAGTCAGTGCTGGGACATTGAGTCCTGTTATACACACAGTGCTTGGACACTCAGTCCTGTTAGACACACAGTGCTGGGACACTCACTCCTGTTTTACACACAGTGCTGGGACACTCAGTCCTGTTACACTCAGTCCTGTTACACACACAGTACTGGGACACTCAGTCCTGTTATACACACACTGCTGGGACACTCAGTCCTGTTATACATACAGTCAGGGCTGAGTCACTCAGTCCTGTTATACACACAGTGCTGGGACATTCAGTCCTGTTATACACACAGTCAGTGCTGGGAAACTCAGTCCTGTTATACACACAGTGCTGGGACACTCAGTCCTGTTATATACACAGTGCTGGGACACTCAGTCCTGTTATACACACAGTGCTGGGACACTCAGTCCTGTTATACACACAGTGCTGGGACACCCAGTCCTGTTCTACACACAGTGCTGGGACACTCAGTCCTGTTCTACACACAGTGCTGGGACACTCAGTCCTGTTATACACACAGTGCTGGGACACTCAGTCCTGTTCTACACACAGTGCTGGGACACTCAGTCCTGTTATACATACAGTCAGGGCTGGGACACTCAGTCCTGTTATACACACAGTGCTGGGACACTCAGTCCTGTTATACACACAGTGCTGGGACACTCAGTCCTGTTACACACACAGTCAGTGCTGGGACACAGTCCTGTTCTACATACAGTGCTGGGACACTCAGTCCTGTTATGGAAACATGGAAACATCGAAAATAGGTGCAGGAGCAGGCCATTCAGCCCTTCTAGCGTGCACCGCCATTTAATGATTTCATGGCTGAACATGAAACTTTAGTACCCCCTTCCTGCTTTCTCGCCATACCCCTTGATCCCGCGAGTAGTAAGGACTTCATCTAACTCCCTTTTGAATATATTTAGTGAATTGGCCTCAACTACTCTCTGTGGTAGAGAATTCCAGAGGTTCACCACTCTCTGGGTGAAGAAGTCTCTCCTCATCTCGGTCCTAAATGGCTTACCTCTTATCCTTAGACAGTGACCCCTGGTTCTGGACTTCCCCAACATTGGGAACATTCTTCCTGCATCTAACCTGTCGAAACCCATCAGAATTTTAAACGTCAATGCTGGGATACTCAGTCCTGTTACACACACAGTGCTGGGACACTCAGTCCTGTTACACACACAGTGCTGGGACACTCAGTCCTGTTACACACACAGTCAGTGCTGGAACACTCAGTCCTGTTGCACACACAGTCAGTGCTGGGACACTCAGTCCTGTTTCACACACAGTGCTGTGACACTCAGTCCTGTTATATACACATTGCTGGGACACTCAGTCCTGTTATTCACACAGTGCTGGGACGCGCAGTACTGTTATACACACAGTGCTGGGACACTCAGTCCTGTTATACACACAGTGCTGGGACACTCAGTCCTGTGACACTCAGTCCTGTTATATACACACTGCTGGGACACTCAGTCCTGTTATTCACACAGTGCTGGGACGCACAGTACTGTTATACACACAGTGCTGGGACACTCAGTCCTGTTATGCACACAGTGCTGGGACACTCAGTCCTGTTATACACACGGTGCTGGGACACTCACACCTGTTATACACACAGTCAGTGCTGGGACACTCAGTCCTGTTATACAAACAGTGCTGGGACACTCAGTCCTGTTATACACACAGTGCTGGTACACTCAATCCTGTAACACACACAGTGCTGGGACATCCAGTCCTGTTCTACACACAGTCAGGGCTGGGACACTCAGTCCTGTTATACACACACTGCTGGGACACTCAGTCCTGTTATACACACAATGCTGGGACATTCAATCCTGTTGTACACACAGTGCTGGGACATTCACTCATGTTACACACACAGTGCTGGGACATTCACTCCTGTAATCTACACAGTGCTGGGACACTCAGTCCTGTTATACACACAGTGCTGGGACACTCAGTCCTGTTATACACACAGTGCTGGGACACTCAGTCCTGTTACACACACAGTCAGTGCTGGGACACTCAGTCCTGTTATACACACAGTCAGTGCTGGGACACTCAGTCCTGTTATACACACAGTGCTGGGACACTCAGTCCTGTTACACACACAGTTCTGAGACACTCAGTCCTGTTACACACACAGTCAGAGCTGGGACACTCAGTCCTATTATACACACAGTGCTGGGACACTCAGTCCTGTTATACACACAGTCAGTGCTGGGACACTCAGTCCTATTATACACACAGTGCTGGGACACTCAGTCCTGTTATATACACAGTGCTGGGACACTCAGTCCTGTTATACACACAGTCAGTGCTGGGACACACAGTCCTGTTTTTCACACAGTGCTGGGACACTCAGTCCTGTTATACACACAATCATTGCTGGGACACTCAGTCCTGTTGCACACAAAGTCAGTGCTGGGACACTCAGTCCTGTTATACAAACAGTGCTGGGACACTCAATCCTGTTATACACACAGTGCTGGTACACTCAGTCCTGTGACATACACAGTGCTGGGACACTCACTCCGGTTAAACACACAGTGCTGGGACACTCACTCCGGTTATACACACAGTGCTGGGACACTCACTCCTGTAACACACACAGTGCTGGGACATCCAGTCCTGTTATACACACAGTCAGTGCTGGGACAGTGAGTCCTGTTATACACACAGTGCTTGGACACTCAGTCCTGTTAGACACACAGTGCTGGGACACTCAGTCCTGTTTTACACACAGTGCTGGGACACTCAGTCCTGTTATACACACAGTGCTGGGACACTCAGTCCTGTTATACAAACAGTCAGTGCTGGGACACTCACACCTGTAACACACACAGTCAGTGCTGGGACACTCAGTCCTGTTACACACACAGTCAGGGCTGGGACACTCAGTCCTGTTGTACACACAGTGCTGGGACAGTCAGTCCTCTTTTACACACAGTGCTGGGACACTCAGTCCTGTTTCACACACAGTGCTGTGACACTCAGTCCTGTTATATACACACTGCTGGGACACTCAGTCCTGTTATTCACACAGTGCTGGGACGCGCAGTACTGTTATACACACAGTGCTGGGACACTCAGTCCTGTTATACACACAGTGCTGGGACACTCAGTCCTGTTATACAAACAGTCAGTGCTGGGACACTCAGTCCTGTGATACTCAGTCCTGTTATACACACAGTGCTGGGACACTCAGTCCTGTTATACAAACAGTCAGTGCTGGGACACTCAGTCCTGTGATACTCAGTCCTGTTATACACACGCTGCTGGGACACTCAGTCCTGTTATACACACAGTGCTGGGACGCTCAGTTCTGTTATACACACAGTGCTGGGACACTCAGTCCTGTTTTCCACACAGTGCTGGAACACTCAGTCCTGTTTCACACACAGTGCTGTGACACTTAGTCCTGTGATACTCAGTCCTGTTATACACACGCTGCTGGGACACTCAGTCCTGTTATACACACAGTGCTGGGACGCTCAGTCCTGTTGTACACACAGTGCTGGGACACTCAGACCTGTTACACACACAGTGCTGAGACACTCAGTCCTGTTGCACACAGTGCTGGGACACTCAGTCCTGTTACACACACAGTGCTGGGACACTCAGTCCTGTTATACACACAGTCAGTGCTGGGACACTCAGTCCTGTTATACACACAGTCAGTGCTGGGACACTCAGTGCTGTTATACACACAGTCAGTGCTGGGACATTCACTCCTGTAATATACACAGTGCTGGTACACTCAGTCCTGTTTCACACACAGTGCTGTGACACTCAGTCCTGTGATACTCAGTCCTGTTATACACACGCTGCTGGGACACTCAGTCCTGTTATACACACAGTGCTGGGACGCTCAGTCCTGTTGTACACACAGTGCTGGGACACTCAGTCCTGTTGCACACACAGTGCTGGGACACTCAGTACTGTTACACACACAGTCAGTGCTGGGACACTCAGTCCTATTATAAACACAGTGCTGGGACACTCAGTCCTGTTATACACACAATCATTGCTGGGACACTCAGTCCTGTTGCACACAAAGTCAGTGCTGGGACACTCAGTCCTGTTATACAAACAGTGCTGGGACACTCAATCCTGTTATACACACAGTGCTGGTACACTCAGTCCTGTGACATACACAGTGCTGGGACACTCACTCCGGTTAAACACACAGTGCTGGGACACTCACTCCGGTTATACACACAGTGCTGGGACACTCAGTCCTTTAACACACACAGTGCTGGGACATCCAGTCCTGTTGTTCACACAGTCAGTGCTGGGACAGTGAGTCCTGTTATACACACAGTGCTTGGACACTCAGTCCTGTTAGACACACAGTGCTGGGACACTCACTCCTGTTTTACACACAGTGCTGGGACACTCAGTCCTGTTACACACACAGTGCTGTGACACTCAGTCCTGTTATATACACACTGCTGGGACACTCAGTCCTGTTATTCACACAGTGCTGGGACGCGCAGTACTCTTATACACACTGTCAATGCTGGGACACTCAGACCTGTTACACACACAGTCAGTGCTGGGACATTCAGTCCTGTTATACACACAGTCAGTACTGGGACACTAAGTCCTGTTACACACAAAGTCAGTGCTGGGACCCTCAGTCCTGTTAATACACTCAGTACTGGGACACTCAGTCCTATTATACACACAGTGCTGGGACACTCAGTCCTGTTACACACACAGTGCTGGGACACTCAGTCCTGTTACACACACAGTGCTGGGACACTCAGTCCTGTTACACACACAGTCAGTGCTGGTACACTCAGTCCTACTAGACACACAGTGCTGGGACACTCAGTCCTGTTATATACACAGTGCTGGGACACTCAGTCCTGTTATACACACAGTGCTGGGACACTCAGTCCTATTATACACACAGTGCTGGGACACTCAGTCCTGTTGTACACACAGTCAGTGCTGGAACACTCAGTCCTGTTACACACACACAGTCAGTGCTGTGACACTCAGTCCTGTTATATACACACTGCTGGGACACTCAGTCCCGTTATTCACACAGTGCTGGGACGCGCAGTACTCTTATACACACTGTCAATGCTGGGACACTCAGTCCTGTTACACACTCAGTGCTGGGACACTCAGTACTGTTCTACACACAGTGCTGGGACACTCAGTCCTGTTATACAAACAGTCAGTGCTGGGACACTCAGTCCTGTTACACACACAGTGCTGGGACACCCAGTCCTGTTATACACACAGTGCTGGGACACTCAGTCCTGTTATGCACACAGTGCTGGGACACTCAGTCCTGTTATACACACAGTGCTGGGACACTCAGTCCTGTTAAACACACAGTGCTGGGACACTAAGTCCTGTTATACACACAGTGCTGGGACACTCATTCCTGTTATACACACAGTCAGTGCAAGGACATTCAGTCCTATTATACACACAGTGCTGGGACACTCAGTCCTGTTACACACACAGTCAGTGCTGGGACACTCAGTCCTATTATACACACAGTGCTGGGACACTCAGTCCTGTGATACACACAGTGCTGGGACACTCAGTCCTGTTACACACAAAGTCAGTGCTGGGACAGTCAGTCCTGTTAATACACACAGTACTGGGACACTCAGTCCTGTTATACACACAGTGCTGGGACACTCAGTCCTGTTACACACACAGTGCTGGGACACTCAGTCTTGTTACACACACAGTGCTGGGACACTCAGTCCTGTTACACACACAGTCAGTGCTGGGACACTCAGTCCTACTATACACACAGTGCTGGGACACTCAGTCCTGTTATATACACAGTGCTGGGACACTCAGTCCTGTTATACACACGGTGCTGGGACACTCAGTCCTGTTATACACACAGTGCTGGGACACTCAGTCCTGTTATACACACAGTCAGTGCTGAGACACTCAGTCCTGTTATATACACACTGCTGGGACACTCAGTCCTGTTATTCACACAGTGCTGGGACGCGCAGTACTCTTATACACACTGTCAATGCTGGGACACTCAGACCTGTTACACACACAGTCAGTGCTGGGACACTCAGTCCTGTTACACACTCAGTGCTGGGACACTCAGTACTGTTATACACACTGTCAATGCTGGGACACTCAGACCTGTTATACACACAGTGCTGGGACATGCAGTCTTGTAACACACACAGTGCTGGGACACTCAGTCCTGTTACACACACAGTCAGTGCTGGGACACTCAGTCCTGTTTTTCACACAGTGCTGGGACACTCAGTCCTGTTATCCACACAGTCAGTGCTGGGACACTCAGTCCTGTTACACACACAGTGCTGGGACACTCAGTCCTGTTACACACACAGTCAGTGCTGGGACACTCAGTCCTGTTTTTCACACAGTGCTGGGACACTCAGTCCTGTTATCCACACAGTCAGTGCTGGGACACTCAGTCCTGTTATACACACAGTGCTGGGACACTCGGTCCTGTTATACACACAGTGCTGGGACATTCACTCCTGTTATACACACAGTGTTGGGACATTCACTCCAGTTATACACACAGTGCTGGGACACTCAGTCCTGTTATACACACAGTGCTGGGACACTCAGTCCTGTTATACACACAGTGCTGGGACACTCAGTCCTGTTATACACAAAGTCAGTGCTGGGACACTCAGTCGTGTTAACACACAAAGTCAGTGCTGGGACACTCAGTCGTGTTAATACACACACAGTGCTGGGACACTCAGTCCTGTAAAACACACAGTGCTGGGACACTCAGTCCTGTTATACACACACAGTGCTGGGACACTCAGTCCTGTTATACACACAGTGCTGGGACACTCAGTCCTGTTATACACACAGTGCTGGGACACTCACTCCTGTTATACACACAGTCAGTGCTGGGACACTAAGTCCTGTTACACACAAAGTCAGTGCTGGGACACTCAGTCCTGTTACACACACAGTGCTGGGACACTCAGTCCTGTTACACACACAGTGCTGGGACACTCAGTCCTGTTACACACACAGTGCTGGGACACTCAGTCCTGTTACACACACAGTGCTGGGACACTCAGTCCTGTTACACACACAGTCAGTGCTGGGACACTCAGTCCTACTATACACACAGTGCTGGGACACTCAGTCCTGTTATATACACAGTGCTGGGACACTCAGTCCTGTTATACACACAGTCAGTGCTGAGACACTCAGTCCTGTTATATACACACTGCTGGGACACTCAGTCCTGTTATTCACACAGTGCTGGGACGCGCAGTACTCTTATACACACTGTCAATGCTGGGACACTCAGACCTGTTACACACACAGTCAGTGCTGGGACACTCAGTCCTGTTACACACTCAGTGCTGGGACACTCAGTATTGTTATACACACTGTCAATGCTGGGACACTCAGACCTGTTATACACACAGTGCTGGGACACTCAGTCCTGTTCTACACACAGTGCTGGGACACTCAGTCCTGTTCTACACACAGTGCTGGGACACTCAGTCCTGTTATACACACACTGCTGGGACACTCAGTCCTGTTGTACACACAGTGTTGGGACACTCAGTCCTGTTATACACACAGTGCTGGGATACTCAGTTCTGTTATACACACAGTCAGGGTTGGGACACTCAGTCCTGTTATACACACAGTCAGGGTTGGGACACTCAGTCCTGTTACACACACAGTGCTCGGAAACTCAGTCCTGTCATACACACAGTCAGTGCTGGGACACTCCGTCCTGTTATACACACAGTGCTGGGACCCTCAGTCCTGTTATACACACAGTGCTGTGACATTCAGACCTGTTCCACACACAGTCAGTGCTGGGACACTCAGTCCTGTTATACACACAGTGCTAGGACACTCAGTCCTGTTATACACACAGTGCTGGGACACTCAGTCCAGTTATACACACAGTGCTGGCACACTCAGTCCTGTTATACACACAGTCAGTGCTGGAACACTCAGTCCTGATATACACACAGTGCTGGGACATGCAGTCTTGTAACACACACAGTCAGTGCTGGGACACTCAGTCCTGTTTTTCACACAGTGCTGGTACACTCAGTCCTGTTATCCACACAGTCAGTGCTGGGACACTCAGTCCTGTTACACACACACTGCTGGGATACTCGGTCCTGTTATACACACAGTGCTGGGACACTCAGTCCTGTTATACACACAGTGCTGGGACACTCGGTCCTGTTATACACACAGTGCTGGGACACTCACTCCTGTTATACACACAGTCAGTGCTGAGACACTCAGTCCTGTTATACAAACAGTGCTGGGACACTCAGTCCTGTTATACACACAGTGCTGGTACACTCAGTCCTGTTACACACACAGTGCTGGTACACTCACTCCAGTTATACACACAGTGCTGGGACACTCACTCCGGTTATACACACAGTGCTGGGACATTCACTCCTGTTATACACACAGTGTTGGGACATTCACTCCAGTTATACACACAGTGCTGGGACACTCAGTCCTGTTATACACACAGTGCTGGGACACTCAGTCCTGTTATACACACAGTGCTGGGACACTCAGTCCTGTTATACACACAGTGCTGGGACACTCACTCCTGTTGTACACACAGTCAGTGCTGGGACACTAAGTCCTGTTACACACAAAGTCAGTGCTGGGACACTCAGTCCTGTTAATACACACAGTACTGGGACACTCAGTCCTGTTATACACACAGTGCTGGGACACTCAGTCCTGTTACACACACAGTGCTGGGACACTCAGTCCTGTTACACACACAGTGCTGGGACACTCAGTCCTGTTACACACACAGTCAGTGCTGGGACACTCAGTCCTACTATACACACAGTGCTGGGACACTCAGTCCTGTTATATACACAGTGCTGGGACACTCAGTCCTGTTATACACACAGTGCTGGGACACTCAGTCCTGTTATACGCACAGTGCTGGGACACTCAGTCCTGTTATACACACAGTCAGTGCTGGGACACTCAGTCCTATTATACACACAGTGCTGGGACACTCAGTCCTGTTGTACACACAGTCAGTGCTGGAACACTCAGTCCTGTTACACACACAGTCAGTGCTGTGACACTCAGTCCTGTTATATACACACTGCTGGGACACTCAGTCCTGTTATTCACACAGTGCTGGGACGCGCAGTACTCTTATACACACTGTCAATGCTGGGACACTCAGACCTGTTACACACACATCAGTGCTGGGACACTCAGTCCTGTTACACACTCAGTGCTGGGACACTCAGTACTGTTATACACACTGTCAATGCTGGGACACTCAGACCTGTTATACACACAGTGCTGAGACACTCAGTCCTGTTCAACACACAGTGCTGGGACACTCAGTCCTGTTATACACACAGTGCTGGGACACTCAGTCCTGTTCTACACACACTGCTGGGATACTCAGTTCTGTTATACACACAGTCAGGGTTGGGACACTCAGTCCTGTTATACAAACAGTCAGTGCTGGGACACTCAGTCCTGTTACACACACAGTGCTGGGACACTCAGTCCTGTGAAACACACAGTGCTGGGACACTCAGTCCTGTGAAACACACAGTCAGTGCTGGAACACTCAGTCCTGTTATACACACAGTGCTGGGACACTCAGTCCTGTTACACACAGTCAGTGCTGGGACACTCAGTCCTGTTTTTCACACAGTGCTGGGACACTCAGTCCTGTTATCCACACAGTCAGTGCTGGGACACTCAGTCCTGTTACACACACAGTGCTGGGACACTCAGTCCTGTTACCCACACAGTCAGTGCTGGGACACTCAGTCCTGTTTTTCACACAGTGCTGGGACACTCAGTCCTGTTATCCACACAGTCAGTGCTGGGACACTCAGTCCTGTTACACACACAGTCAGTGCTGGGACACTAAGTCCTGTTGATACACTCAGTACTGGGACACTCAGTCCTGTTATACACACAGTCAGTGCTGGAACACTCAGTCCTGTTACACACACACTGCTGGGATACTCGGTCCTGTTATACACACAGTGCTGGGACGCGCAGTACTCTTATACACACTGTCAATGCTGGGACACTCAGACCTGTTACACACACAGTCAGTGCTGGGACACTCAGTCCTGTTACACACACACTGCTGGGATACTCGGTCCTGTTATACACACAGTGCTGGGACACTCAGTCCTGTTATACACACAGTGCTGGGACACTCGGTCCTGTTATACACACAGTGCTGGGACACTCAGTCCTGTTATACACACAGTGCTGGGACACTCACTCCTGTTATACACACAGTCAGTGCTGAGACACTCAGTCCTGTTATACACACAGTGCTGGGACACTCAGTCCTGTTATACACACAGTGCTGGGACACTCACTCCTGTTATACACACAGTCAGTGTTGGGACACTAAGTCCTGTTACACTCACAGTCAGTGCTGGGACACTCAGTCCTGTTATACACACAGTCAGTGCTGGGACACTAAGTCCTAATATACACACAGTGCTGGGACACTCAGTCCTGTTGTACACACAGTCAGTGCTGGAACACTCAGTCCTGTTACACACACAGTCAGTGCTGTGACACTCAGTCCTGTTATATACACACTGCTGGGACACTCAGTCCTGTTATTCACACAGTGCTGGGACGCGCAGTACTGTTATACACACTGTCAATGCTGGGACACTCAGACCTGTTATACACACAGTGCTGAGACACTCAGTCCTGTTCTACACACAGTGCTGGGACACTCAGTCCTGTTCTACACACAGTGTTGGGACACTCAGTCCTGTTCTACACACACTGCTGGGACACTCAGTCCTGTTGTACACACAGTGCTGGGACACTCAGTCCTGTTATACACACAGTGCTGGGACACTCAGTCCTGTTATACACACAGTGCTGGGATACTCAGTTCTGTTATACACACAGTCAGGGTTGGGACACTCAGTCCTGTTATACAAACAGTCAGTGCTGGGACACTCAGTCCTGTTACACACACAGTGCTGGGACACTCAGTCCTGTTACACACACAGTGCTGGGACACTCAGTCCTGTGAAACACACAGTGCTGGGACACTCGGTCCTGTTATACACACAGTGCTGGGACACTCAGTCCTGTTATACACACAGTGCTGGGACACTCGGTCCTGTTATACACACAGTGCTGGGACACTCAGTCCTGTTATACACACAGTGCTGGGACACTCACTCCTGTTATACACACAGTCAGTGCTGAGACACTCAGTCCTGTTATACAAACAGTGCTGGGACACTCAGTCCTGTTATACACACAGTGCTGGTACACTCAGTCCTGTTGCATACACAGTGCTGGGACACTCACTCCGGTTATACACACAGTGCTGGGACACTCACTCCGGTTATACACACAGTGCTGGGACATTCACTCCTGTTATACACATAGTGTTGGGACATTCACTCCAGTTATACACACACTGCTGGGACACTCAGTCCTGTTATACACACAGTGCTGGGACACTCAGTCCTGTTATACACACAGTGCTGGGACACTCAGTCCTGTTATACACACAGTGCTGGGACACTCAGTCCTGTTACAGACACAATGCTGGGACACTAAGTCCTGTTATACACACAGTGCTGGGACACTCATTCCTGTTATACACACACTGCTGGGACACTCAGTCCTGTTATACACACAGTCAGTGCTAGGACATTCAGTCCTATTATACACACAGTGCTGGGACACTCAGTCCTGTTACACACACAGTCAGTGCTGGGACACTCAGTCCTATTATACACACAGTGCTGGGACACTCAGTCCTGTTATACACACAGTGCTGGGACACTCAGTCCTGTTACACACAAAATCAGTGCTGGGACACTCAGTCCTGTTAATACACACAGTACTGGGACACTCAGTCCTGTTATACACACAGTGCTGGGACACTCAGTCCTGTTACACACACAGTGCTGGGACACTCAGTCCTGTTACACACACAGTGCTGGGACACTCAGTCCTGTTACACACAAAATCAGTGCTGGGACACTCAGTCCTGTTAATACACACAGTACTGGGACACTCAGTCCTGTTATATACACAGTGCTGGGACACTCAGTCCTGTTATACACACAGTGCTGGGACAATCAGTCCTGTTATACACACAGTGCTGGCAGACTCAGTCCTGTTATACACACAGTGCTGGGACACTCAGTCCTGTTATACACACACAGTGCTGGGACACTCAGTCCTGTTATACACACACAGTGCTGGGACACTCACTCCTGTTATACACACAGTCAGTGCTGAGACACTCAGTCCTGTTATACAAACAGTGCTGGGACACTCAGTCCAGTTATACACACGGTGCTGGTACACTCAGTCCTGTTACATACACAGTGCTGGGACACTCACTCCGGTTATACACACAGTGCTGGGACACTCACTCCGGTTATACACACAGTGCTGGGACATTCACTCCTGTTATACACACAGTGTTGGGACATTCACTCCAGTTATACACACAGTGCTGGGACACTCAGTCCTGTTACACACATAATGCTGGGACACTAAGTCCTGTTATACACACAGTGCTGGGACACTCATTCCTGTTATGCACACACTGCTGGGACACTCAGTCCTGTTATAGACACAGTCAGGGCTGGGACACTCAGTCCTGTTATACACACAGTCAGTGCTAGGACATTCAGTCCTGTTATACACACAGTGCTGGGACACTCAGTCCTGTTACACACACAGTCAGTGCTGGGACACTCAGTCCTATTATACACACAGTGCTGGGGCACTCAGTCCTGTTATACACACAGTGCTGGGACACCCAGTCCTGTTATACACACAGTGCTGGGACACCCAGTCCTGTTATACACACAGTCAGTGCTGGGACACACAGCCCTGTTTTTCACACAGTGCTTGAACACTCAGTCCTGTTATACACACAATCAGTGCTGGGACACTCAGTCCTGTTAATACACACAGTACTGGGACACTCAGTCCTGTTATACACACAGTCAGTGCTGGGACACACAGCCCTGTTTTTCACACAGTGCTTGAACACTCAGTCCTGTTATACACACAATCAGTGCTGGGACACTCAGTCCTGTTAATACACACAGTGCTGGGACACTCACTCCTACTATACACACAGTGCTGGGACACTCAGTCCTGTTACACACACAGTGCTGGGACACTCAGTCCTGTTATACACACAGTGCTGGGACACTCAGTCCTGTTATACACACAGTGCTGGGACACTCAGTCCTGTTATACACACAATCATTGTTGGGACACTCAGTCCTGTTATACACACAGTGCTGGGGCACTCAGTCCTATTATACACACAGTGCTGGGACACTCAGTCCTGTTGTACACACAGTCAGTGCTGGAACACTCAGTCCTGTTACACACACAGTCAGTGCTGTGACCCTCAGTGCTGTTATATACACACTGCTGGGACACTCAGTCCTGTTATTCACACAGTGCTGGGACGCGCAGTACTCTTATACACACAGTCAGTGCTGGGACACTAAGTCCTGTTACACTCACAGTCAGTGCTGGGACACTCAGTCCTGTTATACACACAGTCAGTGCTGGGACACTAAGTCCTGTTACACACAAAGTCAGTGCTGGGACCCTCAGTCCTGTTAATACACTCAGTACTGGGACACTCAGTCCTATTATACACACAGTGCTGGGACACTCAGTCCTGTTACACACACAGTGCTGGG
Organism: Pristiophorus japonicus; assembly: GCF_044704955.1. NCBI lineage: Eukaryota > Metazoa > Chordata > Chondrichthyes > Pristiophoridae > Pristiophorus > Pristiophorus japonicus. Next base: position 756,816 of record NW_027252307.1, read on the forward strand.
ACACTCAGTCCTGTTACACACACAGTGCTGGGACACTCACTCCTGTTATACACACAGTCAGTGCTGAGACACTCAGTCCTGTTATACAAACAGTGCTGGGACACTCAGTCCTGTTATACACACAGTGCTGGTACACTCAGTCCTGTTGCATACACAGTGCTGGGACACTCACTCCGGTTATACACACAGTGCTGGGACACTCACTCCGGTTATACACACAGTGCTGGGACATTCACTCCTGTTATACACATAGTGTTGGGACATTCACTCCAGTTATACACACAGTGCTGGGACACTCAGTCCTGTTATACACACAGTGCTGGGACACTCAGTCCTGTTATACACACAGTGCTGGGACACTCAGTCCTGTTATACACACAGTGCTGGGACACTCAGTCCTGTTACAGACACAATGCTGGGACACTAAGTCCTGTTATACACACAGTGCTGGGACACTCATTCCTGTTATACACACACTGCTGGGACACTCAGTCCTGTTATACACACAGTCAGTGCTAGGACATTCAGTCCTATTATACACACAGTGCTGGGACACTCAGTCCTGTTACACACACAGTCAGTGCTGGGACACTCAGTCCTATTATACACACAGTGCTGGGACACTCAGTCCTGTTATACACACAGTGCTGGGACACTCAGTCCTGTTACACACAAAATCAGTGCTGGGACACTCAGTCCTGTTAATACACACAGTACTGGGACACTCAGTCCTGTTATACACACAGTGCTGGGACACTCAGTCCTGTTACACACACAGTGCTGGGACACTCAGTCCTGTTACACACACAGTGCTGGGACACTCAGTCCTGTTACACACAAAATCAGTGCTGGGACACTCAGTCCTGTTAATACACACAGTACTGGGACACTCAGTCCTGTTATATACACAGTGCTGGGACACTCAGTCCTGTTATACACACAGTGCTGGGACAATCAGTCCTGTTATACACACAGTGCTGGCAGACTCAGTCCTGTTATACACACAGTGCTGGGACACTCAGTCCTGTTATACACACACAGTGCTGGGACACTCAGTCCTGTTATACACACACAGTGCTGGGACACTCAGTCCCGTTATACACACAGTGCTGGTACACTCAGTCCTGTGACATACACAGTGCTGGGACACTCACTCCGGTTATACACACAGTGCTGGGGCACTCACTCCGGTTGTACACACAGTGCTGGGACATTCACTCCTGTTATACACACGATGTTGGGACATTCACTCCAGTTATACACACAGTGCTGGGACACTCAGTATTGTAATACACACAGTCAGTGCTGTGACACTCAGTCCTATTATACACACAGTGCTGGGACACTCAGTCCTGTTATACACACAGTGCTGGGACACTCAGTCCTGTTATACACACATTGCTGGGACACTCGCTCCTGTTATACACACAGTGCTGGGACACTCACTCCTGTTATACACACAGTCAGTGCTGAGACACTCAGTCCTGTTATACAAACAGTGCTGGGACACTCAGTCCAGTTATACACACGGTGCTGGTACACTCAGTCCTGTTACATACACAGTGCTGGGACACTCAGTCCTGTTATACACACAGTGTTGGGACACTCAGTCCTGTTACACACATAATGCTGGGACACTAAGTCCTGTTATACACACAGTGCTGGGACACTCAGTCCTGTTACACACACAGTGCTGGGACACTCAGTCCTGTTACACACACAGTGCTGGGACACTCAGTCCTGTGAAACACACAGTGCTGGGACACTCGGTCCTGTTATACACACAGTGCTGGGACACTCAGTCCTGTTATACACACAGTGCTGGGACACTCGGTCCTGTTATACACACAGTGCTGGGACACTCAGTCCTGTTATACACACAGTGCTGGGACACTCACTCCTGTTATACACACAGTCAGTGCTGAGACACTCAGTCCTGTTATACAAACAGTGCTGGGACACTCAGTCCTGTTATACACACAGTGCTGGTACACTCAGTCCTGTTGCATACACAGTGCTGGGACACTCACTCCGGTTATACACACAGTGCTGGGACACTCACTCCGGTTATACACACAGTGCTGGGACATTCACTCCTGTTATACACATAGTGTTGGGACATTCACTCCAGTTATACACACACTGCTGGGACACTCAGTCCTGTTATACACACAGTGCTGGGACACTCAGTCCTGTTATACACACAGTGCTGGGACACTCAGTCCTGTTATACACACAGTGCTGGGACACTCAGTCCTGTTACAGACACAATGCTGGGACACTAAGTCCTGTTATACACACAGTGCTGGGACAATCATTCCTGTTATACACACACTGCTGGGACACTCAGTCCTGTTATACACACAGTCAGTGCTAGGACATTCAGTCCTATTATACACACAGTGCTGGGACACTCAGTCCTGTTACACACACAGTCAGTGCTGGGACACTCAGTCCTATTATACACACAGTGCTGGGACACTCAGTCCTGTTATACACACAGTGCTGGGACACTCAGTCCTGTTACACACAAAATCAGTGCTGGGACACTCAGTCCTGTTAATACACACAGTACTGGGACACTCAGTCCTGTTATACACACAGTGCTGGGACACTCAGTCCTGTTACACACACAGTGCTGGGACACTCAGTCCTGTTACACACAAAATCAGTGCTGGGACACTCAGTCCTGTTAATACACACAGTACTGGGACACTCAGTCCTGTTATATACACAGTGCTGGGACACTCAGTCCTGTTATACACACAGTGCTGGGACAATCAGTCCTGTTATACACACAGTGCTGGCAGACTCAGTCCTGTTATACACACAGTGCTGGGACACTCAGTCCTGTTATACACACACAGTGCTGGGACACTCAGTCCTGTTATACACACACAGTGCTGGGACACTCACTCCTGTTATACACACAGTCAGTGCTGAGACACTCAGTCCTGTTATACAAACAGTGCTGGGACACTCAGTCCAGTTATACACACGGTGCTGGTACACTCAGTCCTGTTACATACACAGTGCTGGGACACTCACTCCGGTTATACACACAGTGCTGGGACACTCACTCCGGTTATACACACAGTGCTGGGACATTCACTCCTGTTATACACACAGTGTTGGGACATTCACTCCAGTTATACACACAGTGCTGGGACACTCAGTCCTGTTACACACATAATGCTGGGACACTAAGTCCTGTTATACACACAGTGCTGGGACACTCATTCCTGTTATGCACACACTGCTGGGACACTCAGTCCTGTTATAGACACAGTCAGGGCTGGGACACTCAGTCCTGTTATACACACAGTCAGTGCTAGGACATTCAGTCCTGTTATACACACAGTGCTGGGACACTCAGTCCTGTTACACACACAGTCAGTGCTGGGACACTCAGTCCTATTATACACACAGTGCTGGGGCACTCAGTCCTGTTATACACACAGTGCTGGGACACCCAGTCCTGTTATACACACAGTGCTGGGACACCCAGTCCTGTTATACACACAGTCAGTGCTGGGACACACAGCCCTGTTTTTCACACAGTGCTTGAACACTCAGTCCTGTTATACACACAATCAGTGCTGGGACACTCAGTCCTGTTAATACACACAGTACTGGGACATTCAGTCCTGTTATACACACAGTCAGTGCTGGGACACACAGCCCTGTTTTTCACACAGTGCTTGAACACTCAGTCCTGTTATACACACAATCAGTGCTGGGACACTCAGTCCTGTTAATACACACAGTGCTGGGACACTCACTCCTACTATACACACAGTGCTGGGACACTCAGTCCTGTTACACACACAGTGCTGGGACACTCAGTCCTGTTATACACACAGTGCTGGGACACTCAGTCCTGTTATACACACAGTGCTGGGACACTCAGTCCTGTTATACACACAATCATTGTTGGGACACTCAGTCCTGTTATACACACAGTGCTGGGGCACTCAGTCCTATTATACACACAGTGCTGGGACACTCAGTCCTGTTGTACACACAGTCAGTGCTGGAACACTCAGTCCTGTTACACACACAGTCAGTGCTGTGACCCTCAGTGCTGTTATATACACACTGCTGGGACACTCAGTCCTGTTATTCACACAGTGCTGGGACGCGCAGTACTCTTATACACACAGTCAGTGCTGGGACACTAAGTCCTGTTACACTCACAGTCAGTGCTGGGACACTCAGTCCTGTTATACACACAGTCAGTGCTGGGACACTAAGTCCTGTTACACACAAAGTCAGTGCTGGGACCCTCAGTCCTGTTAATACACTCAGTACTGGGACACTCAGTCCTATTATACACACAGTGCTGGGACACTCAGTCCTGTTACACACACAGTGCTGGGACACTCAGTCCTGTTACACACACAGTGCTGGGACACTCACTCCTGTTATACACACAGTCAGTGCTGAGACACTCAGTCCTGTTATACAAACAGTGCTGGGACACTCAGTCCTGTTATACACACAGTGCTGGTACACTCAGTCCTGTTGCATACACAGTGCTGGGACACTCACTCCGGTTATACACACAGTGCTGGGACACTCACTCCGGTTATACACACAGTGCTGGGACATTCACTCCTGTTATACACATAGTGTTGGGACATTCACTCCAGTTATACACACAGTGCTGGGACACTCAGTCCTGTTATACACACAGTGCTGGGACACTCAGTCCTGTTATACACACAGTGCTGGGACACTCAGTCCTGTTATACACACAGTGCTGGGACACTCAGTCCTGTTACAGACACAATGCTGGGACACTAAGTCCTGTTATACACACAGTGCTGGGACACTCATTCCTGTTATACACACACTGCTGGGACACTCAGTCCTGTTATACACACAGTCAGTGCTAGGACATTCAGTCCTATTATACACACAGTGCTGGGACACTCAGTCCTGTTACACACACAGTCAGTGCTGGGACACTCAGTCCTATTATACACACAGTGCTGGGACACTCAGTCCTGTTATACACACAGTGCTGGGACACTCAGTCCTGTTACACACAAAATCAGTGCTGGGACACTCAGTCCTGTTAATACACACAGTACTGTGACACTCAGTCCTGTTATACACACAGTGCTGGGACACTCAGTCCTGTTACACACACAGTGCTGGGACACTCAGTCCTGTTACACACACAGTGCTGGGACACTCAGTCCTGTTACACACAAAATCAGTGCTGGGACACTCAGTCCTGTTAATACACACAGTACTGGGACACTCAGTCCTGTTATATACACAGTGCTGGGACACTCAGTCCTGTTATACACACAGTGCTGGGACAATCAGTCCTGTTATACACACAGTGCTGGCAGACTCAGTCCTGTTATACACACAGTGCTGGGACACTCAGTCCTGTTATACACACACAGTGCTGGGACACTCAGTCCTGTTATACACACACAGTGCTGGGACACTCAGTCCCGTTATACACACAGTGCTGGTACACTCAGTCCTGTGACATACACAGTGCTGGGACACTCACTCCGGTTATACACACAGTGCTGGGGCACTCACTCCGGTTGTACACACAGTGCTGGGACATTCACTCCTGTTATACACACGATGTTGGGACATTCACTCCAGTTATACACACAGTGCTGGGACACTCAGTATTGTAATACACACAGTCAGTGCTGTGACACTCAGTCCTATTATACACACAGTGCTGGGACACTCAGTCCTGTTATACACACAGTGCTGGGACACTCAGTCCTGTTATACACACATTGCTGGGACACTCGCTCCTGTTATACACACAGTGCTGGGACACTCACTCCTGTTATACACACAGTCAGTGCTGAGACACTCAGTCCTGTTATACAAACAGTGCTGGGACACTCAGTCCAGTTATACACACGGTGCTGGTACACTCAGTCCTGTTACATACACAGTGCTGGGACACTCAGTCCTGTTATACACACAGTGTTGGGACACTCAGTCCTGTTACACACATAATGCTGGGACACTAAGTCCTGTTATACACACAGTGCTGGGACACTCATTCCTGTTATGCACACACTGCTGGGACACTCAGTCCTGTTATAGACACAGTCAGTGCTGGGACATTCAGTCCTGTTATACACACAGTGCTGGGACACTCAGTCCTGTTACACACACAGTCAGTGCTGGGACACTCAGTCCTATTATACACACAGTGCTGGGGCACTCAGTCCTGTTATACACACAGTGCTGGGACACCCAGTCCTGTTATACACACAGTGCTGGGACACCCAGTCCTGTTATACACACAGTCAGTGCTGGGACACACAGCCCTGTTTTTCACACAGTGCTTGAACACTCAGTCCTGTTATACACACAATCAGTGCTGGGACACTCAGTCCTGTTAATACACACAGTACTGGGACACTCAGTCCTGTTATACACACAGTGCTGGGACACTCACTCCTACTATACACACAGTGCTGGGACACTCAGTCCTGTTACACACACAGTGCTGGGACACTCAGTCCTGTTATACACACAGTGCTGGGACACTCAGTCCTGTTATACACACAGTGCTGGGACACTCAGTCCTGTTATACACACAATCATTGTTGGGACACTCAGTCCTGTTATACACACAGTGCTGGGGCACTCAGTCCTATTATACACACAGTGCTGGGACACTCAGTCCTGTTGTACACACAGTCAGTGCTGGAACACTCAGTCCTGTTACACACACAGTCAGTGCTGTGACACTCAGTGCTGTTATATACACACTGCTGGGACACTCAGTCCTGTTATTCACACAGTGCTGGGACGCGCAGTACTCTTATACACACTGTCAATGCTGGGACACTCAGACCTGTTACACACACAGTCAGTGCTGGGACACTAAGTCCTGTTACACACACACTGCTGGGATACTCGGTCCTGTTATACACACAGTGCTGGGACACTCAGTCCTGTTATACACACAGTGCTGGGACACTCGGTCCTGTTATACACACAGTGCTGGGACACTCAGTCCTGTTATACACACAGTGCTGGGACACTCACTCCTGTTATACTACACAGTCAGTGCTGAGACACTCAGTCCTGTTATACACACAGTGCTGGGACACTCAGTCCTGTTATACACACAGTGCTGGGACACTCACTCCTGTTATACACACAGTCAGTGCTGGGACACTAAGTCCTGTTACACTCACAGTCAGTGCTGGGACACTCAGTCCTGTTATACACACAGTCAGTGCTGGGACACTAAGTCCTGTTACACACAAAGTCAGTGCTGGGACCCTCAGTCCTGTTAATACACTCAGTACTGGGACACTCAGTCCTATTATACACACAGTGCTGGGACACTCAGTCCTGTTACACACACAGTGCTGGGACACTCAGTCCTGTTACACACACAGTGCTGGGACACTCAGTCCTGTTACACACACAGTGCTGGGACACTCAGTCCTACTATACACACAGTGCTGGGACACTCAGTCCTGTTATACACACAGTGCTGGGACACTCAGTCCTGTTATGCACACAGTGCTGGGACACTCAGTCCTGTTATACACACAGTGCTGGGACACTCAGTCCTGTTATACACACAGTCAGTCCTGGGACACTCAGTCCTAATATACACACAGTGCTGGGACACTCAGTCCTGTTGTACACACAGTCAGTGCTGGAACACTCAGTCCTGTTACACACACAGTCAGTGCTGTGACACTCAGTCCTGTTATATACACACTGCTGGGACACTCAGTCCTGTTATTCACACAGTGCTGGGACGCGCAGTACTGTTATACACACTGTCAATGCTGGGACACTCAGACCTGTTATACACACAGTGCTGAGACACTCACTCCTGTTATACACACAGTCAGTGCTGAGACACTCAGTCCTGTTATACAAACAGTGCTGGGACACTCAGTCCTGTTATACACACAGTGCTGGTACACTCAGTCCTGTTACACACACAGTGCTGGTACACTCACTCCAGTTATACACACAGTGCTGGGACACTCACTCCGGTTATACACACAGTGCTGGGACATTCACTCCTGTTATACACACAGTGTTGGGACATTCACTCCAGTTATACACACAGTGCTTGGACACTCAGTCCTGTTATACACACAGTGCTGGGACACTCAGTCCTGTTATACACACAGTGCTGGGACACTCAGTCCTGTTATACACACAGTGCTGGGACACTCACTCCTGTTATACACACAGTCAGTGCTGGGACACTAAGTCCTGTAACACACAAAGTCAGTGCTGGGACACTCAGTCCTGTTAATACACACAGTACTGGGACACTCAGTCCTGTTATACACACAGTGCTGGGACACTCAGTCCTGTTACACACACAGTGCTGGGACACTCAGTCCTGTTACACACACAGTGCTGGGTCACTCAGTCCTGTTACACACACAGTCAGTGCTGGGACACTCAGTCCTACTATACACACAGTGCTGGGACACTCAGTCCTGTTATATACACAGTGCTGGGACACTCAGTCCTGTTATACACACAGTGCTGGGACACTCAGTCCTGTTATACACACAGTGCTGGGACACTCAGTCCTGTTATACACACAGTCAGTGCTGGGACACTCAGTCCTATTATACACACAGTGCTGGGACACTCAGTCCTGTTGTACACACAGTCAGTGCTGGAACACTCAGTCCTGTTACACACACAGTCAGTGCTGTGACACTCAGTCCTGTTATATACACACTGCTGGGACACTCAGTCCTGTTATTCACACAGTGCTGGGACGCGCAGTACTCTTATACACACTGTCAATGCTGGGACACTCAGACCTGTTACACACACATCAGTGCTGGGACACTCAGTCCTGTTACACACTCAGTGCTGGGACACTCAGTACTGTTATACACACTGTCAATGCTGGGACACTCAGACCTGTTATACACACAGTGCTGAGACACTCAGTCCTGTTCAACACACAGTGCTGGGACACTCAGTCCTGTTATACACACAGTGCTGGGACACTCAGTCCTGTTCTACACACACTGCTGGGATACTCAGTTCTGTTATACACACAATCAGGGTTGGGACACTCAGTCCTGTTATACAAACAGTCAGTGCTGGGACACTCAGTCCTGTTACACACACAGTGCTGGGACACTCAGTCCTGTGAAACACACAGTCAGTGCTGGAACACTCAGTCCTGTTATACACACAGTGCTGGGACATGCAGTCTTGTAACACACACAGTGCTGGGACACTCAGTCCTGTTACACACACAGTCAGTGCTGGGACACTCAGTCCTGTTTTTCACACAGTGCTGGGACACTCAGTCCTGTTATCCACACAGTCAGTGCTGGGACACTCAGTCCTGTTACACACACAGTGCTGGGACACTCAGTCCTGTTACACACACAGTCAGTGCTGGGACACTCAGTCCTGTTTTTCACACAGTGCTGGGACACTCAGTCCTGTTATCCACACAGTCAGTGCTGGGACACTCAGTCCTGTTACACACACACTGCTGGGATACTCGGTCCTGTTATACACACAGTGCTGGGACACTCGGTCCTGTTATACACACAGTGCTGGGACACTCAGTCCTGTTATACACACAGTGCTGGGACACTCACTCCTGTTATATACACAGTCAGTGCTGAGACACTCAGTCCTGTTATACAAACAGTGCTGGGACACTTAGTCCTGTTACACACAGTCAGTGCTGGGACACTCAGTCCTATTATACACACAGTGCTGGGACACTCAGTCCTGTTGTACACACAGTCAGTGCTGGAACACTCAGTCCTGTTACACACACAGTCAGTGCTGTGACACTCAGTGCTGTTATATACACACTGCTGGGACACTCAGTCCTGTTATTCACACAGTGCTGGGACGCGCAGTACTCTTATACACACTGTCAATGCTGGGACACTCAGACCTGTTACACACACAGTCAGTGCTGGGACACTAAGTCCTGTTGATACACTCAGTACTGGGACACTCAGTCCTGTTATACACACAGTCAGTGCTGGAACACTCAGTCCTGTTACACACACACTGCTGGGATACTCGGTCCTGTTATACACACAGTGCTGGGACGCGCAGTACTCTTATACACACTGTCAATGCTGGGACACTCAGACCTGTTACACACACAGTCAGTGCTGGGACACTCAGTCCTGTTACACACACACTGCTGGGATACTCGGTCCTGTTATACACACAGTGCTGGGACACTCAGTCCTGTTATACACACAGTGCTGGGACACTCGGTCCTGTTATACACACAGTGCTGGGACACTCAGTCCTGTTATACACACAGTGCTGGGACACTCAGTCCTGTTATACACACAGTGCTGGGACACTCGGTCCTGTTATACACACAGTGCTGGGACACTCAGTCCTGTTATACACACAGTGCTGGGACACTCACTCCTGTTATACATACAGTCAGTGCTGAGACACTCAGTCCTGTTATACAAACAGTGCTGGGACACTCAGTCCTGTTATACACACAGTGCTGGTACACTCAGTCCTGTTGCATACACAGTGCTGGGACACTCACTCCGGTTATACACACAGTGCTGGGACACTCACTCCGGTTATACACACAGTGCTGGGACATTCACTCCTGTTATACACATAGTGTTGGGACATTCACTCCAGTTATACACACAGTGCTGGGACACTCAGTCCAGTTATACACACAGTGCTGGGACACTCAGTCCTGTTATACACACACTGCTGGGACACTCAGTCCTGTTATACACACAGTCAGTGCTAGGACATTCAGTCCTATTATACACACAGTGCTGGGACACTCAGTCCTGTTACACACACAGTCAGTGCTGGGACACTCAGTCCTATTATACACACAGTGCTGGGACACTCAGTCCTGTTATACACACAGTGCTGGGACACTCAGTCCTGTTACACACAAAATCAGTGCTGGGACACTCAGTCCTGTTAATACACACAGTACTGGGACACTCAGTCCTGTTATACACACAGTGCTGGGACACTCAGTCCTGTTATACACACAGTGCTAGGACAATCAGTCCTGTTATACACACAGTGCTGGCAGACTCAGTCCTGTTATACACACAGTGCTGGGACACTCAGTCCTGTTATACACACACAGTGCTGGGACACTCAGTCCTGTTATACACACACAGTGCTGGGACACTCAGTCCCGTTATACACACAGTGCTGGGACACTCAGTCCTGTTATACACACAGTGCTGGGACACTCACTCCTGTTATACACACAGTCAGTGCTGGGACACTCAGTCCTGTTACACACACAGTGCTGGGACACTCAGTCCTGTTACACACACAGTGCTGGGACACTCAGTCCTGTTACACACAAAATCAGTGCTGGGACACTCAGTCCTGTTAATACACACAGTACTGGGACACTCAGTCCTGTTATATACACAGTGCTGGGACACTCAGTCCTGTTATACACACAGTGCTGGGACAATCAGTCCTGTTATACACACAGTGCTGGCAGACTCAGTCCTGTTATACACACAGTGCTGGGACACTCAGTCCTGTTATACACACACAGTGCTGGGACACTCAGTCCTGTTATACACACACAGTGCTGGGACACTCAGTCCCGTTATACACACAGTGCTGGTACACTCAGTCCTGTGACATACACAGTGCTGGGACACTCACTCCGGTTATACACACAGTGCTGGGGCACTCACTCCGGTTATACACACATTGCTGGGACATTCACTCCTGTTATACACACGGTGTTGGGACATTCACTCCAGTTATACACACAGTGCTGGGACACTCAGTCTTGTAATACACACAGTCAGTGCTGGGACACTCAGTCCTGTTATACACACAGTGCTGGGACACTCAGTCCTGTTATACACACATTGCTGGGACACTCGCTCCTGTTATACACACAGTGCTGCGACACTCACTCCTGTTATACACACAGTCAGTGCTGAGACACTCAGTCCTGTTATACAAACAGTGCTGGGACACTCAGTCCAGTTATACACACGGTGCTGGTACACTCAGTCCTGTTACATACACAGTGCTGGGACACTCACTCCGGTTATACACACAGTGCTGGGACACTCACTCCGGTTATACACACAGTGCTGGGACATTCACTCCTGTTATACACACAGTGTTGGGACATTCACTCCAGTTATACACACAGTGCTGGGACACTCAGTCCTGTTACACACATAATGCTGGGACACTAAGTCCTGTTATACACACAGTGCTGGGACACTCATTCCTGTTATGCACACACTGCTGGGACACTCAGTCCTGTTATAGACACAGTCAGGGCTGGGACACTCAGTCCTGTTATACACACAGTCAGTGCTAGGACATTCAGTCCTGTTATACACACAGTGCTGGGACACTCAGTCCTGTTACACACACAGTCAGTGCTGGGACACTCAGTCCTATTATACACACAGTGCTGGGGCACTCAGTCCTGTTATACACACAGTGCTGGGACACCCAGTCCTGTTATACACACAGTGCTGGGACACCCAGTCCTGTTATACACACAGTCAGTGCTGGGACACACAGCCCTGTTTTTCACACAGTGCTTGAACACTCAGTCCTGTTATACACACAATCAGTGCTGGGACACTCAGTCCTGTTAATACACACAGTACTGGGACACTCAGTCCTGTTATACACACAGTGCTGGGACACTCACTCCTACTATACACACAGTGCTGGGACACTCAGTCCTGTTACACACACAGTGCTGGGACACTCAGTCCTGTTATACACACAGTGCTGGGACACTCAGTCCTGTTATACACACAGTGCTGGGACACTCAGTCCTGTTATACACACAATCATTGTTGGGACACTCAGTCCTGTTATACACACAGTGCTGGGGCACTCAGTCCTATTATACACACAGTGCTGAGACACTCAGTCCTGTTGTACACACAGTCAGTGCTGGAACACTCAGTCCTGTTACACACACAGTCAGTGCTGTGACACTCAGTGCTGTTATATACACACTGCTGGGACACTCAGTCCTGTTATTCACACAGTGCTGGGACGCGCAGTACTCTTATACACACTGTCAATGCTGGGACACTCAGACCTGTTACACACACAGTCAGTGCTGGGACACTAAGTCCTGTTACACACACACTGCTGGGATACTCGGTCCTGTTATACACACAGTGCTGGGACACTCAGTCCTGTTATACACACAGTGCTGGGACACTCAGTCCTGTTATGCACACAGTGCTGGGACACTCACTCCTGTTATACACACAGTCAGTGCTGAGACACTCAGTCCTGTTATACACACAGTGCTGGGACACTCAGTCCTGTTATACACACAGTGCTGGGACACTCACTCCTGTTATACACACAGTCAGTGCTGGGACACTAAGTCCTGTTACACTCACAGTCAGTGCTGGGACACTCAGTCCTGTTATACACACAGTCAGTGCTGGGACACTAAGTCCTGTTACACACAAAGTCAGTGCTGGGACCCTCAGTCCTGTTAATACACTCAGTACTGGGACACTCAGTCCTATTATACACACAGTGCTGGGACACTCAGTCCTGTTACACACACAGTGCTGGGACACTCAGTCCTGTTACACACACAGTGCTGGGACACTCAGTCCTGTTACACACACAGTGCTGGGACACTCAGTCCTACTATACACACAGTGCTGGGACACTCAGTCCTGTTATACACACAGTGCTGGGACACTCAGTCCTGTTATGCACACAGTGCTGGGACACTCAGTCCTGTTATACACACAGTGCTGGGACACTCAGTCCTGTTATACACACAGTCAGTGCTGGAACACTCAGTCCTGTTACACACACAGTCAGTGCTGTGACACTCAGTCCTGTTATATACACACTGCTGGGACACTCAGTCCTGTTATTCACACAGTGCTGGGACGCGCAGTACTGTTATACACACTGTCAATGCTGGGACACTCAGACCTGTTATACACACAGTGCTGAGACACTCAGTCCTGTTCTACACACAGTGCTGGGACACTCAGTCCTGTTCTACACACAGTGCTGGGACACTCAGTCCTGTTCTACACACACTGCTGGGACACTCAGTCCTGTTGTACACACAGTGCTGGGACACTCAGTCCTGTTCTACACACAGTGCTGGGACACTCAGTCCTGTTATACACACAGTGCTGGGACACTCAGTCCTGTTATACACACAGTGCTGGGATACTCAGTTCTGTTATACACACAGTCAGGGTTGGGACACTCAGTCCTATTATACAAACAGTCAGTGCTGGGACACTCAGTCCTGTTACACACACAGTGCTGGGACACTCAGTCCTGTTACACACACAGTGCTGGGACACTCGGTCCTGTTATACACACAGTGCTGGGACACTCAGTCCTGTTATACACACAGTGCTGGGACACTCGGTCCTGTTATACACACAGTGCTGGGACACTCAGTCCTGTTATACACACAGTGCTGGGACACTCACTCCTGTTATACACACAGTCAGTGCTGAGACACTCAGTCCTGTTATACAAACAGTGCTGGGACACTCAGTCCTGTTATACACACAGTGCTGGTACACTCAGTCCTGTTGCATACACAGTGCTGGGACATTCACTCCTGTTATACACACGGTGTTGGGACATTCACTCCAGTTATACACACAGTGCTGGGACAATCAGTATTGTAATACACACAGTCAGTGCTGTGACACTCAGTCCTATTATACACACAGTGCTGGGACACTCAGTCCTGTTATACACACAGTGCTGGGACACTCAGTCCTGTTATACACACAGTGCTGGGACACTCACTCCTGTTATACACACAGTCAGTGCTGAGACACTCAGTCCTGTTATACAAACAGTGCTGGGACACTCAGTCCAGTTATACACACGGTGCTGGGACATTCACTCCTGTTATACACATAGTGTTGGGACATTCACTCCAGTTATACACACAGTGCTGGGACACTCATTCCTGTTATACACACACTGCTGGGACACTCAGTCCTGTTATACACACAGTCAGTGCTAGGACATTCAGTCCTATTATACACACAGTGCTGGGACACTCAGTCCTGTTACACACACAGTCAGTGCTGGGACACTCAGTCCTATTATACACACAGTGCTGGGACATTCACTCCTGTTATACACACGGTGTTGGGACATTCACTCCAGTTATACACACAGTGCTGGGACAATCAGTATTGTAATACACACAGTCAGTGCTGTGACACTCAGTCCTATTATACACACAGTGCTGGGACACTCAGTCCTGTTATACACACAGTGCTGGGACACTCAGTCCTGTTATACACACATTGCTGGGACACTCGCTCCTGTTATACACACAGTGCTGGGACACTCAGTCCTGTTATACACACAGTGCTGGGACACTCACTCCTGTTATACACACAGTCAGTGCTGAGACACTCAGTCCTGTTATACAAACAGTGCTGGGACACTCAGTCCAGTTATACACACGGTGCTGGTACACTCAGTCCTGTTACATACACAGTGCTGGGACACTCACTCCGGTTATACACACAGTGCTGGGACACTCACTCCGGTTATACACACAGTGCTGGGACATTCACTCCTGTTATACACACAGTGTTGGGACATTCACTCCAGTTATACACACAGTGCTGGGACACTCAGTCCTGTTACACACATAATGCTGGGACACTAAGTCCTGTTATACACACAGTGCTGGGACACTCATTCCTGTTATGCACACACTGCTGGGACACTCAGTCCTGTTATAGACACAGTCAGGGCTGGGACACTCAGTCTGTTATACACACAGTCAGTGCTAGGACATTCAGTCCTGTTATACACACAGTGCTGGGACACTCAGTCCTGTTACACACACAGTCAGTCCTGGGACACTCAGTCCTATTATACACACAGTGCTGGGACACTCAGTCCTGTTATACACACAGTGCTGGGACACCCAGTCCTGTTATACACACAGTGCTGGGACACCCAGTCCTGTTATACACACAGTCAGTGCTGGGACACACAGCCCTGTTTTTCACACAGTGCTTGAACACTCAGTCCTGTTATACACACAATCAGTGCTGGGACACTCAGTCCTGTTAATACACACAGTACTGGGACACTCAGTCCTGTTATACACACAGTGCTGGGACACTCAATCCTACTATACACACAGTGCTGGGACACTCAGTCCTGTTACACACACAGTGCTGGGACACTCAGTCCTGTTATACACACAGTGCTGGGACACTCAGTCCTGTTATACACACACACTGCTGGGACACTCAGTCCTGTTATACACACAGTGCTGAGACACTCAGACCTGTTACACACACAGTCAGTGCTGGGACACTCAGTCCTGTTACACACTCAGTGCTGGGACACTCAGTACTGTTATACACACTGTTAATGCTGGGACCCTCAGACCTGTTATACACACAGTGCTGGGACACTCAGTCCTGTTCTACACACAGTGCTGGGAAACTCAGTCCTGTTCTACACACAGTGCTGGGACACTCAGTCCTGTTATACACACACTGCTGGGACACTCAGTCCTGTTGTACAAACAGTGCTGGGACACTCAGTCCTGTTCTACACACAGTGCTGGGACACTCAGTCCTGTTATACACACAGTGCTGTGACATTCAGACCTGTTCCACACACAGTCAGTGCTGGGACACTCAGTCCTGTTATACACACAGTGCTGGGACACTTAGTCCTGTTATACACACAGTGCTGGGACACTCAGTCCTGTTATACACACAGTCAGTGCTGGAACACTCAGTCCTGTTTTTCACACAGTGCTGGGAAACTCAGTCCTGTTATCCACACAGTCAGTGCTGGGACACTCAGTCCTGTTACACACACAGTGCTGGGACACTCAGTCCTGTTACACACACAGTGCTGGGACACTCAGTCCTGTTACACACACAGTCAGTGCTGGGACACTCAGTCCTGTTATACACACAGTGCTAGGACACTCAGTCCTGTTATACACACAGTGCTGGGACACTCACTCCTGTTATACACACAGTCAGTGCTGAGACACTCAGTCCTGTTATACAAACAGTGCTGGGACACTCAGTCCTGTTATACACACAGTGCTGGTACACTCAGTCCTGTTGCATACACAGTGCTGGGACACTCACTCCGGTTATACACACAGTGCTGGGACACTCACTCCGGTTATACACACAGTGCTGGGACATTCACTCCTGTTATACACATAGTGTTGGGACATTCACTCCAGTTATACACACAGTGCTGGGACACTCAGTCCTGTTATACACACAGTGCTGGGACACTCAGTCCTGTTATACACACAGTGCTGGGACACTCAGTCCTATTATACACACAGTGCTGGGACACTCAGTCCTGTTATACACACAGTGCTGGGACACTCAGTCCTGTTACACACAAAATCAGTGCTGGGACACTCAGTCCTGTTAATACACACAGTACTGGGACACTCAGTCCTGTTATACACACAGTGCTGGGACACTCAGTCCTGTTATACACACAGTGCTGGGACAATCAGTCCTGTTGTACACACAGTGCTGGCAGACTCAGTCCTGTTATACACACAGTGCTGGGACACTCAGTCCTGTTATACACACACAGTGCTGGGACACTCAGTCCTGTTATACACACACAGTGCTGGGACACTCAGTCCCGTTATACACACAGTGCTGGGACACTCAGTCCTGTTATACACACAGTGCTGGGACACTCACTCCTGTTATACACACAGTCAGTGCTGGGACACTCAGTCCTGTTACACACACAGTGCTGGGACACTCAGTCCTGTTACACACACAGTGCTGGGACACTCAGTCCTGTTACACACAAAATCAGTGCTGGGACACTCAGTCCTGTTAATACACACAGTACTGGGACACTCAGTCCTGTTATATACACAGTGCTGGGACACTCAGTCCTGTTATACACACAGTGCTGGGACAATCAGTCCTGTTATACACACAGTGCTGGCAGACTCAGTCCTGTTATACACACAGTGCTGGGACACTCAGTCCTGTTATACACACACAGTGCTGGGACACTCAGTCCTGTTATACACACACAGTGCTGGGACACTCAGTCCCGTTATACACACAGTGCTGGTACACTCAGTCCTGTGACATACACAGTGCTGGGACACTCACTCCGGTTATACACACAGTGCTGGGGCACTCACTCCGGTTATACACACAGTGCTGGGACATTCACTCCTGTTATACACACGGTGCTGGGACATTCACTCCAGTTATACACACAGTGCTGGGACACTCAGTATTGTAATACACACAGTCAGTGCTGGGACACTCAGTCCTGTTATACACACAGTGCTGGGACACTCAGTCCTGTTATACACACATTGCTGGGACACTCGCTCCTGTTATACACACAGTGCTGGGACACTCACTCCTGTTATACACACAGTCAGTGCTGAGACACTCAGTCCTGTTATACAAACAGTGCTGGGACACTCAGTCCAGTTATACACACGGTGCTGGTACACTCAGTCCTGTTACATACACAGTGCTGGGACACTCACTCCGGTTATACACACAGTGCTGGGACACTCACTCCGGTTATACACACAGTGCTGGGACATTCACTCCTGTTATACACACAGTGCTGGGACACTCATTCCTGTTATGCACACACTGCTGGGACACTCAGTCCTGTTATAGACACAGTCAGGGCTGGGACACTCAGTCCTGTTATACACACAGTCAGTGCTAGGACATTCAGTCCTGTTATACACACAGTGCTGGGACACTCAGTCCTGTTACACACACAGTCAGTGCTGGGACACTCAGTCCTATTATACACACAGTGCTGGGGCACTCAGTCCTGTTATACACACAGTGCTGGGACACCCAGTCCTGTTATACACACAGTGCTGGGACACCCAGTCCTGTTATACACACAGTCAGTGCTGGGACACACAGCCCTGTTTTTCACACAGTGCTTGAACACTCAGTCCTGTTATACACACAATCAGTGCTGGGACACTCAGTCCTGTTAATACACACAGTACTGGGACACTCAGTCCTGTTATACACACAGTGCTGGGACACTCACTCCTACTATACACACAGTGCTGGGACACTCAGTCCTGTTACACACACAGTGCTGGGACACTCAGTCCTGTTATACACACAGTGCTGGGACACTCAGTCCTGTTATACACACAGTGCTGGGACACTCAGTCCTGTTATACACACAATCATTGTTGGGACACTCAGTCCTGTTATACACACAGTGCTGGGGCACTCAGTCCTATTATACACACAGTGCTGGGACACTCAGTCCTGTTGTACACACAGTCAGTGCTGGAACACTCAGTCCTGTTACACACACAGTCAGTGCTGTGACACTCAGTGCTGTTATATACACACTGCTGGGACACTCAGTCCTGTTATTCACACAGTGCTGGGACGCGCAGTACTCATACACACTGTCAATGCTGGGACACTCAGACCTGTTACACACACAGTCAGTGCTGGGACACTAAGTCCTGTTACACACACACTGCTGGGATACTCGGTCCTGTTATACACACAGTGCTGGGACACTCAGTCCTGTTATACACACAGTGCTGGGACACTCGGTCCTGTTATACACACAGTGCTGGGACACTCAGTCCTGTTATGCACACAGTGCTGGGACACTCACTCCTGTTATACACACAGTCAGTGCTGAGACACTCAGTCCTGTTATACACACAGTGCTGGGACACTCAGTCCTGTTATACACACAGTGCTGGGACACTCACTCCTGTTATACACACAGTCAGTGCTGGGACACTAAGTCCTGTTACACTCACAGTCAGTGCTGGGACACTCAGTCCTGTTATACACACAGTCAGTGCTGGGACACTAAGTCCTGTTACACACAAAGTCAGTGCTGGGACCCTCAGTCCTGTTAATACACTCAGTACTGGGACACTCAGTCCTATTATACACACAGTGCTGGGACACTCAGTCCTGTTACACACACAGTGCTGGGACACTCAGTCCTGTTACACACACAGTGCTGGGACACTCAGTCCTGTTACACACACAGTGCTGGGACACTCAGTCCTGTTATACACACAGTGCTGGGACACTCAGTCCTGTTATACACACAGTGCTGGGACACTCAGTCCTGTTATACACACAGTCAGTCCTGGGACACTCAGTCCTAATATACACACAGTGCTGGGACACTCAGTCCTGTTGTACACACAGTCAGTGCTGGAACACTCAGTCCTGTTACACACACAGTCAGTGCTGTGACACTCAGTCCTGTTATATACACACTGCTGGGACACTCAGTCCTGTTATTCACACAGTGCTGCGACGCGCAGTACTGTTATACACACTGTCAATGCTGGGACACTCAGACCTGTTATACACACAGTGCTGAGACACTCAGTCCTGTTCTACACACAGTGCTGGGACACTCAGTCCTGTTCTACACACAGTGCTGGGACACTCAGTCCTGTTCTACACACACTGCTGGGACACTCAGTCCTGTTGTACACACAGTGCTGGGACACTCAGTCCTGTTCTACACACAGTGCTGGGACACTCAGTCCTGTTATACACACAGTGCTGGGACACTCAGTCCTGTTATACACACAGTGCTGGGATACTCAGTTCTGTTATACACACAGTCAGGGTTGGGACACTCAGTCCTGTTATACAAACAGTCAGTGCTGGGACACTCAGTCCTGTTACACACACAGTGCTGGGACACTCGGTCCTGTTACACACACAGTTTTGGGACACTCGGTCCTGTTATACACACAGTGCTGGGACACTCAGTCCTGTTATACACACAGTGCTGGGACACTCGGTCCTGTTATACACACAGTGCTGGGACACTCAGTCCTGTTATACACACAGTGCTGGGACACTCAGTCCTGTTATACAAACAGTGCTGGGACACTCAGTCCTGTTATACACACAGTGCTGGTACACTCAGTCCTGTTGCATACACAGTGCTGGGACACTCACTCCGGTTATACACACAGTGCTGGGACACTCAGTCCTGTTATACACACAGTCAGTGCTAGGACATTCAGTCCTATTATACACACAGTGCTGGGACACTCAGTCCTGTTACACACACAGTCAGTGCTGGGACACTCAGTCCTATTATACACACAGTGCTGGGACACTCAGTCCTGTTATACACACAGTGCTGGGACACTCAGTCCTGTTACACACAAAATCAGTGCTGGGACACTCAGTCCTGTTAATACACACAGTACTGGGACACTCAGTCCTGTTATACACACAGTGCTGGGACACTCATTCCTGTTACACACACAGTGCTGGGACACTCAGTCCTGTTACACACACAGTGCTGGGACACTCAGTCCTGTTACACACAAAATCAGTGCTGGGACACTCAGTCCTGTTAATACACACAGTACTGGGACACTCAGTCCTGTTACATACACAGTGCTGGGACACTCAGTCCTGTTATACACACAGTGCTGGGACAATCAGTCCTGTTATACACACAGTGCTGGCAGACTCAGTCCTGTTATACACACAGTGCTGGGACACTCAGTCCTGTTATACACACACAGTGCTGGGACACTCAGTCCTGTTATACACACACAGTGCTGGGACACTCAGTCCCGTTATACACACAGTGCTGGTACACTCAGTCCTGTGACATACACAGTGCTGGGACACTCACTCCGGTTATACACACAGTGCTGGGGCACTCACTCCGGTTATACACACAGTGCTGGGACATTCACTCCTGTTATACACACGGTGTTGGGACATTCACTCCAGTTATACACACAGTGCTGGGACACTCAGTATTGTAATACACACAGTCAGTGCTGTGACACTCAGTCCTATTATACACACAGTGCTGGGACACTCAGTCCTGTTATACACACAGTGCTGGGACACTCAGTCCTGTTATACACACATTGCTGGGACACTCGCTCCTGTTATACACACAGTGCTGGGACACTCAGTCCTGTTATACACACAGTGCTGGGACACTCACTCCTGTTATACACACAGTCAGTGCTGAGACACTCAGTCCTGTTATACAAACAGTGCTGGGACACTCAGTCCAGTTATACACACGGTGCTGGTACACTCAGTCCTGTTACATACACAGTGCTGGGACACTCACTCCGGTTATACACACAGTGCTGGGACACTCACTCCGGTTATACACACAGTGCTGGGACATTCACTCCTGTTATACACACAGTGCTGGGACACTCATTCCTGTTATGCACACACTGCTGGGACACTCAGTCCTGTTATAGACACAGTCAGGGCTGGGACACTCAGTCCTGTTATACACACAGTCAGTGCTAGGACATTCAGTCCTGTTATACACACAGTGCTGGGACACTCAGTCCTGTTACACACACAGTCAGTGCTGGGACACTCAGTCCTATTATACACACAGTGCTGGGGCACTCAGTCCTGTTATACACACAGTGCTGGGACACCCAGTCCTGTTATACACACAGTGCTGGGACACCCAGTCCTGTTATACACACAGTCAGTGCTGGGACACACAGCCCTGTTTTTCACACAGTGCTTGAACACTCAGTCCTGTTATACACACAATCAGTGCTGGGACACTCAGTCCTGTTAATACACACAGTACTGGGACACTCAGTCCTGTTATACACACAGTGCTGGGACACTCACTCCTACTATACACACAGTGCTGGGACACTCAGTCCTGTTACACACACAGTGCTGGGACACTCAGTCCTGTTATACACACAGTGCTGGGACACTCAGTCCTGTTATACACACAGTGCTGGGACACTCAGTCCTGTTATACACACAATCATTGTTGGGACACTCAGTCCTGTTATACACACAGTGCTGGGGCACTCAGTCCTATTATACACACAGTGCTGGGACACTCAGTCCTGTTGTACACACAGTCAGTGCTGGAACACTCAGTCCTGTTACACACACAGTCAGTGCTGTGACACTCAGTGCTGTTATATACACACTGCTGGGACACTCAGTCCTGTTATTCACACAGTGCTGGGACGCGCAGTACTCATACACACTGTCAATGCTGGGACACTCAGACCTGTTACACACACAGTCAGTGCTGGGACACTAAGTCCTGTTACACACACACTGCTGGGATACTCGGTCCTGTTATACACACAGTGCTGGGACACTCAGTCCTGTTATACACACAGTGCTGGGACACTCGGTCCTGTTATACACACAGTGCTGGGACACTCAGTCCTGTTATGCACACAGTGCTGGGACACTCACTCCTGTTATACACACAGTCAGTGCTGAGACACTCAGTCCTGTTATACACACAGTGCTGGGACACTCAGTCCTGTTATACACACAGTGCTGGGACACTCACTCCTGTTATACACACAGTCAGTGCTGGGACACTAAGTCCTGTTACACTCACAGTCAGTGCTGGGACACTCAGTCCTGTTATACACACAGTCAGTGCTGGGACACTAAGTCCTGTTACACACAAAGTCAGTGCTGGGACCCTCAGTCCTGTTAATACACTCAGTACTGGGACACTCAGTCCTATTATACACACAGTGCTGGGACACTCAGTCCTGTTACACACACAGTGCTGGGACACTCAGTCCTGTTACACACACAGTGCTGGGACACTCAGTCCTGTTACACACACAGTGCTGGGACACTCAGTCCTGTTATACACACAGTGCTGGGACACTCAGTCCTGTTATACACACAGTGCTGGGACACTCAGTCCTGTTATACACACAGTCAGTCCTGGGACACTCAGTCCTAATATACACACAGTGCTGGGACACTCAGTCCTGTTGTACACACAGTCAGTGCTGGAACACTCAGTCCTGTTACACACACAGTCAGTGCTGTGACACTCAGTCCTGTTATATACACACTGCTGGGACACTCAGTCCTGTTATTCACACAGTGCTGCGACGCGCAGTACTGTTATACACACTGTCAATGCTGGGACACTCAGACCTGTTATACACACAGTGCTGAGACACTCAGTCCTGTTCTACACACAGTGCTGGGACACTCAGTCCTGTTCTACACACAGTGCTGGGACACTCAGTCCTGTTCTACACACACTGCTGGGACACTCAGTCCTGTTGTACACACAGTGCTGGGACACTCAGTCCTGTTCTACACACAGTGCTGGGACACTCAGTCCTGTTATACACACAGTGCTGGGACACTCAGTCCTGTTATACACACAGTGCTGGGATACTCAGTTCTGTTATACACACAGTCAGGGTTGGGACACTCAGTCCTGTTATACAAACAGTCAGTGCTGGGACACTCAGTCCTGTTACACACACAGTGCTGGGACACTCGGTCCTGTTACACACACAGTTTTGGGACACTCGGTCCTGTTATACACACAGTGCTGGGACACTCAGTCCTGTTATACACACAGTGCTGGGACACTCGGTCCTGTTATACACACAGTGCTGGGACACTCAGTCCTGTTATACACACAGTGCTGGGACACTCAGTCCTGTTATACAAACAGTGCTGGGACACTCAGTCCTGTTATACACACAGTGCTGGTACACTCAGTCCTGTTGCATACACAGTGCTGGGACACTCACTCCGGTTATACACACAGTGCTGGGACACTCAGTCCTGTTATACACACAGTCAGTGCTAGGACATTCAGTCCTATTATACACACAGTGCTGGGACACTCAGTCCTGTTACACACACAGTCAGTGCTGGGACACTCAGTCCTATTATACACACAGTGCTGGGACACTCAGTCCTGTTATACACACAGTGCTGGGACACTCAGTCCTGTTACACACAAAATCAGTGCTGGGACACTCAGTCCTGTTAATACACACAGTACTGGGACACTCAGTCCTGTTATACACACAGTGCTGGGACACTCATTCCTGTTACACACACAGTGCTGGGACACTCAGTCCTGTTACACACACAGTGCTGGGACACTCAGTCCTGTTACACACAAAATCAGTGCTGGGACACTCAGTCCTGTTAATACACACAGTACTGGGACACTCAGTCCTGTTACATACACAGTGCTGGGACACTCAGTCCTGTTATACACACAGTGCTGGGACAATCAGTCCTGTTATACACACAGTGCTGGCAGACTCAGTCCTGTTATACACACAGTGCTGGGACACTCAGTCCTGTTATACACACACAGTGCTGGGACACTCAGTCCTGTTATACACACACAGTGCTGGGACACTCAGTCCCGTTATACACACAGTGCTGGTACACTCAGTCCTGTGACATACACAGTGCTGGGACACTCACTCCGGTTATACACACAGTGCTGGGGCACTCACTCCGGTTATACACACAGTGCTGGGACATTCACTCCTGTTATACACACGGTGTTGGGACATTCACTCCAGTTATACACACAGTGCTGGGACACTCAGTATTGTAATACACACAGTCAGTGCTGTGACACTCAGTCCTATTATACACACAGTGCTGGGACACTCAGTCCTGTTATACACACAGTGCTGGGACACTCAGTCCTGTTATACACACATTGCTGGGACACTCGCTCCTGTTATACACACAGTGCTGGGACACTCAGTCCTGTTATACACACAGTGCTGGGACACTCACTCCTGTTATACACACAGTCAGTGCTGAGACACTCAGTCCTGTTATACAAACAGTGCTGGGACACTCAGTCCAGTTATACACACGGTGCTGGTACACTCAGTCCTGTTACATACACAGTGCTGGGACACTCACTCCGGTTATACACACAGTGCTGGGACACTCACTCCGGTTATACACACAGTGCTGGGACATTCACTCCTGTTATACACACAGTGTTGGGACATTCACTCCAGTTATACACACAGTGCTGGGACACTCAGTCCTGTTACACACATAATGCTGGGACACTAAGTCCTGTTATACACACAGTGCTGGGACACTCATTCCTGTTATGCACACACTGCTGGGACACTCAGTCCTGTTATAGACACAGTCAGGGCTGGGACACTCAGTCCTGTTATACACACAGTCAGTGCTAGGACATTCAGTCCTGTTATACACACAGTGCTGGGACACTCAGTCCTGTTATACACACAGTGCTGGGACACCCAGTCCTGTTATACACACAGTGCTGGGACACCCAGTCCTGTTATACACACAGTCAGTGCTGGGACACACAGCCCTGTTTTTCACACAGTGCTTGAACACTCAGTCCTGTTATACACACAATCAGTGCTGGGACACTCAGTCCTGTTAATACACACAGTACTGGGACACTCAGTCCTGTTATACACACAGTGCTGGGACACTCAATCCTACTATACACACAGTGCTGGGACACTCAGTCCTGTTACACACACAGTGCTGGGACACTCAGTCCTGTTATACACACAGTGCTGGGACACTCAGTCCTGTTATACACACACACTGCTGGGACACTCAGTCCTGTTATACACACAGTGCTGAGACACTCAGACCTGTTACACACACAGTCAGTGCTGGGACACTCAGTCCTGTTACACACTCAGTGCTGGGACACTCAGTACTGTTATACACACTGTTAATGCTGGGACACTCAGACCTGTTATACACACAGTGCTGGGACACTCAGTCCTGTTCTACACACAGTGCTGGGAAACTCAGTCCTGTTCTACACACAGTGCTGGGACACTCAGTCCTGTTATACACACACTGCTGGGACACTCAGTCCTGTTGTACAAACAGTGCTGGGACACTCAGTCCTGTTCTACACACAGTGCTGGGACACTCAGTCCTGTTATACACACAGTGCTGTGACATTCAGACCTGTTCCACACACAGTCAGTGCTGGGACACTCAGTCCTGTTATACACACAGTGCTGGGACACTTAGTCCTGTTATACACACAGTGCTGGGACACTCAGTCCTGTTATACACACAGTGCTGGGACACTCAGTCCTGTTATACACACAGTCAGTGCTGGAACACTCAGTCCTGTTTTTCACACAGTGCTGGGAAACTCAGTCATGTTATCCACACAGTCAGTGCTGGGACACTCAGTCCTGTTACACACACAGTGCTGGGACACTCAGTCCTGTTACACACACAGTGCTGGGACACTCAGTCCTGTTACACACACAGTCAGTGCTGGGACACTCAGTCCTGTTTTTCACACAGTGCTGGGACACTCAGTCCTGTTATCCACACAGTCAGTGCTGGGACACTCAGTCGTGTTACACACACACTGCTGGGACACTCAGTCCTGTTATACACACAGTGCTAGGACACTCAGTCCTGTTATACACACAGTCAGTGCTGGGACACTCAGTCCTATTATACACACAGTGCTGGGACACTCAGTCCTGTTATACACACAGTGCTGGGACACTCAGTCCTGTTATACACACAGTCAGTGCTGAGACACTCAGTCCTGTTATACAAACAGTGCTGGGACACTCAGTCCTGTTATACACACAGTGCTGGTACACTCAGTCCTGTTGCATACACAGTGCTGGGACACTCACTCCGGTTATACACACAGTGCTGGGACACTCACTCCGGTTATACACACAGTGCTGGGACATTCACTCCTGTTATACACATAGTGTTGGGACATTCACTCCAGTTATACACACATTGCTGGGACACTCAGTCCTGTTATACACACAGTGCTGGGACACTCAGTCCTGTTATACACACAGTGCTGGGACACTCAGTCCTGTTACACACAAAATCAGTGCTGGGACACTCAGTCCTGTTAATACACACAGTACTGGGACACTCAGTCCTGTTATACACACAGTGCTGGGACACTCAGTCCTGTTATACACACAGTGCTGGGACAATCAGTCCTGTTGTACACACAGTGCTGGCAGACTCAGTCCTGTTATACACACAGTGCTGGGACACTCAGTCCTGTTATACACACACAGTGCTGGGACACTCAGTCCTGTTATACACACACAGTGCTGGGACACTCAGTCCCGTTATACACACAGTGCTGGGACACTCAGTCCTGTTATACACACAGTGCTGGGACACTCACTCCTGTTATACACACAGTCAGTGCTGGGACACTCAGTCCTGTTACACACACAGTGCTGGGACACTCAGTCCTGTTACACACACAGTGCTGGGACACTCAGTCCTGTTACACACAAAATCAGTGCTGGGACACTCAGTCCTGTTAATACACACAGTACTGGGACACTCAGTCCTGTTATATACACAGTGCTGGGACACTCAGTCCTGTTATACACACAGTGCTGGGACACTCAGTCCTGTTATACACACAGTGCTGGGACAATCAGTCCTGTTATACACACAGTGCTGGCAGACTCAGTCCTGTTATACACACAGTGCTGGGACACTCAGTCCTGTTATACACACACAGTGCTGGGACACTCAGTCCTGTTATACACACACAGTGCTGGGACACTCAGTCCCGTTATACACACAGTGCTGGTACACTCAGTCCTGTGACATACACAGTGCTGGGACACTCACTCCGGTTATACACACAGTGCTGGGGCACTCACTCCGGTTATACACACAGTGCTGGGACATTCACTCCTGTTATACACACGGTGCTGGGACATTCACTCCAGTTATACACACAGTGCTGGGACACTCAGTATTGTAATACACACAGTCAGTGCTGGGACACTCAGTCCTGTTATACACACAGTGCTGGGACACTCAGTCCTGTTATACACACATTGCTGGGACACTCGCTCCTGTTATACACACAGTGCTGGGACACTCACTCCTGTTATACACACAGTCAGTGCTGAGACACTCAGTCCTGTTATACAAACAGTGCTGGGACACTCAGTCCAGTTATACACACAGTGCTGGGACACTCGGTCCTGTTACACACACAGTGCTGGGACACTCAGTCCTGTTCTACACACAGTGCTGGGACACTCAGTCCTGTTCTACACACAGTGCTGGGACACTCAGTCCTGTTCTGCACACACTGCTGGGACACTCAGTCCTGTTGTACACACAGTGCTGGGACACTCAGTCCTGTTATACAAACAGTGCTGGGACACTCAGTCCTGTTATACACACAGTGCTGGTACACTCAGTCCTGTTGCATACACAGTGCTGGGACACTCACTCCGGTTATACACACAGTGCTGGGACACTCAGTCCTGTTATACACACAGTGCTGGGACACTCAGTCCTGTTATACACACAGTGCTGGGACACTCAGTCCTGTTCTACACACAGTGCTGGGACACTCAGTCCTGTTCTACACACACTGCTGGGACACTCAGTCCTGTTGTACACACAGTGCTGGGACACTCAGTCCTGTTCTACACACAGTGCTGGGACACTCAGTCCTGTTATACACACAGTGCTGGGACACTCAGTCCTGTTATACACACAGTGCTGGGATACTCAGTTCTGTTATACACACAGTCAGGGTTGGGACACTCAGTCCTGTTATACAAACAGTCAGTGCTGGGACACTCAGTCCTGTTACACACACAGTGCTGGGACACTCGGTCCTGTTACACACACAGTGCTGGGACACTCGGTCCTGTTATACACACAGTGCTGGGACACTCCGTCCTGTTATACACACAGTGCTGGGACACTCGGTCCTGTTATACACACAGTGCTGGGACACTCAGTCCTGTTATACACACAGTGCTGGGACACTCAGTCCTGTTATACAAACAGTGCTGGGACACTCAGTCCTGTTATACACACAGTGCTGGTACACTCAGTCCTGTTGCATACACAGTGCTGGGACACTCACTCCGGTTATACACACAGTGCTGGGACACTCAGTCCTGTTATACACACAGTCAGTGCTAGGACATTCAGTCCTATTATACACACAGTGCTGGGACACTCAGTCCTGTTACACACACAGTCAGTGCTGGGACACTCAGTCCTATTATACACACAGTGCTGGGACACTCAGTCCTGTTATACACACAGTGCTGGGACACTCAGTCCTGTTACACACAAAATCAGTGCTGGGACACTCAGTCCTGTTAATACACACAGTACTGGGACACTCAGTCCTGTTATACACACAGTGCTGGGACACTCATTCCTGTTACACACACAGTGCTGGGACACTCAGTCCTGTTACACACACAGTGCTGGGACACTCAGTCCTGTTACACACAAAATCAGTGCTGGGACACTCAGTCCTGTTAATACACACAGTACTGGGACACTCAGTCCTGTTACATACACAGTGCTGGGACACTCAGTCCTGTTATACACACAGTGCTGGGACAATCAGTCCTGTTATACACACAGTGCTGGCAGACTCAGTCCTGTTATACACACAGTGCTGGGACACTCAGTCCTGTTATACACACACAGTGCTGGGACACTCAGTCCCGTTATACACACAGTGCTGGTACACTCAGTCCTGTGACATACACAGTGCTGGGACACTCACTCCGGTTATACACACAGTGCTGGGGCACTCACTCCGGTTATACACACAGTGCTGGGACATTCACTCCTGTTATACACACGGTGTTGGGACATTCACTCCAGTTATACACACAGTGCTGGGACACTCAGTATTGTAATACACACAGTCAGTGCTGTGACACTCAGTCCTATTATACACACAGTGCTGGGACACTCAGTCCTGTTATACACACAGTGCTGGGACACTCAGTCCTGTTATACACACATTGCTGGGACACTCGCTCCTGTTATACACACAGTGCTGGGACACTCAGTCCTGTTATACACACAGTGCTGGGACACTCACTCCTGTTATACACACAGTCAGTGCTGAGACACTCAGTCCTGTTATACAAACAGTGCTGGGACACTCAGTCCAGTTATACACACGGTGCTGGTACACTCAGTCCTGTTACATACACAGTGCTGGGACACTCACTCCGGTTATACACACAGTGCTGGGACACTCACTCCGGTTATACACACAGTGCTGGGACATTCACTCCTGTTATACACACAGTGTTGGGACATTCACTCCAGTTATACACACAGTGCTGGGACACTCAGTCCTGTTACACACATAATGCTGGGACACTAAGTCCTGTTATACACAAAGTGCTGGGACACTCATTCCTGTTATGCACACACTGCTGGGACACTCAGTCCTGTTATAGACACAGTCAGGGCTGGGACACTCAGTCCTGTTATACACACAGTCAGTGCTAGGACATTCAGTCCTGTTATACACACAGTGCTGGGACACTCAGTCCTGTTATACACACAGTGCTGGGACACCCAGTCCTGTTATACACACAGTGCTGGGACACCCAGTCCTGTTATACACACAGTCAGTGCTGGGACACACAGCCCTGTTTTTCACACAGTGCTTGAACACTCAGTCCTGTTATACACACAATCAGTGCTGGGACACTCAGTCCTGTTAATACACACAGTACTGGGACACTCAGTCCTGTTATACACACAGTGCTGGGACACTCACTCCTACTATACACACAGTGCTGGGACACTCAGTCCTGTTACACACACAGTGCTGGGACACTCAGTCCTGTTATACACACAGTGCTGGGACACTCAGTCCTGTTATACACACACACTGCTGGGACACTCAGTCCTGTTATACACACAGTGCTGAGACACTCAGACCTGTTACACACACAGTCAGTGCTGGGACACTCAGTCCTGTTACACACTCAGTGCTGGGACACTCAGTACTGTTATACACACTGTTAATGCTGGGACACTCAGACCTGTTATACACACAGTGCTGGGACACTCAGTCCTGTTACACACACAGTGCTGGGACACTCAGTCCTGTTACACACACAGTCAGTGCTGGGACACTCAGTCCTGTTTTTCACACAGTGCTGGGACACTCAGTCCTGTTATCCACACAGTCAGTGCTGGGACACTCAGTCGTGTTACACACACACTGCTGGGACACTCAGTCCTGTTATACACACAGTGCTGGGACACTCAGTCCTGTTATACACACAGTCAGTGCTGGGACACTCAGTCCTATTATACACACAGTGCTGGGAAACTCAGTCCTGTTATACACACACAGTGCTGGGACACTCAGTCCTGTTATACAAACAGTCAGTGCTGGGACACTCAGTCCTGTTATACACACAGTGCTGGGACACTCAGTCCTGTTATACACACAGTGCTGGGACACTCAGTCCTGTAATACACACAGTGCTGGGAAACTCGGTCCTGTTATACACACAGTGCTGGGACACTCGGTCCTGTTATACACACAGTGCTGGGACACTCGGTCCTGTTATACACACAGTGCTGGGACACTCAGTCCTGTTATACACACAGTGCTGGGACACTCACTCCTGTTATACACACAGTCAGTGCTGAGACACTCAGTCCTGTTATACAAACAGTGCTGGGACACTCAGTCCTGTCATACACACAGTGCTGGTACACTCAGTCCTGTTACATACACAGTGCTGGGACACTCACTCCGGTTATACACACAGTGCTGGGACATTCACTCCTGTTATACACACAGTGTTGGGACATTCACTCCAGTTATACACACAGTGCTGGGACACTCAGTCCTGTTATACACACAGTGCTGGGACACTCAGTCCTGTTATACACACAGTGCTGGGACACTCAGTCCTGTTATACACACAGTGCTGGGACACTAAGTCCTGTTATACACACAGTGCTGGGACACTCATTCCTGTTATTCACACACTGCTGGGACACTCAGTCCTCTTATAGACACAGTCAGGGCTGGGACACTCAGTCCTGTTACACACACAGTCAGTGCTGGGACACTCAGTCCTGTTACACACACAGTCAGTGCTGGGACACTCAGTCCTACTATACACACAGTGCTGGGACACTCAGTCCTGTTATATACACAGTGCTGGGACACTCAGTCCTGTTATACACACACAGTGCTGGGACACTCAGTCCTGTTATACACACAGTGCTGGGACACTCAGTCCTGTTATACACACAGTGCTGGGACACTCACTCCTGTTATACACACAGTCAGTGCTGGGACACTCAGTCCTGTTATACAAACAGTGCTGGGACACTCAGTCCCGTTATACACACAGTGCTGGTACACTCAGTCCTGTGACATACACAGTGCTGGGACACTCACTCCGGTTATACACACAGTGCTGGGGCACTCACTCCGGCTATACACACAGTGCTGGGACATTCACTCCTGTTATACACACAGTGCTGTGACACTCAGTCCTGTTATACACACAGTGCTGGGACACTCAGTCCTGTTATACACACAGTGCTGGGACACTCAGTCCTGTTATGCACACAGTGCTGGGACACTCAGTCCTCTTATACACACAGTGCTGGGACACTCACTCCTGTTATACAAACAGTGCTGGGACACTCAGTCCTGTTATACACACGGTGCTGGTACACTCAGTCCTGTTACATACACAGTGCTGGGACACTCACTCCGGTTATACACACAGTGCTGGGACATTCACTCCTGTTATACACACAGTGCTGGGACATTCACTCCAGTTATACATACAGTGCTGTGACACTCAGTCCTGTTATACACACATTCAGTGCTGGGACACTCAGTCCTGTTACATACACAGTGCTGTGACACTCAGTCCTGTGACACACAGTTCTGTTATACACACAGTGCTGGGACACTCACGACTGTTATACACACAGTCAGTGCTGGCACACTCAGTCCTGTTATACACACAGTCAGTACTGGGACTCTCAGTCCTCTTATACACACAGTCAGTGCTAGAACACTCAGTCCTGTTATACACACAGTGCTCGGACACTCAGTCCTGTTATACACACAGTGCTGGGACACTCAGTCCTGTTAAACACACAGTCAGTGCTGGGACACTCAGTCCTGTTATACACACAGTGCTGGGACACTCAGTCCTATTGCACACACAGTCAGTGCTGGGACACTCAGTCCTGTTACACACACAGTCAGTGCTGGGACACTCTGTCCTGTTCTGCACACAGTGCTGGGACACTCAGTCCTGTTTACACACAGTCAGTGCTGGGACACTCAGTCCTGTTATACACAGTGCTGGGACACTCAGTCCTGTTATACACACAGTGCTGGGACACTCACTACTGTTATACACACAGTCAGTGCTGGGACACTCAGTCCTGTTATACACACAGTGCTGGTACACTCAGTCCTGTTACACACACAGTGCTGTGACACTCTGTCCTGTTATACACACAATCATTGCTGGAACACTCAGTCCTGTTATACACACAATCAGTGCTGGGACACTCAGTCCTGTTAAACACACAGTGCTGGGACACTCAGTCCTGTTACACACAGTCAGTGCTGGGACACTAGTCCTATTATACACACAGTGCTGGGAAACTCAGTCCTGTTATACACACAATCATTGCTGGGACACTCAGTCATGTTACACAAAGTCAGTGCTGGGACACTCAGTCCTGTTACACACACAGTGCTGGGACACTCAGTCCTGTTATGCACACAGTGCTGGGACACTCACTACTGTTATACACACAGTCAGTGCCGGGACACTCAGTCCTGTTATACACACAGTGCTGGGACACTCAGTCCTGTTACACACACAATGCTGGGACACTAAGTCCTGTTATACACACAGTCAGTGCTGGGACACTCAGTCCTGTTACACACACAGTGCTGGGACACTCAGTCCTGTTACACACACAGTCAGTGCTAGGACATTCAGTCCTGTTATACACACAGTGCTGGGACACTCAGTCCTGTTACACACACAGTCAGTGCTGGGACACTCAGTCCTTTTATACACACAGTGCTGGGACACTCAGTCCTGTTATACACACAGTGCTGGGACACTCAGTCCTGTTATACACACAGTGCTGGGACACTCAGTCCTGTTATACACACAGTCAGTGCTGGGACACTCAGTCCTGTTACACACACAGTGCTGGGACACTCAGTCCTGTTGTACACACAGTCAGTGCTGGAACACTCAGTCCTGTTACACACACAGTCAGTGCTGGGACACTCAGTCGTGTTAATACACACAGTGCTGGTAGACTCAGTCCTGTTACACACACAGTGCTGGGACACTCAGTCCTGTTTCACACACAGTGCTGTGCCACTCAGTCCTGTTATATACACACTGCTGGGACACTCAGTCCTGTTATTCACACAGTGCTGGGACGCGCAGTACTCTTATATACACTGTCAATGCTGGGGCACTCAGACCTGTTACACACACAGTCAGTGCTCGGACACTCAGTCCTGTTATACACACATGGCTGGGACACTCAGTCCTGTTATACACACAGTGTTGGGACACTCAGTCCTGTTTTTCACACAGTGCTGGGACATTCAGTCCTGTTGTACACACAGTGCTGGGACACTCAGTCCTGTTCTACACACAGTGCTGGGACACTCAGTCCTGTTATACACACAGTGCTGGGACACTCAGTCCTGTTATACACACAGTGCTGGGATACTCAGTTCTGTTATACACACAGTGCTGGGACACTCAGTCCTGTTATACACACAGTGCTGGGACATGCAGTCCTGTAACACACACAGTGCTGGGACACTCAGTCCTGTTACATTCAGTCCTGTTATACACACAGTGCTGGGAAACTCAGTCCTGTTATACACACAGTCAGTGCTGGGACAGTCAGTCCTGTTATACACACAGTGCTGGGAGACTCAGTCCTGTTATACACACAGTCAGAGCTGGGACAGTCAGTCCTGTTATACACACACTGCTGGGACACTCAGTCCTGTTATACACACAGTCAGTGCTGTGACACTCAGTCCTGTTACACACAGTGCTGGGACACTCAGTCCTGTTATACACACAGTGCTGGGACACTCAGTCCTGTTATACACACAGTGCTGGGACACTCAGTATTGTAATACACACATTCAGTGCTGGGACACTCAGTCCTATTATACACACAGTGCTGGGACACTCAGTCCTGTTTCCACACAGTCCTGTTGTACACACATTGCTGGAACACTCACTCCTGTTATTCACACAGTCAGTGCTAGGACACTCAGTCCTGTTTACACACAGTGCTGGAACACTCAGTCCTGTTATACACACAGTGCTGGGACACTCTGTCCTGTTATACACACAATCATTGCTGGGACACTCAGTCCTGTTACACACACAGTCAGTGCTGGGACACTCAGTCCTGTTATACACACAGTGCTGGGACACTCAGTCCTGTTGTACACACAGTCATGGGACACTCAGTCCTGTTGTACACACAGTGCTGGGACACTCACTACTGTTATACACACAGTCAGTGCTGGGACACTCAGTCCTGTTATACATACAATGCTGGAACACTCAGTCCTGTTACACACACAGTGCTGGGACACTCAGTCCAGTTATACACACAGTGCTGGGACACTCACTACTGTTATACACACAGTCAGTGCTGGGACACTCAGTCCTGTTACACACAGTGCTGGGACACTCAGTCCTGTTATACACACACAGTGCTGGGACACTCAGTTCTGTTATACACACAGTGCTGGGACACTCAGTCCTATTACACACACAGTCAGTGCTGGGACACTCAGTCCTGTTACACACACAGTCAGTGCTGGGACACTCAGTCCTGTTATACACACAGTGCTGGGACACTCATTCCTGTTATACACACAGTCCTGTTGTACACACATTGCTGGAACACTCACTCCTGTTATTCACACAGTCAGTGCTGGGACACTCAGTGCTGTTCTACACACACAGTGCTGGGACACTCAGTCCTGTTATACACACAGTGCTGTGACACTCAGTCCTGTTATACACACATTCAGTGCTGGGACACTCAGTCCTGTTACACACACAGTGCTGTGACACTCAGTCCTGTTATACACACAGTGCTGGGACACTCACTACTGTTATACACACAGTCAGTGCTGGGACACTCAGTCCTGTTAATACACACAGTGCTGGTACACTCAGTCCTGTTACACACACAGTGCTGGGAGACTCAGTCCTGTTATACACACACAGTGCTCGGACACTCAGTCCTGTTATACACACACAGTGCTGGGACACTCAGTCCTATTTTTCACACAGTCCGGGGACACTCAGTCCTGTTATACACACAGTCAGTGCTGGGACACTCAGTCCTGTTACACACTCAGTGCTGGGACACTCAGTCCTGTTATACACACAGTGCTGGGACACTCAGTATTGTAATACACACAGTCAGTGCTGGGACACTCAGTCCTATTATACACACAGTGCTGGGACACTCAGTCCTGTTATACACACAGTCAGTGCTGGGACACTCAGTCCTATTATACACACAGTGCTGGGACACTCAGTCCTGTTGTACACACAGTGCTGGTACACTCAGTCCTGTTGTACACACAGTGCTGGGAGACTCAGTCCTGTTATACACACAGTGCTGGGACACTCAGTCCTGTTATACACACACAGTGCTGGGACACTCAGTCCTGTTATACACACAGTGCTGGGACACTCAGTCCTGTTATACACACAGTGCTGGGACACTCAGTCCTGTTATGCACACAGTGCTGGGACACTCACTCCTGTTATACACACGGTGCTGGGACACTCACACCTGTTATACACACAGTCAGTGCTGGGACACTCAGTCCTGTTATACAAACAGTGCTGGGACACTCAGTCCTGTTATACACACAGTGCTGGGACATTCACTCCTGTAATACACATAGTGCTGGGACATTCACTCCTGGAATATACACAGTGCTGGGACATTCACTCCTGGAATATACACAGTGCTGGGACACTCAGTCCTGTTATACACACAGTGCTGGGACACTCAGTCCTGTTATACACACAGTGCTGGGACACTCAGTCCTGTTTTACGCACAGTGCTGGGAGACTCAGTCCTGTTATGCACACAGTCAGCGCTGGGACACTCAGTGCTGTTGTACACACAGTTCTGGGACACTCAGTCCTGTTATACACACAGTGCTGGGACACTCAGTCCTGTTATACACACAGTGCTGGGACACTCAGTCCTGTTATACACAAAGTCAGTGCTGGGACACTCAGTCCTGTTAATACACACAGTGCTGGTACACTCAGTCCTGTTACACACACAGTGCTGGGAGACTCAGTCCTGTTATACACACAGTGCTGGGACACTCAGTCCTGTTATACACACACAGTGCTCGGACACTCAGTCCTGTTATACACACACAGTGCTGGGACACTCAGTCCTATTATACACACAGTCCGGGGACACTCAGTCCTGTTATACACACAGTCAGTGCTGGGACACTCAGTACTGTTACACACACAGTGCTGGGACACTCAGTCCTGTTATACACACAGTGCTGGGACACTCAGTATTGTAATACACACAGTCAGTGCTGGGACACTCAGTCCTATTATACACACAGTGCTGGGACACTCAGTCCTGTTATACACACAGTCAGTGCTGGGACACTCAGTCCTATTATACACACAGTGCTGGGACACTTAGTCCTGTTGTACACACAGTGC
This sequence comes from Pristiophorus japonicus, assembly GCF_044704955.1. Lineage (NCBI taxonomy): Eukaryota > Metazoa > Chordata > Chondrichthyes > Pristiophoridae > Pristiophorus > Pristiophorus japonicus. Next base: position 795,262 of record NW_027252307.1, read on the forward strand.
TGGTACACTCAGTCCTGTTACACACACAGTGCTGGGACACTCAGCCTTGTAAAACACACAGTGCTGGGACACTCAGTGCTGTTATGCACACAGTGCTGGGACACTCAGTCCTGTTATACACACGGTGCTGGGACACTCAGTCCTGTTATACAAACAGTGCTGGGACACTCAGTCCTGTTACACACAGTGCTGGTACACTCAATCCTGTAACACACACAGTGCTGGGACATCCAGTCCTGTTCTACACACAGTGCTGGGACACTCAGTCCTGTTATACACACAGTGCTGGGACACTCAGTCCTGTTATACACACAGTGCTGGGACACTCAGTCCTGTTACACACACAGTCAGTGCTGGGACACTCAGTCCTGTTGTACACACAGTCAGTGCTGGGACACTCAGTCCTGTTATACACACAGTGTTGGGACACTCAGTCCTGTTATACTCTCAGTCAGTGCTGGGACACTCAGTCCTGTTATACACACAGTGTTGGGACACTCAGACCTGTTGTACACACAGTGCTGGTACACTCAGTCCTGTTACACACAGAATGCTGGGACACTCAGTCCTGTTGCACACACAGTGCTGGGACACTCAGTCCTGTTGCACACACAGTGCTGGGACACTCAGTCCTGTTACACACACAGTCAGTGCTGGGACACTCAGTCCTATTATACACACAGTGCTGGGACACTCAGTCCTGTTATACACACAATCATTGCTGGGACACTCAGTCCTGTTGCACACAAAGTCAGTGCTGGGACACTCAGTCCTGTTACACACACAGTGCTGCGACACTCAGTCCTGTTACACACACAGTTCTGAGACACTCAGTCCTGTTACACACACAGTCAGAGCTGGGACACTCAGTCCTATTATTCACACAGTGCTGGGACACTCAGTCCTGTTATACACATAGTGCTGGGACACTCAGTCCTGTTATATACACACTGCTGGGACACTCAGTCCTGTTGTACACACAGTGCTGGGACACTCAGTCCTGTTATACACACAGTGCTGGGACACTCAGTCCTGTTATGCACACACTGCTGGCACACTCAGTCCTCTTATACACACAGTGCTGGGACACGCAGTCCTGTTGTACACACAGTGCTGGGACACTCAGTCCTGTTATCCACACAGTCAGTGCTGGGACGCTCAGTCCTGTTATACACACAGTGCTGGGACACTCAGTCCTGTTATACACACAGTGCTGGGACACTCAGTCCTGTTTTACGCACAGTGCTGGGAGACTCAGTCCTGTTATACACACAGTCAGCGCTGGGACACTCAGTCCTGTTATACACACAGTGCTGGGACACTCAGTCCTGTTATATACACAGTCAGTGCTGGGACACTCAGTCCTGTTACACACACAGTGCTGGGACATTCAATCCTGTTATACACACAGTGCTGGGACATTCACTCCTGTAATACACATAGTGCTGGGACATTCACTCCTGGAATATACACAGTGCTGGGACACTCAGTCCTGTTATACACACAGTCAGTGCTCGGACACTCAGTCCTGTTTTTCACACAGTGCTGGGACATTCAGTCCTGTTACACACACAGTGCTGGGACACTCACTCCTGTTTTACACACAGTGCTGGGACACTCAGTCCTGTTATACACACAGTGCTGGGACACTCAGTCCTGTTTTACGCACAGTGCTGGGAGACTCAGTCCTGTTATGCACACAGTCAGCGCTGGGACACTCAGTGCTGTTGTACACACAGTTCTAGGACACTCAGTCCTGTTATACACACAGTGCTGGGACACTCAGTCCTGTTATACACACAGTGCTGGGACACTCAGTCCTGTTATACACACAGTCAGTGCTGGGACACTCAGTCCTGTTATACACACACAGTGCTCGGACACTCAGTCCTGTTATACACACACAGTGCTGGGACACTCAGTCCTATTATACACACAGTCCGGGGACACTCAGTCCTGTTATACACACAGTGCTGGGACACTCAGTCCTGTTATACACACAGTGCTGGGACACTCAGTATTGTAATACACACAGTCAGTGCTGGGACACTCAGTCCTATTATACACACAGTGCTGGGACACTCAGTCCTGTTATACACACAGTCAGTGCTGGGACACTCAGTCCTATTATACACACAGTGCTGCTACACTCAGTCCTGTTGCAAACACAGTCAGTGCTGGGACACTCAGTCCTGTTACACACACAGTCAGTGCTGGGACACTCAGTCCTGTTATACACACAGTGCTGGGACACTCATTCCTGTTATACACACAGTCCTGTTGTACACACATTGCTGGAACACTCACTCCTGTTATTCACACAGTCAGTGCTGGGACACTCAGTGCTGTTCTACACACACAGTGCTGTGACACTCAGTCCTGTAAAACACATTCAGTGCTGGGACACTCAGTCCTGTTACACACACAGTGCTGTGACACTCAGTCCTGTTATACACACAGTGCTGGGGCACTCACTACTGTTATACACACAGTCAGTGCTGGGACACTCAGTCCTGTTAATACACACAGTGCTGGTACACTCAGTCCTGTTACACACACAGTGCTGGGAGACTCAGTCCTGTTATACACACACAGTGCTCGGACACTCAGTCCTGTTATACACACACAGTGCTGGGACACTCAGTCCTATTATACACACAGTCCGGGGACACTCAGTCCTGTTATACACACAGTCAGTGCTGGGACACTCAGTCCTGTTACACACTCAGTGCTGGGACACTCAGTCCTGTTATACACACAGTGCTGGGACACTCAGTATTGTAATACACACAGTGCTGGTACACTCAATCCTGTAACACACACAGTGCTGGGACATCCAGTCCTGTTCTACACACAGTCAGTGCTGGGACAGTGAGACCTGTTATGCACACAGTGCTGGGACACTCAGTCCTGTTATACACACAGTGCTGGGACACTCAGTCCTGTTAGATACACAGTGCTGGACACTCACTCCTGTTTTACACACAGTACTGGGACACTCAGTCCTGTTATACACACACACTGCTGGGACACTCAGTCCTGTTATACACACAGTCAGGGCTGGGACACTCAGTCCTGTTATACACACAGTGCTGGGACACTCAGTCTTGTTACACACACAATGCTGGGACATTCAATCCTGTTATACACACAGTGCTGGGACATTCACTCCTGTAATACACATAGTGCTGGGACATTCACTCCTGGAATATACACAGTGCTGGGACATTCACTCCTGGAATATACACAGTGCTGGGACACTCAGTCCTGTTATACACACAGTGTTGGGACACTCAGTCCTGTTTTTCACACAGTGCTGGGACATTCAGTCCTGTTACACACACAGTGCTGGGACACTCACTCCTGTTATACACACAGTGCTGGGACACTCAGTCCTGTTATAAACACAGTGCTGGGACACTCAGTCCTGTTTTACGCACAGTGCTGGGAGACTCAGTCCTGTTATGCACACAGTCAGCGCTGGGACACTCAGTGCTGTTGTACACACAGTTCTGGGACACTCAGTCCTGTTATGCACACAGTGCTGGGACACTCAGTCCTGTTATACACACAGTGCTGGGACACTCAGTCCTGTTATACACACAGTCAGTGCTGGGACACTCAGTCCTGTTACACACAAAGTCAGTGCTGGGACACTCAGTCCTGTTAATACACACAGTGCTGGTACACTCAGTCCTGTTATACACACAGTCAGTGCTGGGACACTCAGTCCTATTATACACACAGTGCTGGGACACTCAGTCCTGTTATACACACACAGTGCTCGGACACTCAGTCCTGTTATACACACACAGTGCTGGGACACTCAGTCCTATTATACACACAGTCCGGGGACACTCAGTCCTGTTATACACACAGTCAGTGCTGGGACACTCAGTCCTGTTACACACACAGTGCTGGGACACTCAGTCCTGTTATACACACAGTGCTGGGACACTCAGTATTGTAATACTCACAGTCAGTGCTGGGACACTCAGTCCTATTATACACACAGTGCTGGGACACTCAGTCCTATTATACACACAGTGCTGGGACACTCAGTCCTGTTGTACACACAGTGCTGGTACACTCAGTCCTGTTACACACACAGTGCTGGGAGACTCAGTCCTGTTATACACACAGTGCTGGGACACTCAGTCCTGTTATACACACACAGTGCTGGGACACTCAGTCCTGTTATACACACAGTGCTGGGACACTCAGTCCTGTAAAACACACAGTGCTGGGACACTCAGTCCTGTTATGCACACAGTGCTGGGACACTCAGTCCTGTTATACACACGGTGCTGGGACGCTCACACCTGTTATACACACAGTCAGTGCTGGGACACTCAGTCCTGTTATACAAACAGTGCTGGGACACTCAGTCCTGTTATACACACACACTGCTGGGACACTCAGTCCTGTTATACACACAGTCAGGGCTGGGACACTCAGTCCTGTTATGCACACACTGCTGGGACACTCAGTCCTGTTATACACACAATGCTGGGACATTCAATCCTGTTATACACACAGTGCTGGGACATTCACTCCTGTTATACACACAGTGCTGGGACATTCACTCCTGTAATATACACAGTGCTGGGACACTCAGTCCTGTTATACACACAGTGCTGGGACACTCAGTCCTGTTATACACACAGTGCTGGGACACTCAGTCCTGTTACACACACAGTCAGTGCTGGGACACTCAGTCCTGTTATACACACAGTCAGTGCTGGGACACTCAGTCCTGTTATACACACAGTGCTGGGACACTCAGTCCTGTTATACACACAGTCAGTGCTGGGACACTCAGTCCTATTATTCACACAGTGCTGGGACACTCAGTCCTGTTATACACACAGTGTTGGGACACTCAGTCCTGTTATACTCTCAGTCAGTGCTGGGACACTCAGTCCTGTTATACACACAGTGTTGGAACACTCAGACCTGTTGTACACACAGTGCTGGTACACTCAGTCCTGTTACACACAGAGTGCTGGTACACTCAGTCCTGTTGCACACACAGTGCTGGGACACTCAGTCCTGTTGCACACACAGTGCTGGGACACTCAGTCCTGTTACACACACAGTCAGTGCTGGGACACTCAGTCCTATTATACACACAGTGCTGGGACACTCAGTCCTGTTATACACACAATCATTGCTGGGACACTCAGTCCTGTTGCACACAAAGTCAGTGCTGGGACACTCAGTCCTGTTATACACACAGTGCTGCGACACTCAGTCCTGTTACACACACAGTTCTGAGACACTCAGTCCTGTTACACACACAGTCAGAGCTGGGACACTCAGTCCTATTATTCACACAGTGCTGGGACACTCAGTCCTGTTATACACATAGTGCTGGGACACTCAGTCCTGTTATATACACACTGCTGGGACACTCAGTCCTGTTGTACACACAGTGCTGGGACACTCAGTCCTGTTATACACACAGTGCTGGGACACTCAGTCCTGTTATGCACACACTGCTGGCACACTCAGTCCTCTTATACACACAGTGCTGGGACACGCAGTCCTGTTGTACACACAGTGCTGGGACACTCAGTCCTGTTATCCACACAGTCAGTGCTGGGACGCTCAGTCCTGTTATACACACAGTGCTGGGACACTCAGTCCTGTTATACACACAGTGCTGGGACACTCAGTCCTGTTATACACACAGTCAGGGCTGGGACACTCAGTCCTGTTATACACACAATGCTGGGACATTCAATCCTGTTATACACACAGTGCTGGGACATTCACTCCTGTTATACACACAGTGCTGGGACATTCACTCCTGTAATATACACAGTGCTGGGACACACAGTCCTGTTATACACACAGTGCTGGGACACTCAGTCCTGTTACACACACAGTTCTGAGACACTCAGTCCTGTTACACACACAGTCAGAGCTGGGACACTCAGTCCTATTATACACACAGTGCTGGGACACTCAGTCCTGTTATACACACAGTCAGTGCTGGGACACTCAGTCCTATTATTCACACAGTGCTGGGACACTCAGTCCTGTTGTACACACAGTGTTGGGACACTCAGTCCTGTTATACTCTCAGTCAGTGCTGGGACACTCAGTCCTGTTATACACACAGTGTTGGGACACTCAGACCTGTTGTACACACAGTGCTGGTACACTCAGACCTGTTACACACAGAGTGCTGGGACACTCAGTCCTGTTGCACACACAGTCAGTGCTGGGACACTCAGTCCTGTTATACAAACAGTGCTGGGACACTCAATCCTGTTATACACACAGTGCTGGTACACTCAGTCCTGTGACATACACAGTGCTGGGACACTCACTCCGGTTAAACACACAGTGCTGGGACACTCACTCCGGTTATACACACAGTGCTGGGACACTCACTCCTGTAACACACACAGTGCTGGGACATCCAGTCCTGTTATACACACAGTCAGTGCTGGGACAGTGAGTCCTGTTATACACACAGTGCTTGGACACTCAGTCCTGTTAGACACACAGTGCTGGGACACTCACTCCTGTTTTACACACAGTGCTGGGACACTCAGTCCTGTTACACTCACAGTGCTGGGACACTCAGTCCTGTTATACACACACTGCTGGGACACTCAGTCCTGTTATACATACAGTCAGGGCTGGGTCACTCAGTCCTGTTATACACACAGTGCTGGGACATTCAGTCCTGTTATACACACAGTCAGTGCTGGGAAACTCAGTCCTGTTATACACACAGTCAGTGCTGGGACACTCAGTCCTGTTATACACACAGTGCTGGGACACTCAGTCCTGTTATACACACAGTGCTGGGACACTCAGTCCTGTTATACACACAGTGCTGGGACACCCAGTCCTGTTCTACACACAGTCAGGGCTGGGACACTCAGTCCTGTTATACACACAGTGCTGGGACACTCAGTCCTGTTATACACACAGTGCTGGGACACTCAGTCCTGTTATACACACAGTGCTGGGACACTCAGTCCTGTTACACACACAGTCAGTGCTGGGACACAGTCCTGTTCTACATACAGTGCTGGGACACTCAGTCCTGTTATGGAAACATAGAAACATAGAAAATAGGTGCAGGAGCAGGCCATTCAGCCCTTCTAGCCTGCACCGCCATTTAATGAGTTCATGGCTGAACATGAAACTTTAGTACCCCCTTCCTGCTTTCTCGCCATACCCCTTGATCCCGCGAGTAGTAAGGACTTCATCTAACTCCCTTTTGAATATATTTAGTGAATTGGCCTCAACTACTCTCTGTGGTAGAGAATTCCAGAGGTTCACCACTCTCTGGGTGAAGAAGTCTCTCCTCATCTCGGTCCTAAATGGCTTACCTCTTATCCTTAGACTGTGACCCCTGGTTCTGGACTTCCCCAACATTGTGAACATTCTTCCTGCATCTAACCTGTCTAAATCCATCAGAATTTTAAACGTCAATGCTGGGATACTCAGTCCTGTTACACACACAGTGCTGGGACACTCAGTCCTGTTACACACACAGTGCTGGGACACTCAGTCCTGTTACACACACAGTCAGTGCTGGAACACTCAGTCCTGTTGCACACACAGTCAGTGCTGGGACACTCAGTCCTGTTACACACACAGTGCTTGGACACTCAGTCCTGTTTCACACACAGTGCTGTGACACTCAGTCCTGTTATATACACATTGCTGGGACACTCAGTCCTGTTATTCACACAGTGCTGGGACGCGCAGTACTGTTATACACACAGTGCTGGGACACTCAGTCCTGTTATACACACAGTGCTGGGACACTCAGTCCTGTTTCACACACAGTGCTGTGACACTCAGTCCTGTTATATACACACTGCTGGGACACTCAGTCCTGTTATTCACACAGTGTTGGGACGCGCAGTACTGTTATACACACAGTGCTGGGACACTCAGTCCTGTTATACACACAGTGCTGGGACACTCAGTCCTGTTATACAAACAGTCAGTGCTGGGACACTCAGTCCTGTGATACTCAGTCCTGTTATACACACAGTGCTGGGACACTCAGTCCTGTTATACACACAGTCAGTGTTGGGACACTCAGTCCTGTTACACACACACAGTCAGTGCTGGGACACTCAGTCCTGTTACACACACAGTCAGGGCTGGGACACTCAGTCCTGTGATACTCAGTCCTGTTATACAAACGCTGCTGGGACACTCAGTCCTGTTATACACACAGTGCTGGGACGCTCAGTTCTGTTATACACACAGTGCTGGGACACTCAGTCCTGTTTTCCACACAGTGCTGGAACACTCAGTCCTGTTTCACACACAGTGCTGGGACACTCAGTCCTATTATACACACAGTCCGGGGACACACAGTCCTGTTATACACACAGTCAGTGCTGGGACACTCAGTCCTGTTACACACACAGTGCTGGGACACTCAGTCCTGTTATACACACAGTGCTGGGACACTCAGTATTGTAATACACACACTCAGTGCTGGGACACTCAGTCCTATTATACACACAGTGCTGGGACACTCAGTCCTGTTATACACACAGTCAGTGCTGGGACACTCAGTCCTATTATACACACAGTGCTGGGACACTCAGTCCTGTTGTACACACAGTGCTGGTACACTCAGTCCTGTTACACACACAGTGCTGGGAGACTCAGTCCTGTTATACACACAGTGCTGGGACACTCAGTCCTGTTATACACACAGTGCTGGGACAGTCAGTCCTCTTTTACACACAGTGCTGGGACACTCAGTCCTGTTTCACACACAGTGCTGTGACACTCAGTCCTGTTATATACACACTGCTGGGACACTCAGTCCTGTTATTCACACAGTGCTGGGACGCGCAGTACTGTTATACACACAGTGCTGGGACACTCAGTCCTGTTATACACACAGTGCTGGGACACTCAGTCCTGTTATGCACACAGTGCTGGGACACTCAGTCCTGTTATGCACACGGTGCTGGGGCACTCACACCTGTTATACACACAGTCAGTGCTGGGACACTCAGTCCTGTTATACAAACAGTGCTGGGACACTCAGTCCTGTTATACACACAGTGCTGGTACACTCAATCCTGTAACACACACAGTGCTGGGACATCCAGTCCTGTTCTACACACAGTCAGTGCTGGGACAGTGAGACCTGTTATACACACAGTGCTGGGACACTCAGTCCTGTTATACACACAGTGCTGGGACACTCAGTCCTGTTAGATACACAGTGCTGGACACTCACTCCTGTTTTACACACAGTACTGTGACACTCAGTCCTGTTATACACACACACTGCTGGGACGCTCAGTCCTGTTATACACACAGTCAGGGCTGGGACACTCAGTCCTGTTATGCACACACTGCTGGGACACTCAGTCCTGTTATACACACAATGCTGGGACATTCAATCCTGTTATACACACAGTGCTGGGACATTCACTCCTGTTATACACACAGTGCTGGGACATTCACTCCTGTAATATACACAGTGCTGGGACACACAGTCCTGTTATACACACAGTGCTGGGACACTCAGTCCTGTTATACACACAGTGCTGGGACACTCAGTCCTGTTACACACACAGTCAGTGCTGGGACACTCAGTCCTGTTATACACACAGTCAGTGCTGGGACACTCAGTCCTGTTATACACACAGTGCTGGGACACTCAGTCCTGTTACACAGACAGTTCTGAGACACTCAGTCCTGTTATACACACAGTGCTGGGACACTCAGTCCTGTTATACACACAGTCAGTGCTGGGACACTCAGTCCTGTTGTACACACAGTGCTGGGACAGTCAGTCCTCTTTCACACACAGTTCTGGGACACTCAGTCCTGTTATACACACAGTGCTCGGAAACTCAGTCCTGTATCACAAACAGTGCTGTGACACTCAGTCCTGTGATACTCAGTCCTGTTATACACACACTGCTGGGACACTCAGTCCTGTTATACACACAGTGCTGGGACGCTCAGTCCTGTTGTACACACAGTGCTGGGACGCTCAGTCCTGTTACACACACAGTCAGTGCTGGGACACTCAGTCCTGTTATACACACAGTCAGGGCTGGGACACTCAGTCCTGTTATACACGCAGTGCTGGGACAGTCAGTCCTCTTTTACACACAGTGCTGGGACACTCAGTCCTGTGATACACACAGTGCTGTGACATCCAGTCCTGTGATACTCAGTCCTGTTATACACACAGTCAGTGCTGGGACACTCAGTGCTGTTATACACACAGTGCTGGGACACACAGTCCTGTTATACACACAGTGCTGGGACACTCAGTCCTGTTATACACACAGTGCTGGGACACTCAGTCCTGTTTCACACTCAGTCCTGTTTCACACTCAGTCCTGTGACACTCAGTCCTGTGATACTCAGTCCTGTTATACACACAGTGCTGGGACACTCAGTCCTGTTTCACACACAGTGCTGTGACACTCAGTCCTGTTATATACACACTGCTGGGACACTCAGTCCTGTTATTCACACAGTGCTGGGACGCGCAGTACTGTTATACACACAGTGCTGGGACACTCTGTCCTGTTATACACACAGTGCTGGGACACTCAGTCCTGTTATACACACAGTCAGTGCTGGGACAGTCAGTCCTGTTATACACACAGTGCTGGGAGACTCAGTCCTGTTATACACACAGTCAGTGCTGGGACACTCAGTCCTGTTACACACACTGTCAGGGCTGGGACACTCAGTCCTGTTATACACGCAGTGCTGGGACAGTCAGTCCTCTTTTACACACAGTGCTGGGACACTCAGTCCTGTTATACACACAGTGCTCGGAAACTCAGTCCTGTTATACACACAGTGCTGTGACACTCAGTCCTGTGATACTCCGTCCTGTTATACACACACTGCTGGGACACTCAGTCCTGTTATACACACAGTGCTGGGACGCTCAGTCCTGTTGGACACACAGTGCTGGAACACTCAGTCCTGTTGCACACACAGTGCTGGGACACTCAGTCCTGTTATACACACAGTGCTGGGACACTCAGTCCTGTTATACACACAGTGCTGTGACATCCAGTCCTGTGATACTCAGTCCTGTTATACACACAGTCAGTGCTGGGACACTCAGTCCTGTTGTACACACAGTGCTGGGACACTCAGTCCTGTTGCACACACAGTCAGTGCTGGGACACTCAGTCCTGTTGCGCACACAGTCAGTGCTGGGACACTCAGTCCTGTTATACACACAGTGCTGGGAAGCGCAGGACTGTTATACACACAGTGCTGGGACACTCAGTCCTTTTATACACACAGTGCTGGGACACTCAGTCCTGTTATCCACACAGTGCTGGGACACTCAGTCCTGTTGTACACACAGTGCTGGGACACTCAGTCCTGTTACACACACAGTGCTGTGACACTCATTCCTGTTATATAGACACTGCTGGGACACTCATTCCTGTTATACACACAGTGCTGGGACGCTCAGTCCTGTTATACACACAGTGCTGGGACACTCAGTCCTGTTATACACACAGTGCTGGGACACTCAATCCTGTTATACACACAGTGCTGGGACACTCAGTCCTGTTGTGCACACAGTCAGTGCTGGGACACTCAGTCCTGTTGCACACACAGTGCTGGGACACTCAGTCCTGTTACACACACAGTGCTGGGACACTCAGTCCTGTTATATACACAGTGCTGGGACACACAGTCCTGTTATACACACAGTCAGTGCTGGGACACACAGTCCTGTTTTTCACACAGTGCTGGGACACTCAGTCCTGTCACACAAACTGTGCTGGGACACTCAGTCCTGTTATACACACAGTGCTGGGACACTCAGTACTATTATACACACAGTGCTGGGACACTCAGTCCTGTTATACACACAATCATTGCTGGGACACTCAGTCCTGTGACACACAAAGTCAGTGCTGGGACACTCAGTCCTGTTAATACACACAGTGCTGGTACACTCAGTCCTGTTACACACACAATGCTGGGAGACTCAGTCCTGTTATGCACACAGTGCTGGGACCCTCAGTCCTGTTACACACACAGTGCTGGGACACTCAGTCCTGTAAGACACACAGTGCTGGGACACTCAGTCCTGTTATACACACAATGCTGGGACACTCAGTCCTGTTATACACACAGTGCTGGAACACTCAGTCCTGTTACACACACAGTGCTGGGACACTCACTCCTGTTATACACACAGTGCTGGGACACTCACTCCTGTTATACACACAGTCAGTGCTGGGACACTCAGTCCTGTTATACAAACAGTGCTGGGACACTCAACCCTGTTATACACACAGTGCTGGTACACTCAGTCCTGTGACATACACAGTGCTGGGACACTCACTCCGGTTAAACACACAGTGCTGGGACACTCAGTCCTGTTACACACACAGTCAGTGCTGGGACACTCAGTCCTGTAAGACACACAGTGCTGGGACACTCAGTCCTGTTATACACGCTGTGCTGGGACAGTCAGTCCTCTTTTACACAAAGTGCTGGGACACTCAGTCCTGTTATACACACAGTGCTGGGACACTCAGTCCTGTTATACACACAGTGCTGGGACACTCAGTCCTGTTTTCCACACATTGCTTGAACACTCAGTCCTGTTTCACACACAGTGCTGTGACACTCAGTCCTGTGATACTCAGTCCTGTTATACACACACTGCTGGGACACTCAGTCCTGTTATACACACAGTGCTGGGACGCTCAGTCCTGTTGGACACGCAGTGCTGGGACACTCAGACCTGTTACACACACAGTTCTGAGACACTCAGTCCTGTTGCACACAGTGCTGGGACACTCAGTCCTGTTATACACACAGTGCTGTGACATCCAGTCCTGTGATACTCAGTCCTGTTAAACACACAGTCAGTGCTGGGACACTCAGTGCTGTTATACACACATTGCTGGGACACTCAGTCCTGTTATACACACAGTGCTGGGACACTCAGTCCTGTTATACACACAGTGCTGGGACACTCAGTCCTGTTATACACACAGTGCTGGGACACTCAGTCCTGTTATACACACAGTGCTGGGACACTCAGTCCTGTTATACACACAGTGCTGGGACACTCAGTCCTGTTTCACACACAGTGCTGTGACACTCAGTCCTGTGATACTCAGTCCTGTTATATACACACTGCTGGGACACTCAGTCCTGTTATACACACAGTGCTGGGAAGCGCAGGACTGTTTTACACACAGTGCTGGGACACTCAGTCCTGTTATACACACAGTGCTGGGACACTCAGTCCTGTTATACACACAGTGCTGGGACACTCAGTCCTGTTGTACACACAGTGCTGGGACACTCAGTCCTGTTGTACACACAGTGCTGGGACACTCAGTCCTGTTGCACACACAATCAGTGCTGGGACACTCAGTCCTGTTACACACACAGTCAGTGCTGGGACACTCAGTCCTGTTACACACACAGTGCTGGAACACTCAGTCCTGTTATACACACAGTGCTGGGACACTCAGTCCTGTTGCACACACAGTGCTTGCACACTCAGTCCTGTTATACACACAGTTCTGGGACACTCAGTCCTGGGACACTCAGCCCAGTTACACACACAGTGCTGGGACACTCAGTCCTGTTATACACACAGTGCTGGTACACTCAGTCCTGTTGCAAACACAGTCAGTGCTGGGACACTCAGTCCTGTTCCACACACAGTGCTGGGACACTCAGTCCTGTTATACACACAGTCAGTGCTGGGACACTCAGTCCTGTTATACACACAGTGCTGCTACACTCAGTCCTGTTGCAAACACAGTCAGTGCTGGGACACTCAGTCCTGTTATACACACAGTGCTGGGACACTCAGTCCTGTTATACACACAGTGCTGGAACACTCATTCCTGTTTCACACACAGTGCTGTGACACTCAGTCCTGTTATATATACACTGCTGGGACACTCAGTCCTGTGATACTCAGTCCTGTTATATACACACAGTGCTGGGAAACTCAGTCCTGTTGTACACACAGTCAGTGCTGGGACACTCAGTCCTGTTATACACACAGTCAGTGCTAGGACACTCAGTCCTGTTATACACACAGTGCTGTGACACGCAGTCCTGTTGTACACGCATTGCTGGAACACTCAGTCCTGTTGCACACACAGTGCTGGGACACTCAGTCCTGTTATATAGACACTGCTGGGACACTCATTCCTGTTATACACACAGTGCTGGGACGCTCAGTCCTGTTATACACACAGTGCTGGGACACTCAGTCCTGTTATACACACAGTGCTGGAACACTCAGTCCTGTTTTCCACACATTGCTGGAACACTCAGTCCTGTTTCACACACAGTGCTGTGACACTCAGTCCTGTGATACTCAGTCCTGTTATACACACAGTCAGTGCTGGGACACTCAGTGCTGTTATACACACAGTGCTGGGACACTCAGTCCTGTTATACACACAGTGCTGGGACACTCAGTCCTGTTATACACACAATGCTGGGAGACTCAGTCCTGTCATGCACACAGTGCTGGGACACTCAGTCCTGTTACACACACAGTGCTGGGAGACTCAGTCCTGTTATACACACAGTGCTGGTACACTCAGTCGTGTTACACACACAGTGCTGGGAGACTCAGTCCTGTTATACACACAGTGTTGGTACACTAAGTCCTGTTACACACACAGTGCTGGGACACTCAGTCCTTTTATACACACAGTGCTGGGACACTCAGTCCTGTTATACACACAGTGCTGGGACACTCAGTCCTGTTATACACACAGTGCTGGGACACTCAGTCCTGTTACACACACAGTGCTGGGACACTCAGTCCTGTTATACACACAGTGCTGGGACACTCACTCCTGTTATACACACAGTCAGTGCTGGGACACTCAGTCCTGTTATACAAACAGTGCTGGGACACTCAATCCTGTTATACACACAGTGCTGGTACACTCAGTCCTGTGACATACACAGTGCTGGGACACTCACTCCGGTTAAACACACAGTGCTGGGACACTCAGTCCTGTTACACACACACAGTGCTGGGACACTCAGTCCTGTAAGACACACAGTGCTGGGACACTCAGTCCTGTTATACACGCAGTGCTGGGACAGTCAGTCCTCTTTTACACACAGTGCTGGGACACTCAGTCCTGTTATACACACAGTGCTCGGAAACTCAGTCCTGTTATACACACAGTGCTGGGACACTCAGTCCTGTTATACACACAGTGCTGGGACACTTAGTCCTGTTATACACACAGTTCTGGGACACTCAGTCCTGTTTTCCACACATTGCTGGAACACTCAGTCCTGTTTCACACACAGTCAATGCTGGGACACTCAGTCCTGTTACACACAGTTCTGGGATACACAGTCCTGTTCTACACACACAGTGCTGGGACACTCAGTCCTGTTATACACACAGTGCTGGGACACTCACTACTGTTATACACACAGTGCTGGAACACTCAGTCCTGTTATACACACAGTTAGTGCTGGGTCACTCAGTCCTGTTATACACACAGTGCTGGGACACTCTGTCCTGTTATACACACAGTCAGTGCTGGGACACTCAGTCCTGTTACACACACAGTCAGTGCTGGGACAGTGAGTCCTGTTATACACACAGTGCTTGGACATTCACTCCTGTAATATACACAGTGCTGGGACACTCAGTCCTGTTATACACACAGTGCTGGGACACTCAGACCTGTTACACACACAGTGCTGAGACACTCAGTCCTGTTGCACACAGTGCTGGGACACTCAGTCCTGTGATACTCAGTCCTGTTATATACACACTGCTGGGACACTCAGTCCTGTGATACTCAGTCCTGTTATATACACACAGTGCTGGGAAACTCAGTCCTGTTGTACACACAGTCAGTGCTGGGACACTCAGTCCTGTTATACACACAGTCAGTGCTAGGACACTCAGTCCTGTTATACACACAGTGCTGTGACACGCAGTCCTGTTGTACACGCATTGCTGGAACACTCAATCCTGTTATTAACACAGTCAGTGCTGGGACACTCAGTCCTGTTGCACACACAGTGCTGGGACACTCAGTCCTGTTAAACACACAGTCAGTGCTGTGACACTCATTCCTGTTATATGGACACTGCTGGGACACTCATTCCTGTTATACACACAGTGCTGGGACGCTCAGTCCTGTTATACACACAGTGCTGGGACACTCAGTCCTGTTATACACACAGTGCTGGAACACTCAGTCCTGTTATACACACAGTTCTGGGACACTCAGTCCTGGGACACTCAGCCCAGTTACACACAGTGCTGGGACACTCAGTCCTGTTATACACACAGTGCTGGGACACTCAGTCCTGTTGTACACACAGTCAGTGCTGGGACACTCAGTCCTGTTGTACACAAAGTCAGTGCTGGGACACTCAGTCCTGTTGCACACACAGTGCTGGGACACTCAGTCCTGTTGTCCACACAGTCAGTGCTGGGACACTCAGTCCTGTTATACACACAGTGCTGGTACACTCAGTCCTGTTGCAAACACAGTCAGTGCTGGGACACTCAGTCCTGTTCCACACACAGTGCTGGGACACTCAGTCCTGTTATACACACAGTCAGTGCTGGGACACTCAGTCCTGTTATACACACAGTGCTGCTACACTCAGTCCTGTTGCAAACACAGTCAGTGCTGGGACACTCAGTCCTGTTATACACACAGTGCTGGGACACTCAGTCCTGTTATACACACAGTGCTGGAACACTCATTCCTGTTTCACACACAGTGCTGTGACACTCAGTCCTGTTATATATACACTGCTGGGACACTCAGTCCTGTGATACTCAGTCCTGTTATATATACACTGCTGGGAAACTCAGTCCTGTTGTACACACAGTCAGTGCTGGGACACTCAGTCCTGTTATACACACAGTGCTGGGACACACAGTCCTGTTGTACACACAGTCAATGCTGGGACACTCAGTCCTGTTATACACACAGTGCTGGTACACCCAGTCCTGTTGTACACACAGTGCTGGGACACTCAGTCCTGTTGTACACACAGTGCTGGGACACTCAGTCCTGTTGTACACACAGTCAGTGCTGGGACACTCAGTCCTGTTATACACACGGTCAGTGCTGGGACACTCAGTCCTGTTATACACACGGTCAGTGCTGGGACACTCAGTCCTGTTATACACACAGTGCTGGGACACACAGTCCTGTTGTACACACAGTGCTGGGACACTCAGTCCTGTTGTGCACACAGTCAGTGCTGGGACACTCAGTCCTGTGATACTCAGTCCTGTTATATACACACAGTGCTGGGACACTCAGTCCTGTTGTACACACAGTGGTGGGACACTCAGTCCTGTGATACTCAGTCCTGTTATATGCACACAGTGCTGGGACACTCAGTCCTGTTGTACACACAGTGGTGGGACACTCAGTCAAGTTGTACACACAGTGCTGGTACACTCAGTCCTGTTATACACACCGTGCTGGGACACTCAGTCCTGTTATACACATAGTGCTGGGACACTCAGTCCTGTTATACACACACTGCTGGGACACTCAGTGCTGTTATACACACAGTGCTGGGACACTCAGTCCTGTTATACACACAGTCAGTGCTGGGATACTCAGTCCTGTTATACACACAGTGCTGGGACACTCACTCCTGTTATACACACAGTCAGTGCTGGGACACTCAGTCCTGTTATACAAACAGTGCTGGGACACTCAATCCTGTTATACACACAGTGCTGGTACACTCAGTCCTGTGACATACACAGTGCTGGGACACTCACTCCGGTTAAACACACAGTGCTGGGACACTCAGTCCTGTTACACACACAGTCAGTGCTGGGACACTCAGTCCTATTATACACACAGTGCTGGGACACTCAGTCCTGTTATATACACAGTGCTGGGACACACAGTCCTGTTATACACACAGTCAGTGCTGGGACACACAGTCCTGTTTTTCACACAGTGCTGGTACACTCAGTCCTGTGACATACACAGTGCTGGGACACTCACTCTGTTTAAACACACAGTGCTGGGACACTCAGTCCTGTTACACACACAGTCAGTGCTGGGACACTCAGTCCTGTTATACACACAGTCAGGGCTGGGACACTCAGTCCTGTTCTACACACACAGTGCTGGGACACTCAGTCCTGTAAGACACACAGTGCTGGGACACTCAGTCCTGTTATACACGCAGTGCTGGGACAGTCAGTCCTCTTTTACACACAGTGCTGGGACACTCAGTCCTGTGATACTCAGTCCTGTTATACACACAGTCAGTGCTGGGACACTCAGTGCTGTTATACACACAGTGCTGGGACACTCAGTCCTGTTATACACACAATGCTGGGAGACTCAGTCCTGTCATGCACACAGTGCTGGGACACTCAGTCCTGTTACACACACAGTGCTGGGAGACTCAGTCCTGTTATACACACAGTGCTGGTACACTCAGTCGTGTTACACACACAGTGCTGGGAGACTCAGTCCTGTTATACACACAGTGCTGGTACACTAAGTCCTGTTACACACACAGTGCTGGGACACTCAGTCCTGTTATACACACAGTGCTGGGACACTCAGTCCCGTTATACACACAGTGCTGGGACACTCAGTCCTGTTATACACACAGTGCTGGGACACTCAGTCCTGTTATACACACAGTGCTGGGACACTCACTCCTGTTTGCACACAGTCAGTGCTGGGACACTCAGTCCTGTTATACAAACAGTGCTGGGACACTCAATCCTGTTATACACACAGTGCTGGTACACTCAGTCCTGTGACATACACAGTGCTGGGACACTCACTCCGGTTAAACACACAGTGCTGGGACACTCAGTCCTGTTACACACACAGTGCTGGGACACTCAGTCCTGTAAGACACACAGTGCTGGGACAGTCAGTCCTCTTTTACACACAGTGCTGGGACACTCAGTCCTGTTATACACACAGTGCTGGGAAACTCAGTCCTGTTATACACACAGTGCTGGGACACTCAGTCCTGTTATACACACAGTGCTGGGACACTCAGTCCTGTTATACACACAGTGCTGGGACACTCAGTCCTGTTTTCCACACATTGCTGGAACACTCAGTCCTGTTTCACACACAGTCAGTGCTGGGACACTCAGTCCTGTTACACACAGTTCTGGGATACACAGTCCTGTTCTACACACACAGTGCTGGGACACTCAGTCCTGTTATACACACAGTGCTGGGACACTCACTACTGTTATACACACAGTGCTGGAACACTCAGTCCTGTTATACACACAGTTAGTGCTGGGTCACTCAGTCCTGTTATACACACAGTGCTGGGACACTCAGTCCTGTTATACACACAGTCAGTGCTGGGACACTCAGTCCTGTTACACACACAGTCAGTGCTGGGACAGTGAGTCCTGTTATACACACAGTGCTTGGACATTCACTCCTGTAATATACACAGTGCTGGGACACTCAGTCCTGTTATACACACAGTGCTGGGACACTCAGACCTGTTACACACACAGTGCTGAGACACTCAGTCCTGTTGCACACAGTGCTGGGACACTCAGTCCTGTGATACTCGGTCCTGTTATATACACACTGCTGGGACACTCAGTCCTGTGATACTCAGTCCTGTTATATACACAGTGCTGTGACACGCAGTCCTGTTGTACACGCATTGCTGGAACACTCACTCCTGTTATTAACACAGTCAGTGCTGGGACACTCAGTCCTGTTGCACACACAGTGCTGGGACACTCAGTCCTGTTAAACACACAGTCAGTGCTGGGACACTCAGTCCTGTTACACACAGTGCTGTGACACTCATTCCTGTTATATAGACACTGCTGGGACACTCATTCCTGTTATACACACAGTGCTGGGACGCTCAGTCCTGTTATACACACAGTGCTGGGACACTCAGTCCTGTTATACACACAGTGCTGGAACACTCAGTCCTGTTATACACACAGTGCTGGGACACTCAGTCCTGTTGCACACACAGTGCTTGCACACTCAGTCCTGTTATACACACAGTTCTGGGACACTCAGTCCTGGGACACTCAGCCCAGTTACACACACAGTGCTGGGACACTCAGTCCTGTTATACACACAGTGCTGGGACACTCAGTCCTGTTGTACACACAGTCAGTGCTGGGACACTCAGTCCTGTTGTACACAAAGTCAGTGCTGGGACACTCAGTCCTGTTGCACACACAGTGCTGGGACACTCAGTCCTGTTATCCACACAGTCAGTGCTGGGACACTCAGTCCTGTTATACACACAGTGCTGGTACACTCAGTCCTGTTGCAAACACAGTCAGTGCTGGGACACTCAGTCCTGTTCCACACACAGTGCTGGGACACTCAGTCCTGTTATACACACAGTCAGTGCTGGGACACTCAGTCCTGTTATACACACAGTGCTGCTACACTCAGTCCTGTTGCAAACACAGTCAGTGCTGGGACACTCAGTCCTGTTATACACACAGTGCTGGGACACTCAGTCCTGTTATACACACAGTGCTGGAACACTCAGTCCTGTTTCACACACAGTGCTGTGACACTCAGTCCTGTTATATATACACTGCTGGGACACTCAGTCCTGTGATACTCAGTCCTGTTATATATACACTGCTGGGAAACTCAGTCCTGTTGTACACACAGTCAGTGCTGGGACACTCAGTCCTGTTATACACACAGTGCTGGGACACCCAGTCCTGTTGTACACACAGTGCTGGGACACTCAGTCCTGTTGTACACACAGTCAGTGCTGGGACACTCAGTCCTGTTATTCACACAGTGCTGGGACACTAATCCTGTTACACACACAGTCAGTGCTGGGACACTCAGTCCTGTTATACACACAGTGCTGGGACACTCACTCCTGTTATACACACAGTGCTGGGACACTCAGTCCTGTTATACACACAGTCAGTGCTGGGACACTCAGTCGACACTCAGTCCTGTTACACACACAGTCAGTGCTGGGACACTCAGTCCTGTTATACAAACAGTGCTGGGACAGTCAGTCCTCTTTTACACACAGTGCTGGGACACTCAGTCCTGTTATACACACAGTGCTGGGACACTCAGTCCTGTTATACACACAGTGCTGGGACACTCAGACCTGTTTTCCACACATTGCTGGAAAACTCAGTCCTGTTTCACACACAGTCAGTGCTGGGACACTCAGTCCTGTTACACACAGTGCTGGGATACACAGTCCTGTTCTACACACACAGTGCTGGGACACTCAGTCCTGTTATACACACAGTGCTGGGACACTCACTACTGTTATACACACAGTGCTGGAACACTCAGTCCTGTTATACACACAGTTAGTGCTGGGTCACTCAGTCCTGTTATACACACAGTGCTGTGACACTCAGTCCTGTTATACACACAGTCAGTGCTGGGACACTCAGTCCTGTTACACACACAGTCAGTGCTGGGACAGTGAGTCCTGTTATACACACAGTGCTTGGACATTCACTCCTGTAATATACACATTGCTGGGACACTCAGTCCTGTTTCCACACAGTCAGTGCTGGGACACTCAGTCCTGTTATACACACAATCATTGCTGGGACACTCAGTCCTGTTATACACAGTCAGTGCTGGGACACTCAGTCCTGTTACACACACAGTCAGTGCTGGGACACTCAGTCCTGTTATACACACAGTGCTGGGACACTCAGTCCTGTTGTACACACATTGCTGGGACACTCAGTCCTGTTGTACACACAGTCAGTGCTGGGACACTCAGTCCTGTTATACACACAGTGCTGGGACACTCACTCCTGTTATACACACAGTGCTGGGACACTCACTCCTGTTATACACACAGTGCTGGGACACTCACTCCTGTTACACACACAGTCAGTGCTGGGACACTCAGTCCTGTTATACACACGGTCAGTGCAGGGACACTCAGTCCTGTTATACACACGGTGCTGGGACACTCAGTCCTGTTGTACACACAGTGCTGGGACACTCAGGCCTGTTGTGCACACAGTCAGTGCTGGGACACTCAGTCCTGTTATACACACAGTGCTGGGACACTCAGTCCTGTTACACACACAGTCAGTGTTGGGACACTACGTCCTGTTATACACACAGTGCTGGGACACTCAGTCCTGTTACACACACAGTCAGTGCTGGGACACTCAGTCCTGTTCTACACACAGTCAGTGCTGGGACACTCAGTCCTGTTTACACACAGTGCTGGGACAGTCAGTCCTGTTATATACACACTGCTGGGACACTCAGTCCTGTTATACACACAGTGCTGGGACGCTCAGTCCTGTTATACACACAGTGCTGGGACATTCAGTCCTGTTACACACACAGTGCTGGAACACTCAGTCCTGTGACACTCAGTCCTGTGATAATCAGTCCTGTTATATACACACTGCTGGGACACTCAGTCCTGTTACACACACAGTGCTGGGACACTCAGTCCTGTTATACACACAGTCAGCGCTGGGACACTCAGTCCTGTTATACACACAGTGCTGGGACACTCAGTCCTGTTATACACACAGTGCTGGGACACTCAGTCCTGTTGCAATCACAGTCAGTGCTGGGACACTCAGTCCTGTTCCACACACAGTCAGTGCTGGGACACTCAGTCCTGTCATACACACAGTGCTGGGACACTCAGTCCTGTTGTACACTCAGTCCTGTTATTCACACAGTGCTGGGACACTGAGTCCTGTTATACACACAGTGCTGGAACACTCAGTCCTGTTATACACACAGTGCTGGGACACTCAGTCCTGTTGCACACACTGTCAATGCTGGGACACTAAGACCTGTTACACACCAAGTCAGTGCGAGGACACTCAGTCCTGTTACACACACAGTCACTGCTGGATACTCAGTCCTGTTATACACACACTGCTGGCACACTCAGTCCTCTTATACACACAGTGCTGTGACACGCAGTCCTGTTGTACACGCATTGCTGAAACACTCACTCCTGTTATTCACACAGTCAGTATTGGGACACTCAGTCCTGTTGCACACACAGTGCTGGGACACTCAGTCCTGTTCTACACACAGTGCTGGGACACTCACTACTGTTATACACACAGTGCTGGAACACTCAGTCCTGTTATACACACAGTCAGTGCTGGGACACTCAGACCTGTTATACACACAGTGCTGGGACACTCAGTCCTGTTAAACATACAATCAGTGCTGGGTCACTCAGTCCTGTTATACACACAGTCAGTGCTGGGACACTCAGTCCTGTTACACACACAGTGCTGTGACACTAAGTCCTGTTATACACACAGTGCTGGGACACTCAGTCCTGTTATACACAAACTGCTGGGACACTCAGTCCTGTTATACATACAGTCAGGGCTGGGACACTCAGTCCTGTTATACACACAGTGCTGGGACACTCAGTCCTGTTATACACACAGTCAGTGCTGGGACACTCAGTCCTGTTCTACATACAGTGCTGGGACACTCGGTCCTGTGACACTCAGTCCTGTTAGACACACAGTGCTGGGACACTCAGTCCTGTTATACACACAGTGCTGGGACACTCAGTCCTGTTATACACACAATCATTGCTGGGACACTCAGTCCTGTTGTACACACAGTCAGTGCTGGGACACTCAGTCCTGTTATACACACAGTGCTGGGACACTCACTCCTGTTATACACACAGTGCTGGGACACTCACTCCTGTTATACACACAGTGCTGGGACACTCAGTCCTGTTACACACACAGTCACTGCTGGGACACTCAGTCCTGTTATACACACGGTCAGTGCAGGGACACCATGTCCTGTTATACACACGGTGCTGGGACACTCAGTCCTGTTGTACACACAGTGCTGGGACACTCAGGCCTGTTTTGCACACAGTCAGTGCTGGGACACTCAGTCCTGTTCTACACACAGTCAGTGCTGGGACACTCAGTCCTGTTCTACACACAGTGCAGGGACACTCAGTCCTGTTATCCACACACTGTGCTGGGACACTCCGTCCTGTAATACACACAGTGCTGGGACACTCAGTCCTGTTATATACACAATGCAGGGACACTGAGTCCTGTTATACACACAGTGCTGGGACACTGAGTCCTGTTATACACACAGTGCTGGGACACTCAGTCCTGTTACACACACAGTGCTGGGACACTCAGTCCTGTTACACACACAGTGCTGGGACACTCAGTCCTGTTACACACACAGTGCTGGGACACTCAGTCCTGTTACACACACAGTGCTGTTATATACACACTGCTGCGACACTCAGTCCTGTTACACACACAGTGCTGGGACGCTCAGTCCTATTATACACACAGTGCTGGGACACTCAGTCCTGTTATACACACAATCAGTGCTGGGACACTCAGTCCTGTTACACACACAGTCAGTGCTGGGACACTCAGTCCTGTTATACACACAGTGCTGGAACACTCAGTCCTGTTATACACACAGTGCTGGAACACTCAGTCCTGTGACACTCAGTCCTGTGATAATCAGTGCTGTTATACACACAGTGCTGGGACACTCAGTCCTGTTATACACACAGTGCTGGGACACTCAGTCCTGTTGCAATCACAGTCAGTGCTGGGACACTCAGTCCTGTTCCACACACAGTCAGTGCTGGGACACTCAGTCCTGTCATACACACAGTGCTGGGACACTCAGTCCTGTTGTACACACAGTGCTGGGACACTCAGTCCTGTTGCACACACTGTCAATGCTGGGACACTCAGACCTGTTACACACCAAGTCAGTGCTAGGACACTCAGTCCTGTTACACACACAGTCACTGCTGGGACACTCAGTTCTGTTACACACACAGTCAGTGCTGGGACACTCAGTCCTGTTACACACACAGTCAGTGCTGGGACACTCAGTCCTGTTATACACACAGTGCTGGCACACTCAGTCCTCTTATACACACAGTGCTGTGACACGCAGTCCTGTTGTACACACAGTGCTGGAACACTCAGTCCTGTTATACACACAGTCAGTGCTGGGACACTCAGACCTGTTATACACACAGTGCTGGGACACTCAGTCCTGTTATACATACAATCAGTGCTGGGTCACTCAGTCCTGTTATACACACAGTGCTGGGACACTCAGTCCTGTTATACACACAGTGCTGGGACACTCAGTCCTGTTATACACACAGTGCTGGGACACTCAGTCCTGTTACACACACAGTGCTGGGACACTCAGTCCTGTTACACACACAGTGCTGGGACACTCAGTCCTGTTACACACACAGTGCTGGGACTCTCAGTCCTGTTACACTCAGTCCTGTTACACACACAGTGCTGGGACACTAAGTCCTGTTATACACACAGTGCTGGGACACTCAGTCCTGTTATACACACAGTGCTGGGACACTCAGTCCTGTTATACATACAGTCAGGGCTGGGACACTCAGTCCTGTTATACACACAGTGCTGGGACACTCAGTCCTGTTATACACACAGTCAGTGCTGGGACACTCAGTCCTGTTATACAAACAGTCAGTGCTGGGACACTCAGTCCTGTTCTACATACAGTGCTGGGACACTCAGTCCTGTGACACTCAGTCCTGTTATACACACAGTCAGTGCTGGGACACTCAGTCCTGTTATACACACAGTCAGTGCTGGGACACTCAGTCCTGTTTTACACACAGTGCTGGGACACTCAGTCCTGTCATACACACATTGCTGGGACACTCAGTCCTGTTATACACACAGTGCTGGGACACTCAGTCCTGTTATACACACAGTGCTGGGACACTCAGTCCTATCACACACACAGTCAGTGCTGGGACACTTAGTCCTGTTATACACACAGTGCTGGGACACTCAGTCCTATTACACACACAGTCAGTGCTGGGACACTCAGTCCTGTTACACACACAGTCAGTGCTGGGACACTCAGTCCTGTTACACACACAGTCAGTGCTGGGACACTCAGTCCTGTTACACACACAGTCAGTGCTGGGACACTCAGTCCTGTTATACACACAGTGCTGGGACACTCAGTCCTGTTATACACACAGTATGGGACACTCAGTCCTGTTATACACACACTGTGCTGGGACACTCAGTCCTGTTTCACACACAGTGCTGTGACACTCAGTCCTGTTACAAACACAGTCAGTGCTGGGACACTCAGTCCTGTTATACACACAGTCAGTGCTGGGACACTCAGTCCTGTTATACACACAGTGCTGGGACACTGAGTCCTGTTATACAGACAGTGCTGGGACACTCAGTCCTGTGACACTCACTCCTGTTATATACACACTGCTGGGACACTCAGTCCTGTTATATCCACACTGCTGGGACACTCAGTCCTGTTATACACACAGTGCTGGGACACTCAGTCCTGTTATACACACAATCATTGCTGGGACACTCAGTCCTGTTATACACACAGTCAGTGCTGGGACACTCAGTCCTGTTCTACACACAGTGCTGGGACACTCAGTCCTGTTGCAATCACAGTCAGTGCTGGGACACTCAGTCCTGTCATACACACAGTGCTGGAACACTCAGTCCTGTTATACACACAGTGCTGGGACACTCAGTACTGTTGTACACACAATGCTGGGAAACTCAGTCCTGTTAAACACACAGTCAGTGCTGGGACACTCAGTCCTGTTACAGACAGTGCTGGGACACCCAGTCCTGTTATACACACAGTACTGGGACACTCACTCCTGTTATACACACAGTGCTGGGACACTCAGTCCTGTTACACACACAGTCACTGCTGGGACACTCAGTCCTGTTATACACACGGTCAGTGCAGGGACACCATGTCCTGTTATACACACGGTGCTGGGACACTCAGTCCTGTGACACTCAGTCCTGTTATACACACAGTCAGTGCTGGGACACTCAGTCCTGTTATACACACAGTCAGTGCTGGGACACTCAGTCCTGTTTTACACACAGTGCTGGGACACTCAGTCCTGTTATACACACATTGCTGGGACACTCAGTCCTGTTATACACACAGTGCTGGGACACTCAGTCCTGTTATACACACAGTGCTGGGACACTCAGTCCTATCACACACACAGTCAGTGCTGGGACACTTAGTCCTGTTATACACACAGTGCTGGGACACTCAGTCCTATTACACACACAGTCAGTGCTGGGACACTCAGTCCTGTTACACACACAGTCAGTGCTGGGACACTCAGTCCTGTTACACACACAGTCAGTGCTGGGACACTCAGTCCTGTTACACACACAGTCAGTGCTGGGACACTCAGTCCTGTTATACACACAGTGCTGGGACACTCAGTCCTGTTATACACACAGTATGGGACACTCAGTCCTGTTATACACACACTGTGCTGGGACACTCAGTCCTGTTTCACACACAGTGCTGTGACACTCAGTCCTGTTACAAACACAGTCAGTGCTGGGACACTCAGTCCTGTTATACACACAGTCAGTGCTGGGACACTCAGTCCTGTTATACACACAGTGCTGGGACACTGAGTCCTGTTATACAGACAGTGCTGGGACACTCAGTCCTGTGACACTCACTCCTGTTATATACACACTGCTGGGACACTCAGTCCTGTTATATCCACACTGCTGGGACACTCAGTCCTGTTATACACACAGTGCTGGGACACTCAGTCCTGTTATACACACAATCATTGCTGGGACACTCAGTCCTGTTATACACACAGTCAGTGCTGGGACACTCAGTCCTGTTCTACACACAGTGCTGGGACACTCAGTCCTGTTGCAATCACAGTCAGTGCTGGGACACTCAGTCCTGTCATACACACAGTGCTGGAACACTCAGTCCTGTTATACACACAGTGCTGGGACACTCAGTACTGTTGTACACACAATGCTGGGAAACTCAGTCCTGTTAAACACACAGTCAGTGCTGGGACACTCAGTCCTGTTACAGACAGTGCTGGGACACCCAGTCCTGTTATACACACAGTACTGGGACACTCACTCCTGTTATACACACAGTGCTGGGACACTCAGTCCTGTTACACACACAGTCACTGCTGGGACACTCAGTCCTGTTATACACACGGTCAGTGCAGGGACACCATGTCCTGTTATACACACGGTGCTGGGACACTCAGTCCTGTTGTACACACAGTGCTGGGACACTCAGGCCTGTTTTGCACACAGTCAGTGCTGGGACACTCAGTCCTGTTCTACACACAGTCAGTGCTGGGACACTCAGTCCTGTTCTACACACAGTCAGTGGTGGGACACTCAGTCCTGTTGTACACACAGTGCTGGGACACTCAGTCCTGTTATACACACAGTGCTGGCACACTCAGTCCTGTTATACACACAGTGCTAGGACACTCAGTCCTGTTATACACACAGTCAGTGCTGGGACACTCAGTCCTGTTACACACACAGTCAGTGCTGGGACACTACGTCCTGTTATACACACAGTGCTGGGACACTCAGTCCTGTTGTACACACAGTGCTGGGACACTCAGTCCTGTTGTACACACAGTCAGTGCTGGGACACTCAGTCCTGTTCTACACACAGTCAGTGCTGGGACACTCGTCCTGTTATACACACAGTGCTGGGACACTCAGTCCTGTTATCCACACACTGTGCTGGGACACTCCGTCCTGTAATACACACAGTGCTGGGACACTCAGTCCTGTTATATACACAATGCTGGGACACTGAGTCCTGTTATACACACAGTGCTGGGACACTCAGTCCTGTTACACACACAGTCCTGGGACACTCAGTCCTGTTACACACACAGTGCTGTTATATACACACTGCTGCGACACTCAGTCCTGTTACACACACAGTGCTGGGACGCTCAGTCCTATTATACACACAGTGCTGGGACACTCAGTCCTGTTATACACACAATCAGTGCTGGGACACTCAGTCCTGTTACACACACAGTCAGTGCTGGGACACTCAGTCCTGTTATACACACAGTGCTGGAACACTCAGTCCTGTTATACACACAGTGCTGGAACACTCAGTCCTGTGACACTCAGTCCTGTGATAATCAGTGCTGTTATACACACAGTGCTGGGACACTCAGTCCTGTTATACACACAGTGCTGGGACACTCAGTCCTGTTGCAATCACAGTCAGTGCTGGGACACTCAGTCCTGTTCCACACACAGTCAGTGCTGGGACACTCAGTCCTGTCATACACACAGTGCTGGGACACTCAGTCCTGTTGTACACACAGTGCTGGGACACTCAGTCCTGTTGCACACACTGTCAATGCTGGGACACTCAGACCTGTTACACACCAAGTCAGTGCTAGGACACTCAGTCCTGTTACACACACAGTCACTGCTGGGACACTCAGTTCTGTTACACACACAGTCAGTGCTGGGACACTCAGTCCTGTTACACACACAGTCAGTGCTGGGACACTCAGTCCTGTTATACACACAGTGCTGGCACACTCAGTCCTCTTATACACACAGTGCTGTGACACGCAGTCCTGTTGTACACACAGTGCTGGAACACTCAGTCCTGTTATACACACAGTCAGTGCTGGGACACTCAGACCTGTTATACACACAGTGCTGGGACACTCAGTCCTGTTATACATACAATCAGTGCTGGGTCACTCAGTCCTGTTATACACACAGTGCTGGGACACTCAGTCCTGTTATACACACAGTGCTGGGACACTCAGTCCTGTTATACACACAGTGCTGGGACACTCAGTCCTGTTATACACACAGTGCTGGGACACTCAGTCCTGTTACACACACAGTGCTGGGACACTCAGTCCTGTTACACACACAGTGCTGGGACTCTCAGTCCTGTTACACTCAGTCCTGTTACACACACAGTGCTGGGACACTAAGTCCTGTTATACACACAGTGCTGGGACACTCAATCCTGTTATACACACAGTGCTGGGACACTCAGTCCTGTTATACATACAGTCAGGGCTGGGACACTCAGTCCTGTTATACACACAGTCAGTGCTGGGACACTCAGTCCTGTTATACAAACAGTCAGTGCTGGGACACTCAGTCCTGTTCTACATACAGTGCTGGGACACTCAGTCCTGTGACACTCAGTCCTGTTATACACACAGTCAGTGCTGGGACACTCAGTCCTGTTATACACACAGTCAGTGCTGGGACACTCAGTCCTGTTTTACACACAGTGCTGGGACACTCAGTCCTGTTATACACACATTGCTGGGACACTCAGTCCTGTTATACACACAGTGCTGGGACACTCAGTCCTATCACACACACAGTCAGTGCTGGGACACTTAGTCCTGTTATACACACAGTGCTGGGACACTCAGTCCTATTACACACACAGTCAGTGCTGGGACACTCAGTCCTGTTACACACACAGTCAGTGCTGGGACACTCAGTCCTGTTACACACACAGTCAGTGCTGGGACACTCAGTCCTGTTACACACACAGTCAGTGCTGGGACACTCAGTCCTGTTATACACACAGTGCTGGGACACTGAGTCCTGTTATACAGACAGTGCTGGGACACTCAGTCCTGTGACACTCACTCCTGTTATATACACACTGCTGGGACACTCAGTCCTGTTATACACACAGTATGGGACACTCAGTCCTGTTATACACACACTGTGCTGGGACACTCAGTCCTGTTTCACACACAGTGCTGTGACACTCAGTCCTGTTACAAACACAGTCAGTGCTGGGACACTCAGTCCTGTTATACACACAGTCAGTGCTGGGACACTCAGTCCTGTTATACACACAGTGCTGGGACACTGAGTCCTGTTATACAGACAGTGCTGGGACACTCAGTCCTGTGACACTCACTCCTGTTATATACACACTGCTGGGACACTCAGTCCTGTTATATCCACACTGCTGGGACACTCAGTCCTGTTATACACACAGTGCTGGGACACTCAGTCCTGTTATACACACAATCATTGCTGGGACACTCAGTCCTGTTATACACACAGTCAGTGCTGGGACACTCAGTCCTGTTCTACACACAGTGCTGGGACACTCAATCCTGTTGCAATCACAGTCAGTGCTGGGACACTCAGTCCTGTCATACACACAGTGCTGGAACACTCAGTCCTGTTATACACACAGTGCTGGAATACTCAGTCCTGTTATGCACACAGTGCTGGGACACTCAGTCCTGTTAAACACACAGTCAGTGCTGGGACACTCAGTCCTGTTATTCACACAGTACTGGGACACTCAGTCCTGTTACACACACAGTGCTGGGACACTCAGTCCTGTTATACACACAGTGCTGGGACACTCAGTCCTGTTACACAAACACTGCTGGGACACTCAGTCCTGTTATACACACAATGCTGGAACACTCAATCCTGTGACACTCAGTCCTGTTATATGCACACTGCTGGGACACTCAGTCCTATTACACACAATGCTGGGACGCTCAGTCCTGTTATACACACAGTCAGTGTTGGGGCACTCAGTCCTGTTCTACACACAGTGCTGGGACACTCAGTCCTGTTATACACACAGTGCTGGGACACTCACTACTGTTATGCACACAGTCAGTGCTGGGACACTCAGTCCTGTTACACACAGTGCTGGGACACTCAGTCCTGTTATACACACACAGTGCTGGGACACTCAGTCCTGTTACACACACAGTGCTGTGACACTCAGTCCTTTGACACTCAGTCCTGTTAAACACACAGTCAGTGCTCGGACTCTCAGTCCTGTTGTACACACAGTTAGTGCTGGGACACCCAGTCCTGTTACACACAGTGCTGGGACACTCAGTCCTGTAATACACACAGTGCTGGGATACTCAATCCTGTTATACACATAGTGCTCGGACACTCAGTCCAGTTATACACACAGTGCTGGGACACTCAGTCCTGTTGTACACACAGTCAGTGCTGGGACACTCAGTCCTGTTGTACATACAGTTCGTGCTGGGACACCCAGTCCTGTCCTCCACACAGTGCTGGGACACTCAGTCCTGTTAAACACACAGTCAGTGCTGGGACACTCAGTCCTGTTACACACAGTGCTGGGACACTCAGTCCTGTTATACACGCAGTACTGGGACACTCAGTCCTGTTACACACACAGTCAGTGCTGGGACACTCAGTCCTGTTCTACACACAGTGCTGGGACACTCAGTCCTGTTGCAATCACAGTAAGTGCTGGGACACTCAGTCCTGTCATACACACAGTGCTGTAACACTCAGTCCTGTAAAACACACAGTGCTGGGACACTCAGTGCTGTTTTGCACACAGTGCTGGAACACTCAGTCCTGTGACACTCAGTCCTGTTATATACACACTGCTGGGACACTCAGTCCTGTTCTGCACACACAGTGCTGGGACACTCAGTCCTGTTATACACACAGTTAGTGCTGGGTCACTCAGTCCTGTTATACACACAGTGCTGGGACACTCAGTCCTGTTGTACACACAGTGCTGGCACACTCAGTCCTGTTATACACACAGTGCTGGGACACTCAGTCCTGTTGTACACACAGTGCTGGGACACTCAGTCCTGTTGTACACACAGTCAGTGCTGGGACACTCAGTCCTGTTCTACACACAGTCAGTGCTGGGACACTCAGTCCTGTTATACACACAGTGCTGGGACACTCAGTCCTGTTATCCACACACTGTGCTGGGACACTCCGTCCTGTAATACACACAGTGCTGGGACACTCAGTCCTGTTTCACACACAGTGCTGTGACACTCAGTCCTGTTACAAACACAGTCAGTGCTGGGACACTCAGTCCTGTTCTACACACATTGCTGGGACACTCAGTCCTGTTATACACACAGTGCTGGAA
This sequence comes from Pristiophorus japonicus, assembly GCF_044704955.1. NCBI lineage: Eukaryota > Metazoa > Chordata > Chondrichthyes > Pristiophoridae > Pristiophorus > Pristiophorus japonicus. The sequence continues at coordinate 828,063 of NW_027252307.1, forward strand.
CACTCAGTCCTGTGACACTCAGTCCTGTGATAATCAGTCCTGTTATATACACACTGCTGGGACACTCAGTCCTGTTACACACACAGTGCTGGGACGCTCAGTCCTGTTATACACACAGTGCTGGGACACTCAGTCCTGTTATACACACAGTCAGCGCTGGGACACTCAGTCCTGTTCTACACACAGTCAGTGCTGGGACACTCAGTCCTGTTCTACACACAGTCAGTGGTGGGACACTCAGTCCTGTTGTACACACAGTGCTGGGACACTCAGTCCTGTTATACACACAGTGCTGGCACACTCAGTCCTGTTATACACACAGTGCTAGGACACTCAGTCCTGTTATACACACAGTCAGTGCTGGGACACTCAGTCCTGTTACACACACAGTCAGTGCTGGGACACTAGGTCCTGTTATACACACAGTGCTGGGACACTCAGTCCTGTTGTACACACAGTGCTGGGACACTCAGTCCTGTTGTACACACAGTCAGTGCTGGGACACTCAGTCCTGTTCTACACACAGTCAGTGCTGGGACACTCGTCCTGTTATACACACAGTGCTGGGACACTCAGTCCTGTTATCCACACACTGTGCTGGGACACTCCGTCCTGTAATACACACAGTGCTGGGACACTCAGTCCTGTTATATACACAATGCTGGGACACTGAGTCCTGTTATACACACAGTGCTGGGACACTCAGTCCTGTTACACACACAGTCCTGGGACACTCAGTCCTGTTACACACACAGTGCTGTTATATACACACTGCTGCGACACTCAGTCCTGTTACACACACAGTGCTGGGACGCTCAGTCCTATTATACACACAGTGCTGGGACACTCAGTCCTGTTATACACACAATCAGTGCTGGGACACTCAGTCCTGTTACACACACAGTCAGTGCTGGGACACTCAGTCCTGTTATACACACAGTGCTGGAACACTCAGTCCTGTTATACACACAGTGCTGGGACACTCAGTCCTGTTATACACACAGTGCTGGGACACTCAGTCCTGTTATACACACAGTGCTGGGACACTCAGTCCTGTTATACACACAGTGCTGGAACACTCAGTCCTGTGACACTCAGTCCTGTGATAATCAGTGCTGTTATACACACAGTGCTGGGACACTCAGTCCTGTTATACACACAGTGCTGGGACACTCAGTCCTGTTGCAATCACAGTCAGTGCTGGGACACTCAGTCCTGTTCCACACACAGTCAGTGCTGGGACACTCAGTCCTGTCATACACACAGTGCTGGGACACTCAGTCCTGTTGTACACACAGTGCTGGGACACTCAGTCCTGTTGCACACACTGTCAATGCTGGGACACTCAGACCTGTTACACACCAAGTCAGTGCTAGGACACTCAGTCCTGTTACACACACAGTCACTGCTGGGACACTCAGTTCTGTTACACACACAGTCAGTGCTGGGACACTCAGTCCTGTTACACACACAGTCAGTGCTGGGACACTCAGTCCTGTTATACACACAGTGCTGGCACACTCAGTCCTCTTATACACACAGTGCTGTGACACGCAGTCCTGTTGTACACACAGTGCTGGAACACTCAGTCCTGTTATACACACAGTCAGTGCTGGGACACTCAGACCTGTTATACACACAGTGCTGGGACACTCAGTCCTGTTATACATACAATCAGTGCTGGGTCACTCAGTCCTGTTATACACACAGTGCTGGGACACTCAGTCCTGTTATACACACAGTGCTGGGACACTCAGTCCTGTTATACACACAGTGCTGGGACACTCAGTCCTGTTATACACACAGTGCTGGGACACTCAGTCCTGTTACACACACAGTGCTGGGACACTCAGTCCTGTTACACACACAGTGCTGGGACACTCAGTCCTGTTACACACACAGTGCTGGGACTCTCAGTCCTGTTACACTCAGTCCTGTTACACACACAGTGCTGGGACACTAAGTCCTGTTATACACACAGTGCTGGGACACTCAGTCCTGTTATACACACAGTGCTGGGACACTCAGTCCTGTTATACATACAGTCAGGGCTGGGACACTCAGTCCTGTTATACACACAGTGCTGGGACACTCAGTCCTGTTATACACACAGTCAGTGCTGGGACACTCAGTCCTGTTATACAAACAGTCAGTGCTGGGACACTCAGTCCTGTTCTACATACAGTGCTGGGACACTCAGTCCTGTGACACTCAGTCCTGTTATACACACAGTCAGTGCTGGGACACTCAGTCCTGTTATACACACAGTCAGTGCTGGGACACTCAGTCCTGTTTTACACACAGTGCTGGGACACTCAGTCCTGTTATACACACATTGCTGGGACACTCAGTCCTGTTATACACACAGTGCTGGGACACTCAGTCCTATCACACACACAGTCAGTGCTGGGACACTTAGTCCTGTTATACACACAGTCAGTGCTGGGACACTCAGTCCTGTTACACACACAGTCAGTGCTGGGACACTCAGTCCTGTTACACACACAGTCAGTGCTGGGACACTCAGTCCTGTTATACACACAGTGCTGGGACACTCAGTCCTGTTATACACACAGTATGGGACACTCAGTCCTGTTATACACACACTGTGCTGGGACACTCAGTCCTGTTTCACACACAGTGCTGTGACACTCAGTCCTGTTACAAACACAGTCAGTGCTGGGACACTCAGTCCTGTTATACACACAGTCAGTGCTGGGACACTCAGTCCTGTTATACACACAGTGCTGGGACACTGAGTCCTGTTATACAGACAGTGCTGGGACACTCAGTCCTGTGACACTCACTCCTGTTATATACACACTGCTGGGACACTCAGTCCTGTTATATCCACACTGCTGGGACACTCAGTCCTGTTATACACACAGTGCTGGGACACTCAGTCCTGTTATACACACAATCATTGCTGGGACACTCAGTCCTGTTATACACACAGTCAGTGCTGGGACACTCAGTCCTGTTCTACACACAGTGCTGGGACACTCAGTCCTGTTGCAATCACAGTCAGTGCTGGGACACTCAGTCCTGTCATACACACAGTGCTGGAACACTCAGTCCTGTTATACACACAGTGCTGGAATACTCAGTCCTGTTATGCACACAGTGCTGGGACACTCAGTCCTGTTAAACACACAGTCAGTGCTGGGACACTCAGTCCTGTTATTCACACAGTACTGGGACACTCAGTCCTGTTACACACACAGTGCTGGGACACTCAGTCCTGTTATACACACAGTGCTGGGACACTCAGTCCTGTTACACAAACACTGCTGGGACACTCAGTCCTGTTATACACACAATGCTGGAACACTCAATCCTGTGACACTCAGTCCTGTTATATGCACACTGCTGGGACACTCAGTCCTATTACACACAATGCTGGGACGCTCAGTCCTGTTATACACACAGTCAGTGTTGGGGCACTCAGTCCTGTTCTACACACAGTGCTGGGACACTCAGTCCTGTTATACACACAGTGCTGGGACACTCACTACTGTTATGCACACAGTCAGTGCTGGGACACTCAGTCCTGTTACACACAGTGCTGGGACACTCAGTCCTGTTATACACACACAGTGCTGGGACACTCAGTCCTGTTACACACACAGTGCTGTGACACTCAGTCCTTTGACACTCAGTCCTGTTAAACACACAGTCAGTGCTCGGACTCTCAGTCCTGTTGTACACACAGTTAGTGCTGGGACACCCAGTCCTGTTACACACAGTGCTGGGACACTCAGTCCTGTAATACACACAGTGCTGGGATACTCAATCCTGTTATACACATAGTGCTCGGACACTCAGTCCAGTTATACACACAGTGCTGGGACACTCAGTCCTGTTGTACACACAGTCAGTGCTGGGACACTCAGTCCTGTTGTACATACAGTTCGTGCTGGGACACCCAGTCCTGTCCTCCACACAGTGCTGGGACACTCAGTCCTGTTAAACACACAGTCAGTGCTGGGACACTCAGTCCTGTTACACACAGTGCTGGGACACTCAGTCCTGTTATACACGCAGTACTGGGACACTCAGTCCTGTTATTCACACAGTACTGGGACACTCAGTCCTGTTACACACACAGTCAGTGCTGGGACACTCAGTCCTGTTCTACACACAGTGCTGGGACACTCAGTCCTGTTGCAATCACAGTAAGTGCTGGGACACTCAGTCCTGTCATACACACAGTGCTGTAACACTCAGTGCTGTTTTGCACACAGTGCTGGAACACTCAGTCCTGTGACACTCAGTCCTGTTATATACACACTGCTGGGACACTCAGTCCTGTTCTGCACACACAGTGCTGGGACACTCAGTCCTGTTATACACACAGTTAGTGCTGGGTCACTCAGTCCTGTTATACACACAGTGCTGGGACACTCAGTCCTGTTGTACACACAGTGCTGGCACACTCAGTCCTGTTATACACACAGTGCTGGGACACTCAGTCCTGTTGTACACACAGTGCTGGGACACTCAGTCCTGTTGTACACACAGTCAGTGCTGGGACACTCAGTCCTGTTCTACACACATTGCTGGGACACTCAGTCCTGTTATACACACAGTGCTGGAACACTCAGTCCTGTGACACTCAGTCCTGTGATAATCAGTCCTGTTATATACACACTGCTGGGACACTCAGTCCTGTTACACACACAGTGCTGGGACGCTCAGTCCTGTTATACACACAGTGCTGGGACACTCAGTCCTGTTATACACACAGTCAGCGCTGGGACACTCAGTCCTGTTATACACACAGTCAGTGCTGGGACACTCAGTCCTGTTAAACACACAGTCAGTGCTGGGACACTCAGTCCTGTTCTACACACAGTGCTGGGACACTCAGTCCTGTTGCAATCACAGTCAGTGCTGGGACACTCAGTCCTGTCATACACACAGTGCTGGAACACTCAGTCCTGTTATACACACAGTGCTGGGACACTCAGTCCTGTTATACACACAGTGTTGGGACCCCCAGTCCTGTTATACACACAGTGCTGGGACACTCAGTCCTGTTATACACACAGTGTTGGGACCCCCAGTCCTGTTATACTCACAGTGCTGGGACACTCAGTCTTGTAATACACACAGTGCTGGGATACTCAATCCTGTTATACACATAGTGCTCGGACACTCAGTCCAGTTATACACACAGTGCTGGGACACTCAGTCCTGTTATCCACACACTGTGCTGGGACACTCAGTCCTGTTTCACACACAGTGCTGTGACATTCAGTCCTGTTACAAACACAGTCAGTGCTGGGACACTCAGTCCTGTTCTACACACAGTCCTGTTATACACACAGTGCTGGGACACTCAGTCCTGTTATACACACAGTCAGTGCTGGGACACTCAGTCCTGTTATACACACAGTGCTGGGACACTCAGTCCTGTTATACACACAGTGCTGGTACACTCAGTCCTGTTACACTCAGTCCTGTTATGCACACTGTGCTGGGACACTGAGTCCTGTTATACATACAGTGCTGGGACACTCAGTCCTGTTACACACACAGTGCTGGGACACTCAGTCCTGTTATACACACAGTGCTGGAACACTCAGTCTTGTGACACTCAGTCCTGTTATATACACACTGCTGGGACACTCAGTCCTGTTACACACACAGTGCTGGGACACTCAGTCCTGTTACACACACAGTCAGTGCTGGGACACTCAGTCCTGTTATACACACAATCAGTGCTGGGACACTCAGTCCTGTTACACACAGAGTCAGTGCTGGGACACTCAGTCCTGTTCTACACACAGTGCTGGGACACTCAGTCCTGTTGCAATCACAGTCAGTGCTGGGACACTCAGTCCTGTCATACACACAGTGCTGGGACACTCAGTACTGTTGTACACACAGTGCTGGGACACTTAGTCCTTTAAACACACAGTCAGTGCTGGGACACTCAGTCCTGTTGTACACACAGTACTGGGACACTCAGTCCTGTTATTCACACAGTACTGGGACACTCAGTCCTGTTACACACACAGTCAGTGCTGGGACACTCAGTCCTGTTCTACACACAGTGCTGGGACACTCAGTCCTGTTGCAATCACAGTCAGTGCTGGGACACTCAGTCCTGTCATACACATAGTGCTGGAACACTCAGTCCTGTTATACACACAGTGCTGGGACACTCAGTCCTGTTACACACACAGTGCTGGGACACTCAGTCCTGTTAAACACACAGTCAGTGCTGGGACACTCAGTCCTGTTATATACACAGTGCTGGGACACTGAGTCCTGTTATACACACAGTGCTGGGACACTCAGTCCTGTTTTACACACAGTGCTGGGACACAGTCCTGTTACACAAACACTGCTGGGACACTCAGTCCTGTTTTACACACAGTGCTGGAACACTCAGTCCTGTGACACTCAGTCCTGTTATATACACACTGCTGGGACGCTCAGTCCTGTTACACACACAGTGCTGGGACGCTCAGTCCTGTTATACACACAGTTCTCGGACACTCAGTCCTGTTGTACACACAGTGCTGGGACACTCAGTCCTGTTATACACACAGTGCTGGAACACTCAGTCCTGTGACATTCAGTCCTGTGATAATCAGTCCTGTTATACACACACTGCTGGGACACTCAGTCCTGTTACACACACAGTGCTGTGACGCTGAGTCCTGTTATACACACAGTTCTGGGACACTCAGTCCTGTTGTACACACAGTGCTGGGACACTCAGTCCTGTTGTACACACAGTGCTGGAACACTCAGTCCTGTTATACACACAGTGCTGGAACACTCAGCCCTGTGACACTCAGTCCTGTGATAATCAGTCCTGTTATATACACACTGCTGGGACACTCAGTCCTGTTACACACACAGTGCTGGGACGCTCAGTCCTGTTATACACACAGTGCTGGGACACTCAGTCCTGTTATACACACAGTCAGTGTTGGGACACTCAGTCCTGTTCTACACACAGTGCTGGGACACTCAGTCCTGTTGTGCACACAGTGCTGGGACACTCAGTCCTGTTATTCACACAGTGCTGGGACACTCAGTCCTGTTATACACACAATCAGTGCTGGGACACTCAGTCCTGTTAAACACACAGTCAGTGCTGGGATAGTGAGTCCTGTTATACACACAGTGCTGGGACACTCAGTCCTGTTATACACACAGTGCTGGGACACTCAGACCTGTTACACACCAAGTCAGTGCTAGGACACTCAGTCCTGTTACACACACAGTCAATCTGGGACACTCAGTTCTGTTACACACACACTGCTGGCACACTCATTCCTCTTATACACACAGTGCTGTGACACTCACTACTGTTATACCCACAGTGCTGGAACACTCAGTCCTGTTATACACACAGTCAGTGCTGGGACACTCAGACCTGTCATACACACAGTGCTGGGACACACAGTCCTGTTCGACACACACAGTGCTGGGACACTCAGTTCTGTTATACACACAGTGCTGGGACACTCACTACTGTTATACACACAGTGCTGGAACACTCAGTCCTGTTATACACACAGTCAGTGCTGGGACACTCAGACCTGTCATACACACAGTGCTGGGACACTCAGTCCTCTTATACACACAGTGCTGGGACACTCAGTCCTGTTATACATACAATCATTGCTGGGACACTCAGTCCTGTTATACACACAGTCAGTGCTGGCACACTCAGTCCTGTTATACACACAGTGCTGGGACACTCACTACTGTTATGCACACAGTCAGTGCTGGGAAACTCAGTCCTGTTACACACAGTGCTGGGACACTCAGTCCTGTTATACACACACAGTGCTGGGACACTCAGTCCTGTTACACACACAGTGCTGTGACACTCAGTCCTTTGACACTCAGTCCTGTTATACACACAGTCAGTGCTGGGATTCTCAGTCCTGTTATACACACAGTGCTGGGACACTCAGTCCTGTTATACACACAGTGCTGGGACACTCAGTCCTATTACACACACAGTCAGTGCTGGGACACTTAGTCCTGTTATACACACAGTGCTGGGAAACTCAGTCCTATTACACACACAGTCAGTGCTGGGACACTCAGTCCTGTTACACACACAGTCAGTGCTGGGACACTCAGTCCTGTTAAACACACAGTCAGTGCTGGGTCACTCAGTCCTGTTTTACACACAGTGCTGGGACACTCAGTCCTGTTATACACACAGTTCTGGGACACTCAGTCCTGTTATACACACACAGTGCTGGGACACTCAGTCCTGTTATACACACAGTACTGGGACACTCAGTCCTGTTATTCACACAGTGCTGGGACACTCAGTCCTGTTATACACACAGTGCTGGGACACTCAGTCCTGTAAGACACACAGTGTTGGGACCCCCAGTCCTGTTATACAAACAGTGCTGGGACACTCAGTCCTGTAATACACACAGTGCTGGGATACTCAGTCCTGTCACACACACAGTCAGTGCTGGGACACTCAGTCCTGTTAAACACACAGTCAGTGCTGGGTCACTCAGTCCTGTTATACACACAGTGCTGGGACACTCAGTCCTGTTATACACACAATTCTGGGACACTCACTCCTGTTATACACACACAGTGCTGGGACACTCAGTCCTGTTATACACACAGTACTGGGACACTCAGTCCTGTTATTCACACAGTGCTGGGACACTCATTCCTGTTATACACACAGTGCTGGGACACTCAGTCCTGTTATACACACAGTGTTGGGACCCCCAGTCCTGTTATACACACAGTGCTGGGACACTCAGTCCTGTTATACACACAGTGTTGGGACCCCCAGTCCTGTTATACACACAGTGCTGGGACACTCAGTCCAGTTATACACACAGTGCTGGGACACTCAGTCCTGTTGTACACACAGTCAGTGCTGGGACACTCAGTCCTGTTGTACACACAGTTAGTGCTGGGACACCCAGTCCTGTCCTCCACACAGTGCTGGGACACTCAGTCCTGTTATCCACACACTGTGCTGGGACACTCAGTCCTGTTTCACACACAGTGCTGTGACATTCAGTCCTGTTACAAACACAGTCAGTGCTGGGACACTCAGTCCTGTTCTACACACAGTCCTGTTATACACACAGTGCTGGGACACTCAGTCCTGTTTTTTCACACAGTCAGTGCTGGGACACTCAGTCCTGTTATACACACAGTGCTGGGACACTCAGTCCTGTTATACACACAGTGCTGGTACACTCAGTCCTGTTACACTCAGTCCTGTTATGCACACTGTGCTGGGACACTGAGTCCTGTTATACATACAGTGCTGGGACACTCAGTCCTGTTGCACACACAGTGCTGGGACACTCAGTCCTGTTATACACACAGTGCTGGAACACTCAGTCCTGTGACACTCAGTCCTGTTATATACACACTGCTGGGACACTCAGTCCTGTTACACACACAGTGCTGGGACACTCAGTCCTGTTACACACACAGTCAGTGCTGGGACACTCAGTCCTGTTACACACAGTGCTGGGACACTCAGTCCTGTTATACACACAGTACTGGGACACTCAGTCCTGTTATTCACACAGTACTGGGACACTCAATCCTGTTACACACACAGTCAGTGCTGGGACACTCAGTGCTGTTCTACACACAGTGCTGGGACACTCAGTCCTGTTGCAATCACAGTCAGTGCTGGGACACTCAGTCCTGTCATACACACAGTGCTGGAACACTCAGTCCTGTTATACACACAGTGCTGGGACACTCAGTCCTGTTAAACACACAGTCAGTGCTGGGACACTCAGTCCTGTTGCACACAGTGCTGGGACATTCAGTCCTGTTATATACACAGTGCTGGGACACTGAGTCCTGTTATACACACAGTGCTGGGACACTCAGTCCTGTTACACAAACACTGCTGGGACACTCAGTCCTGTTTTACACACAGTGCTGGAACACTCAGTCCTGTGACACTCAGTCCTGTTATATACACACTGCTGGGACACTCAGTCCTGTTCTGCACACACAGTGCTGGGACACTCAGTCCTGTTATACACACAGTGCTGGGACACTCAGTCCTGTTGTACACACAGTGCTGGCACACTCAGTCCTGTTATACACACAGTGCTGGGACACTCACTGCTGTTATACACACAGTCAGTGCTGGGACACTCAGTCCTGTTACACACACAGTCAGTGCTGGGACACTACGTCCTGTTATACACACAGTGCTGGGACACTCAGTCCTGTTGTACACACAGTGCTGGGACACTCAGTCCTGTTGTACACACAGTCAGTGCTGGGACACTCAGTCCTGTTCTACACACAGTCTGTGCTGGGACACTCAGTCCTGTTATCCACACACTGTGCTGGGACACTCCGTCCTGTAATACACACAGTGCTGGGACACTCAGTCCTGTTTCACACACAGTGCTGTGACACTCAGTCCTGTTACAAACACAGTCAGTGCTGGGACACTCAGTCCTGTTCTACACACAGTCAGTGTTGGGACACTCAGTCATGTTATGCACACAGTGCTGGAACACTCAGTCCTGTGACACTCAGTCCTGTGATAATCAGTCCTGTTAGAAACACACTGCTTGGACACTCAGTCCTGTTACACACACAGTGCTGGGACGCTCAGTCCTGTTATACACACAGTGCTGGGACACTCAGTCCTGTTATACACACAGTCAGCGCTGGGACACTCAGTCCTGTTATACACACAGTCAGTGCTGGGACACTCAGTCCTGTTATACACACAATCAGTGCTGGGACACTCAGTCCTGTTAAACACACAGTTAGTGCTGGGACACTCAGTCCTGTTAAACACACAGTCAGTGCTGGGACTCTCAGTCCTGTTATACACACACTGCTGGCACACTCAGTCCTCTTATACACACAGTGCTGTGACACGCAGTCCTGTTGTACACGCATTGCTGAAACACTCACTCCTGTTATTCACACAGTCAGTACTGGGACACTCAGTCCTGTTGCACACACAGTGCTGGGACACTCAGTCCTGTTATACACACAGTGCTGGGACACTCAGTCCTCTTATACACACAGTGCTGGGACACTCAGTCCTGTTATACATACAATCAGTGCTGGGTCACTCAGTCCTGTTATACACACAGTCAGTGCTGGCACACTCAGTCCTGTTATACACACAGTGCTGGGACACTCAGTCCTGTTATACACACAGTGCTGGGACACTCAGTCCTGTTGTACACACAGTGCTGGCACACTCAGTCCTGTTATACACACAGTGCTGGGACACTCACTGCTGTTATACACACAGTCAGTGCTGGGACACTCAGTCCTGTTACACACACAGTCAGTGCTGGGACACTACGTCCTGTTACACACAGTGCTGGGACACTCAGTCCTGTTATACACACACAGTGCTGGGACACTCAGTCCTGTTACACACACAGTGCTGTGACACTCAGTCCTTTGACACTCAGTCCTGTTATACACACAGTCAGTGCTGGGACACTCAGTCCTGTCACACACACAGTGCTGTGACACTCAGTCCTGTTATACACACAGTCAGTGCTCGGACTCTCAGTCCTGTTATACACACAGTGCTGGGACACTCAGTCCTGTTATACACACATTGCTGGGACACTCAGTCCTGTTGTATACACAGTCAGTGCTGCGACACTCAGTCCTGTTATACACACAGTGCTGGGACACTCAGTCCTGTTATATACACAGTGCTGGGACACTCAGTCCTGTTATACACACAGTGCTGGGACACTCAGTCCTGTTATACACACAGTGCTGGGACACTCAGTCCTGTTATACACACAGTGCTGGGACACTCAGTCCTGTTATACACACAGTGCTGGGACACTCAGTCCTGTTACACACAGAATCAGTGCTGGGACACTCAGTCCTGTTATACACACAGTGCTGGGACACTCAGTCCTATTACACACACAGTCAGTGCTGGGACACTCAGTCCTGTTGCAATCACAGTCAGTGCTGGGACACTACGTCCTGTTATACACACAGTGCTGGGACACTCAGTCCTGTTGTACACACAGTGCTGGGACACTCAGTCCTGTTGTACACACAGTCAGTGCTGGGACACTCAGTCCTGTTATACACACAGTGCTGGGACACTCAGTCCTGTTATCCACACACTGTGCTGGGACACTCCGTCCTGTAATACACACAGTGCTGGGACACTCAGTCCTGTTTCACACACAGTGCTGTGACACTCAGTCCTGTTACAAACACAGTCAGTGCTGGGACACTCCGTCCTGTAATACACACAGTGCTGGGACACTCAGTCCTGTTTCACACACAGTGCTGGGACACTCAGTCCTGTTATACACACAGTCAGTGCTGGGACACTCAGTCCTGTTATACACACAATCAGTACTGGGACACTCAGTCCTGTTGCACACACAGTGCTGGGACACTCAGTCCTGTTCCACACACACAGTGCTGGGACACTCAGACCTGTTATACACACAGTGCTGGGACACTCAGTCCTGTTATACATACAATCAGTGCTGGGTCACTCAGTCCTGTTATACACACAGTCAGTGCTCGGACTCTCAGTCCTGTTATACACACAGTGCTGGGACACTCAGTCCTGTTATACACACATTGCTGGGACACTCAGTCCTGTTATACACACAGTGCTGGGATACTCAGTCCTGTTATACACACAGTGCTGGGACACTCAGTCCTATTACACACACAGTCAGTGCTGGGACACTTAGTCCTGTTATACACACAGTGCTGGGACACTCAGTCCTGTTATTCACACAGTGCTGGGACACTCAGTCCTGTAATACACACAGTGCTGGGATACTCAATCCTGTTATACACATAGTGCTCGGACACTCAGTCCAGTTATACACACAGTGCTGGGACACTCAGTCCTGTTGTACACACAGTCAGTGCTGGGACACTCAGTCCTGTTGTATACACAGTTAGTGCTGGGACACCCAGTCCTGTCCTCCACACAGTGCTGGGACACTCAGTCCTGTTATCCACACACTGTGCTGGGACACTCAGTCCTGTTTCACACACAGTGCTGTGACATTCAGTCCTGTTACAAACACAGTCAGTGCTGGGACACTCAGTCCTGTTCTACACACAGTCCTGTTATACACACAGTGCTGGGACACTCAGTCCTGTTATACACACAGTCAGTGCTGGGACACTCAGTCCTGTTATACACACAGTGCTGGGACACTCAGTCCTGTTATACACACAGTGCTGGTACACTCAGTCCTGTTACACTCAGTCCTGTTATGCACACTGTGCTGGGACACTGAGTCCTGTTATACATACAGTGCTGGGACACTCAGTCCTGTTACACACACAGTGCTGGGACACTCAGTCCTGTTATACACACAGTGCTGGAACACTCAGTCCTGTGACACTCAGTCCTGTTATATACACACTGCTGGGACACTCAGTCCTGTTACACACACAGTGCTGGGACACTCAGTCCTGTTACACACACAGTCAGTGCTGGGACACTCAGTCCTGTTATACACACAATCAGTGCTGGGACACTCAGTCCTGTTACACACAGAGTCAGTGCTGAGACACTCAGTCCTGTTACACACACAGTGCTGGGACACTCAGTCCTGTTGCAATCACAGTCAGTGCTGGGACACTCAGTCCTGTCATACACACAGTGCTGGAACACTCAGTCCTGTTATACACACAGTGCTGGGACACTCAGTACTGTTGTACACACAGTGCTGGGACACTCAGTACTGTTGTACACACAGTCAGTGCTGGGACACTCAGTCCTGTTACACACAGTGCTGGGACACTCAGTGCTGTTATTCACACAGTACTGGGACACTCAGTCCTGTTACACACACAGTCAGTGCTGGGACACTCAGTCCTGTTCTACACACAGTGCTGGGACACTCAGTCCTGTTGCAATCACAGTCAGTGCTGGGACACTCAGTCCTGTCATACACATAGTGCTGGAACACTCAGTCCTGTTCTTCACACAGTGCTGGGACACTCAGTCCTGTTATACACACAGTGCTGGGACACTCAGTCCTGTTAAACACACAGTCAGTGCTGGGACACTCAGTCCTGTTATACACACAGTGCTGGGACACTCAGTCCTGTTACACAAACACTGCTGGGACACTCAGTCCTGTTTTACACACAGTGCTGGAACACTCAGTCCTGTGACACTCAGTCCTGTTATATACACACTGCTGGGACACTCAGTCCTGTTACACACACAGTGCTGGGACGCTCAATCCTGTTATACACACAGTTCTCGGACACTCAGTCCTGTTGTACACACAGTGCTGGGACACTCAGTCCTGTTATACACACAGTGCTGGGACACTCAGTCCTGTGACATTCAGTCCTGGGACACTCAGTCCTGTGACATTCAGTCCTGTGATAATCAGTCCTGTTACATACACACTGCTGGGACACTCAGTCCTGTTACACACACAGTGCTGGGACGCTGAGTCCTGTTATACACACAGTTCTGGGACACTCAGTCCTGTTGTACACACAGTGCTGGGACACTCAGTCCTGTTATACACACAGTGCTGGAACACTCAGTCCTGTTATACACACAGTGCTGGTACACTCAGTCCTGTTGCACACACAGTCAGTGCTGGGACACTCAGTCCTATTATACACACAGTGCTGGGACACTCATGTCCTGTTTCACACACAGTGCTGTGACACTCAGTACTGTGATACTCAGTCCTGTTATATACACACTGCTGGGACACTCAGTCCTGTTATTCACACAGTGCTGGGACGCGCAGTACTGTTATACACACTGTCAGTGCTGGGACACTCAGTCCTGTTATACACACAGTGCTGGGACACTCAGTCCTGTTATACACACTGTGATGGGACACTCAGTCCTGTTATACACACAGTGCTGGGACACTCAGTCCTGTTACACACACAGTGCTGGGACACTCAGTCCAGTTACACACACAGTGCTCGGACACTCAGTCCAGTTACACACACAGTCAATGCTGGGACTCTCAGTCCTGTTCCACACACAGTGCTGGGACACTCAGTCCTGTTACACACACAATGCTGGGACACTCAGTCCTGTTATACACACAGTCAGTGCTGGGACACTCAGTCCTGTGAGACACACAGTGCTGATACGCTCAGTCCTGTTATACACACAGTGCTGGGACACTCAGTCCTGTTTTCCACACAGTGCTGGAACACTCAGTCCTGTTGCACACACAGTTCTGGGACACTCAGTCCTGTTATACACACACTGCTGGGACACTCAGTCCTGTTATATACACAGTGCTGGGACACTCAGTCCCGTTTCACACACAGTGCTGGTACACTCAGTCCTGTTACACACACAGTCAGTGCTGGGACACTCAGTCCTGTTACACACAGTGCTGGGACACTCAGTCCTGTTATACACACAGTACTGGGACACTCAGTCCTGTTATTCACACAGTACTGGGACACTCAATCCTGTTACACACACAATCAGTGCTGGGACACTCAGTGCTGTTCTACACACAGTGCTGGGACACTCAGTCCTGTTGCAATCACAGTCAGTGCTGGGACACAGTCCTGTCATACACACAGTGCTGGAACACTCAGTCCTGTTATACACACAGTGCTGGGACACTCAGTCCTGTTAAACACACAGTCAGTGCTGGGACACTCAGTCCTGTTGCACACAGTGCTGGGACATTCAGTCCTGTTATATACACAGTGCTGGGACACTCAGTCCTGTTACACAAACACTGCTGGGACACTCAGTCCTGTTTTACACACAGTGCTGGAACACTCAGTCCTGTGACACTCAGTCCTGTTATATACACACTGCTGGGACACTCAGTCCTGTTCTGCACACACAGTGCTGGGACACTCAGTCCTGTTATACACACAGTGCTGGGACACTCAGTCCTGTTGTACACACAGTGCTGGCACACTCAGTCCTGTTATACACACAGTGCTGGGACACTCACTGCTGTTATACACACAGTCAGTGCTGGGACACTCAGTCCTGTTACACACACAGTCAGTGCTGGGACACTACGTCCTGTTATACACACAGTGCTGGGACACTCAGTCCTGTTGTACACACAGTGCTGGGACACTCAGTCCTGTTGTACACACAGTCAGTGCTGGGACACTCAGTCCTGTTCTACACACAGTCTGTGCTGGGACACTCAGTCCTGTTATCCACACACTGTGCTGGGACACTCCGTCCTGTAATACACACAGTGCTGGGACACTCAGTCCTGTTTCACACACAGTGCTGTGACACTCAGTCCTGTTACAAACACAGTCAGTGCTGGGACACTCAGTCCTGTTCTACACACAGTCAGTGTTGGGACACTCAGTCCTGTTATACACACAGTGCTGGGACACTCAGTCCTGTTATACACACAGTGCTGGGACACTCAGTCCTGTTATACACACAGTGCTGGGACACTCAGTCCTGTTACACACAGAATCAGTGCTGGGACACTCAGTCCTGTTATACACACAGTGCTGGGACACTCAGTCCTATTACACACACAGTCAGTGCTGGGACACTCAGTCCTGTTGCAATCACAGTCAGTGCTGGGACACTACGTCCTGTTATACACACAGTGCTGGGACACTCAGTCCTGTTGTACACACAGTGCTGGGACACTCAGTCCTGTTGTACACACAGTCAGTGCTGGGACACTCAGTCCTGTTATACACACAGTGCTGGGACACTCAGTCCTGTTATCCACACACTGTGCTGGGACACTCCGTCCTGTAATACACACAGTGCTGGGACACTCAGTCCTGTTTCACACACAGTGCTGTGACACTCAGTCCTGTTACAAACACAGTCAGTGCTGGGACACTCCGTCCTGTAATACACACAGTGCTGGGACACTCAGTCCTGTTTCACACACAGTGCTGGGACACTCAGTCCTGTTATACACACAGTCAGTGCTGGGACACTCAGTCCTGTTATACACACAATCAGTACTGGGACACTCAGTCCTGTTGCACACACAGTGCTGGGACACTCAGTCCTGTTCCACACACACAGTGCTGGGACACTCAGACCTGTTATACACACAGTGCTGGGACACTCAGTCCTGTTATACATACAATCAGTGCTGGGTCACTCAGTCCTGTTATACACACAGTCAGTGCTCGGACTCTCAGTCCTGTTATACACACAGTGCTGGGACACTCAGTCCTGTTATACACACATTGCTGGGACACTCAGTCCTGTTATACACACAGTGCTGGGACACTCAGACCTGTTATACACACAGTGCTGGGACACTCAGACCTGTTATACACACAGTGCTGGGACACTCAGTCCTGTTATACACACAGTGCTGGGACACTCAGTCCTATTACACACACAGTCAGTGCTGGGACACTTAGTCCTGTTATACACACAGTGCTGGGACACTCAGTCCTGTTATTCACACAGTGCTGGGACACTCAGTCCTGTAATACACACAGTGCTGGGATACTCAATCCTGTTATACACATAGTGCTCGGACACTCAGTCCAGTTATACACACAGTGCTGGGACACTCAGTCCTGTTGTACACACAGTCAGTGCTGGGACACTCAGTCCTGTTGTATACACAGTTAGTGCTGGGACACCCAGTCCTGTCCTCCACACAGTGCTGGGACACTCAGTCCTGTTATCCACACACTGTGCTGGGACACTCAGTCCTGTTTCACACACAGTGCTGTGACATTCAGTCCTGTTACAAACACAGTCAGTGCTGGGACACTCAGTCCTGTTCTACACACAGTCCTGTTATACACACAGTGCTGGGACACTCAGTCCTGTTATACACACAGTCAGTGCTGGGACACTCAGTCCTGTTATACACACAGTGCTGGGACACTCAGTCCTGTTATACACACAGTGCTGGTACACTCAGTCCTGTTACACTCAGTCCTGTTATGCACACTGTGCTGGGACACTGAGTCCTGTTATACATACAGTGCTGGGACACTCAGTCCTGTTACACACACAGTGCTGGGACACTCAGTCCTGTTATACACACAGTGCTGGAACACTCAGTCCTGTGACACTCAGTCCTGTTATATACACACTGCTGGGACACTCAGTCCTGTTACACACACAGTGCTGGGACACTCAGTCCTGTTACACACACAGTCAGTGCTGGGACACTCAGTCCTGTTATACACACAATCAGTGCTGGGACACTCAGTCCTGTTACACACAGAGTCAGTGCTGAGACACTCAGTCCTGTTACACACACAGTGCTGGGACACTCAGTCCTGTTGCAATCACAGTCAGTGCTGGGACACTCAGTCCTGTCATACACACAGTGCTGGAACACTCAGTCCTGTTATACACACAGTGCTGGGACACTCAGTACTGTTGTACACACAGTGCTGGGACACTCAGTACTGTTGTACACACAGTCAGTGCTGGGACACTCAGTCCTGTTACACACAGTGCTGGGACACTCAGTGCTGTTATTCACACAGTACTGGGACACTCAGTCCTGTTACACACACAGTCAGTGCTGGGACACTCAGTCCTGTTCTACACACAGTGCTGGGACACTCAGTCCTGTTGCAATCACAGTCAGTGCTGGGACACTCAGTCCTGTCATACACATAGTGCTGGAACACTCAGTCCTGTTCTTCACACAGTGCTGGGACACTCAGTCCTGTGACATTCAGTCCTGGGACACTCAGTCCTGTGATAATCAGTCCTGTTACATACACACTGCTGGGACACTCAGTCCTGTTACACACACATTGCTGGGACGCTGAGTCCTGTTATACACACAGTTCTGGGACACTCAGTCCTGTTGTACACACAGTGCTGGGACACTCAGTCCTGTTATACACACAGTGCTGGAACACTCAGTCCTGTTATACACACAGTGCTGGTACACTCAGTCCTGTTGCACACACAGTCAGTGCTGGGACACTCAGTCCTATTATACACACAGTGCTGGGACACTCATGTCCTGTTTCACACACAGTGCTGTGACACTCAGTACTGTGATACTCAGTCCTGTTATATACACACTGCTGGGACACTCAGTCCTGTTATTCACACAGTGCTGGGACGCGCAGTACTGTTATACACACTGTCAGTGCTGGGACACTCAGTCCTGTTATACACACAGTGCTGGGACACTCAGTCCAGTTACACACACAGTGCTGGGACACTCAGTCCTGTTGTACACACAGTGCTGGGACACTCAGTCCTGTTGTACACACAGTCAGTGCTGGGACACTCAGTCCTGTTATACACACAGTGCTGGGACACTCAGTCCTGTTATACACACTGTGATGGGACACTCAGTCCTGTTATACACACAGTGCTGGGACACTCAGTCCTGTTATACACACAGTGCTGGGACACTCAGTCCTGTTACACACACAGTGCTGGGACACTCAGTCCAGTTACACACACAGTGCTCGGACACTCAGTCCAGTTACACACACAGTCAATGCTGGGACTCTCAGTCCTGTTCCACACACAGTGCTGGGACACTCAGTCCTGTTACACACACAATGCTGGGACACTCAGTCCTGTTATACACACAGTCAGTGCTGGGACACTCAGTCCTGTGAGACACACAGTGCTGATACGCTCAGTCCTGTTATACACACAGTGCTGGGACACTCAGTCCTGTTTTCCACACAGTGCTGGAACACTCAGTCCTGTTGCACACACAGTTCTGGGACACTCAGTCCTGTTATACACACACTGCTGGGACACTCAGTCCTGTTATATACACAGTGCTGGGACACTCAGTCCCGTTTCACACACAGTGCTGTGACACTCAGTACTGTGATACTCAGTCCTGTTATATACACACAGCTGGGACACTCACTACTGTTATCCACACAGTCAGTGCTGGGACACTCAGTCCTGTTATACACACAGTGCTGGGACACTCAGTCCTGTTGTACACACAGTGCTGGGACAGTCAGTCCTGTTATACACACAGTGCTGGGACACTCAGTCCTGTTATACACACAGTGCTGGGACACTCAGTCCTGTTATACACACAGTGCTGGGACACTCAGTCCTGTTATACACACAGTGCTGGGACACTCAGTCCTGTTATACACACAGTGCTGGGACACTCAGTCTGTTGTACACACTGTCAGTGCTGGGACACTCAGTCCTGTTATACACACAGTGCTGGGACACTCAGTCCAGTTACACACACAGTGCTGGGACACTCAGTCCTGTTACACACACAGTCAGGGCTGGGACACTCAGTCCTGTTATACACACAGTGCTGGGACACTCAGTCTGTTGTACACACTGTCAGTGCTGGGACACTCAGTCCTGTTATACACACAGTGCTGGGACACTCAGTCCAGTTACACACACAGTGCTGGGACACTCAGTCCTGTTACACACACAGTCAGGGCTGGGACACTCAGTCCTGTTATACACACAGTGCTGGGACACTCAATCCTGTTGCACACACAGTTCTGGGACACTCAGTCCTGTTGCACACACAGTTCTGGGACACTCAGTCCTGTTATACACACACTGCTGGGACACTCAGTCCTGTTATACACAGAGTGCTGGGACACTCAGTCCTGTTTCACACACAGTGCTGTGACACTCAGTACTGTGATACTCAGTCCTGTTATATACACAGTGCTGGGACACTCAGTCCTGTTATTCACACAGTGCTGGGACACTCAGTCCTGTTACACACACAGTGCTGGGACACTCAGTCCAGTTACACACACAGTGCTCGGACACTCAGTCCAGTTACACACACAGTCAATGCTGGGACTCTCAGTCCTGTTCCACACACAGTGCTGGGACACTCAGTCCTGTTACACACACAATGCTGGGACACTCAGTCCTGTTATACACACAGTCAGTGCTGGGACACTCAGTCCTGTGAGACACACAGTGCTGATACGCTCAGTCCTGTTATACACACAGTGCTGGGACACTCAGTACTGTTGTACACACAGTGCTGGGACACTCAGTCCTGTTACACACACAGTGCTGGGATACTCAGTCCTGTTACACACACAGTCAGTGCTGGGACACTCAGTCCTGTTATTCACACAGTACTGGGACACTCAGTCCTGTTACACACACAGTCAGTGCTGGGACACTCAGTCCTGTTCTACACACAGTGCTGGGACACTCAGTCCTGTTGTACACACAGTCAGTGCTGGAACACTCAGTCCTGTTATACACACAGTCAGTGCTGGGACACTCAGTCCTGTTCCACACACAGTTAGTGCTGGGACACCCAGTCCTGTCATACACACAGTGCTGGGACACTCAGTCCTGTTATACACACAGTGCTGGGACACTCAGTCCTGTTGCACACACAGTCAGTGCTGGGACACTCAGTCCTATTATACACACAGTGCTGGGACACTCAGTCCTGTTTCACACACAGTGCTGTGACACTCAGTACTGTGATACTCAGTCCTGTTATATACACACTGCTGGGACACTCAGTCCTGTTATTCACACAGTGCTGGGACGCGCAGTCCAGTTACACACACAGTGCTGGGACACTCAGTCCTGTTGTACACACAGTGCTGGGACACTCAGTCCTGTTGTACACACAGTCAGTGCTGGGACACTCAGTCCTGTTATACACACAGTGCTGGGACACTCAGTCCTGTTATACACGCAGTGCTGGGACACTCAGTCCTGTTACACACACAGTGCTGGGACACTCAGTCCAGTTACACACACAGTGCTCGGACACTCAGTCCAGTTACACACACAGTCAGTGCTGGGACACTCAGTCCTGTGAGACACACAGTGCTGATACGCTCAGTCCTGTTATACACACAGTGCTGGGACACTCAGTCCTGTTTTCCACACAGTGCTGGAACACTCAGTCCTGTTATATACACAGTGCTGGGACACTCAGTCCCGTTTCACACACAGTGCTGTGACACTCAGTACTGTGATACTCAGTCCTGTTATATACACACAGCTGGGACACTCACTACTGTTATCCACACTGTCAGTGCTGGGACACTCAGTCCTGTTATACACACAGTGCTGGGACACTCAGTCCTGTTATACACACAGTGCTGGGACACTCAGTCCTGTTATACACACAGTGCTGGGACACTCAGTCCTGTTATACACACAGTGCTGGGACACTCAGTCCAGGTACACACACAGTGCTGGGACACTCAGTCCAGGTACACACACAGTGCTGGGACACTCAGTCCTGTTACACACACAGTCAGGGCTGGGACACTCAGTCCTGTTATACACACAGTGCTGGGACACTCAATCCTGTTGCACACACAGTTCTGGGACACTCAGTCCTGTTGCACACACAGTTCTGGGACACTCAGTCCTGTTATACACACACTGCTGGGACACTCAGTCCTGTTATACACAGAGTGCTGGGACACTCAGTCCTGTTTCACACACAGTGCTGTGACACTCAGTACTGTGATACTCAGTCCTGTTATAGACACACTGCTGGGACACTCAGTCCTGTTATTCACACAGTGCTGGGACGCGCAGTACTGTTATACACACTGTCAGTGCTGGGACACTCAGTCCTGTTATACACACAGTGCTGGGACACTCAGTCCTGTTATACACACAGTGCTGGGACACTCAGTCCTGTTGTACACACAGTCAGTGCTGGGACACTTAGTCCTGTTATACACACAGTGCTGGGACACTCAGTCCTGTTATACACACAGTGCTGGGACACTCAGTCCAGTTACACACACAGTGCTGGGACACTCAGTCCTGTTACACACACAGTGCCGGGACACTCAGTCCAGTTACACACACAGTGCTCGGACACTCAGTCCAGTTACACACACAGTCAATGCTGGGACTCTCAGTCCTGTTATACACACAGTGCTGGGACACTCAGTACTGTTATACACACAATGCTGGGACACTCAGTCCAGTTACACACACAGTGCTGGGACACTCAGTCCTGTTACACACACAGTGCTGGGACACTCAGTCCAGTTACACACACAGTGCTCGGACACTCAGTCCAGTTACACACACAGTCAATGCTGGGACTCTCAGTCCTGTTATACACACAGTGCTGGGACACTCAGTCCTGTTATACACACAGTCAGTGCTGGAACACTCAGACCTGTTCCACACACAGTGCTGGGACACTCAGTCCTGTTACACACACAATGCTGGGACACTCAGTCCTGTTATACACACAGTCAGTGCTGGGACACTCAGTCCTGTGAGACACACAGTGCTGATACGCTCAGTCCTGTTATACACACAGTGCTGGGACACTCAGTCCTGTTTTCCACACAGTGCTGGGACACTCATTCCTGTTACACACACACTGCTGGGACACTCAGTCCCGTTTCACACACACTGCTGTGACACTCAGTACTGTGATACTCAGTCCTGTTATATACACACTGCTGGGACACTCACTACTGTTATCCACACAGTCAGTGCTGGGACACTCAGTCCTGTTATACACACAGTGCTGGGACGCTCAGTCCTGTTCTACACACAGTTCTAGGACACTCAGTCCTGTTGTACACACAGTGCTGGAACACTCAGTCCTGTGACACTCAGTCCTGTGATAATCAGTCCTGTTGTACACACAGTGCTGGGACACTCAGTCCTGTTATACACACAGTGCTGGGACACTCAGTCCTGTTATACACACAATCATTGCTGGGATACTCAGTCCTGTTCTGCACACAGTCAGTGCTGGGACACTCAGTCCTGTTTCACACACAGTCAGTGCTGGGACACTCAGTCCTGTTGCACACACAGTGCTGGGACACTCAGTCCTGTCATACACACAGTGCTGGGACACTCAGTCCTGTTGCAATCACAGTCAGTGCTGGGACACTCAGTTCTGTTCCACCACACAGTCAGTGCTGGGACACTCAGTCCTGTCATACACACAGTGCTGGAACACTCAGTCCTGTTATACACACAGTGCTGGAACACTCAGTCCTGTTATACACACAGTGCTGGAACACTCAATCCTGTGACACTCAGTCCTGTGATAATCAGTCCTGTTATATACACACTGCTGGGACACTCAGTCCTGTTACACACACAGTGCTGTGACACTCAGTCCTGTGACACTCAGTCCTGTTATACACACAGTCAGTGCTGGGACTCTCAGTCCTGTTATACACACAGTCAGCGCTGGGACACTCAGTCCTGTTATATACACAGTCAGTGTTGGGACACTCAGTCCTGTTCTACACACAGTGCTGGGACACTCAGTCCTGTTATACACACAGTGCTGGGACACTCAGTCCTGTTATACACACAGTGCTGGGACACTCAGTCCTGTTACAAACACAGTCAGTGCTGGGACACTCAGTCCTGTTCTACACACAGTCCTGTTATACACGCAGTGCTGGGACACTAAGTCCTGTTATACACACAGTCAGTGCTGGGACACTCAGTCCTGTTATACACACACAGTGCTGGGACACTCAGTCCTGTTATACACACAGTGCTGGAACACTCAGTCCTGTGACACTCAGTCCTGTTATGCACACTGTGCTGGGACACTGAGTCCTGTTATACATACAGTGCTGGGACACTCAGTCCTGTTACACACACAGTGCTGGGATACTCAGTCCTGTTATACACACAGTGCTGGAACACTCAGTCCTGTGACACTCAGTCCTGTTATATACACACTGCTGGGACACTCAGTCCTGTTACACACACAGTCAGTGCTGGGACACTCAGTCCTGTTACACACTCAGTGCTGGGACACTCAGTCCTGTTATACACACAGTGCTGGGACACTCAGTCCTGTTATACACACAATCAGTGCTGGGACACTCAGTCCTGTTACACACACAGTCAGTGCTGGGACACTCATTCCTGTCATACACACAGTGCTGGAACACTCAGTCCTGTTGCAATCACAGTCAGTGCTGGGACACTCATTCCTGTCATACACACAGTGCTGGAACACTCAGTCCTGTTATACACACAGTGCTGGGACACTCAGTACTGTTGTACACACAGTGCTGGGACACTCAGTCCTGTTAAACACACAGTCAGTGCTGGGACACTCAGTCCTGTTAGACACAGTGCTGGGACACTCAGTCCTGTTATACACACAGTACTGGGACACTCAGTCCTGTTATTCACACAGTACTGGGACACTCAGTCCTGTTACACACACAGTCAGTGCTGGGACACTCAGTCCTGTCATACACACAGTGCTGGAACACTCAGTCCTGTTATACACACAGTGCTGGGACACTCAGTCCTGTTATACACACAATGCTGGGACACTCAGCCCTGTTAAACACACAGTCAGTGCTGGGACACTCAGTCCTGTTACACACAGTGCTGGGATACTCAGTCCTGTTACACAAACACTGCTGGGACACTCAGTCCTGTTTTACACACAGTGCTGGAACACTCAGTCCTGTGATAATCAGTCCTGTTGTACACACAGTGCTGGGACACTCAGTCCTGTTATACACACAGTGCTGGGACACTCAGTCCTGTTATACACACAATCATTGCTGGGATACTCAGTCCTGTTCTGCACACAGTCAGTGCTGGGACACTCAGTCCTGTTTCACACACAGTCAGTGCTGGGACACTCAGTCCTGTTGCACACACAGTGCTGGGACACTCAGTCCTGTCATACACACAGTGCTGGGACACTCAGTCCTGTTGCAATCACAGTCAGTGCTGGGACACTCAGTTCTGTTCCACCACACAGTCAGTGCTGGGACACTCAGTCCTGTCATACACACAGTGCTGGAACACTCAGTCCTGTTATACACACAGTGCTGGAACACTCAGTCCTGTTATACACACAGTGCTGGAACACTCAATCCTGTGACACTCAGTCCTGTGATAATCAGTCCTGTTATATACACACTGCTGGGACACTCAGTCCTGTTACACACACAGTGCTGTGACACTCAGTCCTGTGACACTCAGTCCTGTTATACACACAGTCAGTGCTGGGACTCTCAGTCCTGTTATACACACAGTCAGCGCTGGGACACTCAGTCCTGTTATATACACAGTCAGTGTTGGGACACTCAGTCCTGTTCTACACACAGTGCTGGGACACTCAGTCCTGTTATACACACAGTGCTGGGACACTCAGTCCTGTTATACACACAGTGCTGGGACACTCAGTCCTGTTACAAACACAGTCAGTGCTGGGACACTCAGTCCTGTTCTACACACAGTCCTGTTATACACGCAGTGCTGGGACACTAAGTCCTGTTATACACACAGTCAGTGCTGGGACACTCAGTCCTGTTATACACACACAGTGCTGGGACACTCAGTCCTGTTATACACACAGTGCTGGAACACTCAGTCCTGTGACACTCAGTCCTGTTATGCACACTGTGCTGGGACACTGAGTCCTGTTATACATACAGTGCTGGGACACTCAGTCCTGTTACACACACAGTGCTGGGATACTCAGTCCTCTTATACACACAGTGCTGGAACACTCAGTCCTGTGACACTCAGTCCTGTTATATACACACTGCTGGGACACTCAGTCCTGTTACACACACAGTCAGTGCTGGGACACTCAGTCCTGTTACACACTCAGTGCTGGGACACTCAGTCCTGTTATACACACAGTGCTGGGACACTCAGTCCTGTTATACACACAATCAGTGCTGGGACACTCAGTCCTGTTACACACACAGTCAGTGCTGGGACACTCATTCCTGTCATACACACAGTGCTGGAACACTCAGTCCTGTTGCAATCACAGTCAGTGCTGGGACACTCATTCCTGTCATACACACAGTGCTGGAACACTCAGTCCTGTTATACACACAGTGCTGGGACACTCAGTACTGTTGTACACACAGTGCTGGGACACTCAGTCCTGTTAAACACACAGTCAGTGCTGGGACACTCAGTCCTGTTAGACACAGTGCTGGGACACTCAGTCCTGTTATACACACAGTACTGGGACACTCAGTCCTGTTATTCACACAGTACTGGGACACTCAGTCCTGTTACACACACAGTCAGTGCTGGGACACTCAGTCCTGTCATACACACAGTGCTGGAACACTCAGTCCTGTTATACACACAGTGCTGGGACACTCAGTCCTGTTATACACACAATGCTGGGACACTCAGCCCTGTTAAACACACAGTCAGTGCTGGGACACTCAGTCCTGTTACACACAGTGCTGGGATACTCAGTCCTGTTACACAAACACTGCTGGGACACTCAGTCCTGTTTTACACACAGTGCTGGAACACTCAGTCCTGTGACACTCAGTCCTGTTATACACACAGTGCTGGGACACTCAGTCCTGTTGTGTACACACAGTGCTGGGGCACTCAGTCCTGTTGTACACACAATGCTGGGACACTCAGTCCTGTTACACACACAGTCAGTGCTGGGACACTCTGTCCTGTTACACACACACTCAGTCCTGTGAGACTCAGTCCTGTTATTCACACAGTGCTGGGACACTCAGTCCTGTCATACACACAGTGCTGGAACGCTCAGTCCTGTTATACACACAGTTCTGGGACACTCAGTCCTGTTGTACACACAGTGCTGGGACACTCAGTCCTGTTATACACACAGTGCTGGAACACTCAGTCCTGTGACACTCAGTCCTGTTATACACACAGTGCTGGGACACTCAGTCCTGTTATACACACAGTTCTGGGACACTCAGTCCTGTTGTACACACAGTGCTGGGACACTCAGTCCTGTTATACACACAGTTCTGGGACACTCAGTCCTGTTGTACACACAGTGCTGGGACACTCAGTCCTGTTATACACACAGTGCTGGAACACTCAGTCCTGTGACACTCAGTCCTGTTATACACACAGTGCTGGGACACTCAGTCCTGTTATACACACAGTTCTGGGACACTCAGCCCTGTTAAACACACAGTCAGTGCTGGGACACTCAGTCCTGTTACACACAGTGCTGGGATACTCAGTCCTGTTACACAAACACTGCTGGGACACTCAGTCCTGTTTTACACACAGTGCTGGAACACTCAGTCCTGTGACACTCAGTCCTGTTATACACACAGTGCTGGGACACTCAGTCCTGTTGTACACACAGTGCTGGGGCACTCAGTCCTGTTGTACACACAATGCTGGGACACTCAGTCCTGTTACACACACAGTCAGTGCTGGGACACTCATTCCTGTCATACACACAGTGCTGGAACACTCAGTCCTGTTATACACACAGTGCTGGGACACTCAGTACTGTTGTACACACAGTGCTGGGACACTCAGTCCTGTTAAACACACAGTCAGTGCTGGGACACTCAGTCCTGTTAGACACAGTGCTGGGACACTCAGTCCTGTTATACACACAGTACTGGGACACTCAGTCCTGTTATTCACACAGTACTGGGACACTCAGTCCTGTTACACACACAGTCAGTGCTGGGACACTCAGTCCTGTCATACACACAGTGCTGGAACACTCAGTCCTGTTATACACACAGTGCTGGGACACTCAGTCCTGTTATACACACAATGCTGGGACACTCAGCCCTGTTAAACACACAGTCAGTGCTGGGACACTCAGTCCTGTTACACACAGTGCTGGGATACTCAGTCCTGTTACACAAACACTGCTGGGACACTCAGTCCTGTTTTACACACAGTGCTGGAACACTCAGTCCTGTGACACTCAGTCCTGTTATACACACAGTGCTGGGACACTCAGTCCTGTTGTGTACACACAGTGCTGGGGCACTCAGTCCTGTTGTACACACAATGCTGGGACACTCAGTCCTGTTACACACACAGTCAGTGCTGGGACACTCTGTCCTGTTACACACACACTCAGTCCTGTGAGACTCAGTCCTGTTATTCACACAGTGCTGGGACACTCAGTCCTGTCATACACACAGTGCTGGAACGCTCAGTCCTGTTATACACACAGTTCTGGGACACTCAGTCCTGTTGTACACACAGTGCTGGGACACTCAGTCCTGTTATACACACAGTGCTGGAACACTCAGTCCTGTGACACTCAGTCCTGTTATACACACAGTGCTGGGACACTCAGTCCTGTTATACACACAGTTCTGGGACACTCAGTCCTGTTGTACACACAGTGCTGGGACACTCAGTCCTGTTATACACACAGTTCTGGGACACTCAGTCCTGTTGTACACACAGTGCTGGGACACTCAGTCCTGTTATACACACAGTGCTGGAACACTCAGTCCTGTGACACTCAGTCCTGTTATACACACAGTGCTGGGACACTCAGTCCTGTTATACACACAGTTCTGGGACACTCAGCCCTGTTAAACACACAGTCAGTGCTGGGACACTCAGTCCTGTTACACACAGTGCTGGGATACTCAGTCCTGTTACACAAACACTGCTGGGACACTCAGTCCTGTTTTACACACAGTGCTGGAACACTCAGTCCTGTGACACTCAGTCCTGTTATACACACAGTGCTGGGACACTCAGTCCTGTTGTACACACAGTGCTGGGGCACTCAGTCCTGTTGTACACACAATGCTGGGACACTCAGTCCTGTTACACACACAGTCAGTGCTGGGACACTCTGTCCTGTTACACACACACTCAGTCCTGTGAGACTCAGTCCTGTTATTCACACAGTGCTGGGACACTCAGTCCTGTCATACACACAGTGCTGGAACGCTCAGTCCTGTTATACACACAGTTCTGGGACACTCAGTCCTGTTGTACACACAGTGCTGGGACACTCAGTCCTGTTATACACACAGTGCTGGAACACTCAGTCCTGTGACACTCAGTCCTGTTATACACACAGTGCTGGGACACTCAGTCCTGTTATACACACAGTTCTGGGACACTCAGTCCTGTTGTACACACAGTGCTGGGACACTCAGTCCTGTTATACACACAGTTCTGGGACACTCAGTCCTGTTGTACACACAGTGCTGGGACACTCAGTCCTGTTATACACACAGTGCTGGAACACTCAGTCCTGTGACACTCAGTCCTGTTATACACACAGTGCTGGGACACTCAGTCCTGTTATACACACAATGCTGGGACACTCAGCCCTGTTAAACACACAGTCAGTGCTGGGACACTCAGTCCTGTTACACACAGTGCTGGGATACTCAGTCCTGTTACACAAACACTGCTGGGACACTCAGTCCTGTTTTACACACAGTGCTGGAACACTCAGTCCTGTGACACTCAGTCCTGTTATACACACAGTGCTGGGACACTCAGTCCTGTTGTACACACAGTGCTGGGGCACTCAGTCCTGTTGTACACACAATGCTGGGACACTCAGTCCTGTTACACACACAGTCAGTGCTGGGACACTCTGTCCTGTTACACACACACTCAGTCCTGTGAGACTCAGTCCTGTTATTCACACAGTGCTGGGACACTCAGTCCTGTCATACACACAGTGCTGGAACGCTCAGTCCTGTTATACACACAGTTCTGGGACACTCAGTCCTGTTGTACACACAGTGCTGGGACACTCAGTCCTGTTATACACACAGTGCTGGAACACTCAGTCCTGTGACACTCAGTCCTGTTATACACACAGTGCTGGGACACTCAGTCCTGTTATACACACAGTTCTGGGACACTCAGTCCTGTTGTACACACAGTGCTGGGACACTCAGTCCTGTTATACACACAGTTCTGGGACACTCAGTCCTGTTGTACACACAGTGCTGGGACACTCAGTCCTGTTATACACACAGTGCTGGAACACTCAGTCCTGTGACACTCAGTCCTGTTATACACACAGTGCTGGGACACTCAGTCCTGTTATACACACAGTTCTGGGACACTCAGTCCTGTTGTACACACAGTGCTGGGACACTCAGTCCTGTTATACACACAGTGCTGGGACACTCAGTCCTGTTATACACACAGTTCTGGGACACTCAGTCCTGTTGTACACACAGTGCTGGGACACTCAGTCCTGTTATACACACAGTGCTGGGACACTCAGTCCTGTTATACACACAGTGCTGGGACACTCAGTCCTGTGATACACACAGTGCTGGGACACTCAGTCCTGTTACACACACAGTCAGTGCTGGGACACTCAGTCCTGTTATTCACACAGTGCTGGGACACTCAGTCCTGTTCTACACACAGTGCTGGGACACTCAGTCCTGTTATACACACAGTGCTGGGACACTCAGTCCTGTTGTACACACAGTCAGTGCTGGGACACTCAGACCTGTTCCACACACAGTTAGTGCTGGGACACCCAGTCCTGTTATACACACAGTGCTGGGACACTCAGTCCTGATACACACACAGTCGGTGCTGGGACACTCAGTCCTGTTATACATACAGTGCTGGGACACTCAGTCCTGTTATACACACAGTGCTGGGACACTCAGTCCTGTTTCACACACAGTGCTGTGACACTCAATACTGTGATACTCAGTCCTGTTATATACACACTGCTGGGACACTCAGTCCTGTTATTCACACAGTGCTTAGACGCGCAGTACTGTTATACACACTGTCAGTGCTGGGACACTCAGTCCTGTTATACACACAGTGCTGGGACACTCAGTCCAGTTACACACACAGTGCTGGGACACTCAGTCCTGTTATGCACACAGTCAGTGCTGGGACACTCAGTCCTGTTATACACACAGTGCTGGGACACTCAGTCCTGTTACACACACAGTGCTGTGACACTCAGTACTGTGATACTCAGTCCTGTTATATACACACTGCTGGGACACTCAGTCCTGTTATTCACACAGTGCTGGGACACTCAGTCCTGGGACATTCAGTCCTGTTATACACACAGTCAGTGCTGGAACACTCAGTCCTGTTATACACACAATCAGTGCTGGGACACTCAGTCCTGTTCTGCACACAGTGCTGGGACACTCAGTCCTGTCATACACACAGTGCTGGGACACTCAGTCCTGTCATACACACAGTCAGTGCTGGGACACTCAGTCCTGTTATACACACAGTGCTGGGACACTCAGTCCTGTTATACACACAGTGCTGGGACACACAGTCCTGTTGCAAACACAGTCAGTGCTGGGACACTCAGTCCTGTTATCCACACAGTGCTGGAACACTCAGTCCTGTTATACACACAGTCAGTGCTGGGACACTCAGTCCTGTTACACACACAGTGCTGGGACACTCAGTCCTGTTACACACACAGTGCTGTGACACTCAGTCCTGAGACACTCAGTCCTGTTAAATGCACACTGCTGGGACACTCATTCCTGTTATACACACAGTGCTGGGACGCTCAGTCCTGTTATACACACAGTCAGTGCTGGGACACTCAGTCCTGTTATACACACACTGCTGGCACACTCAGTCCTCTTATACACACAGTGCTGTGACACGCAGTCCTGTTATACACACATGGCTGGGACACTCACTCCTGTTATTCACACAGTGCTGGGTCACTCAGTCCTGTTATACACACAGTGCTGGGACACTCAGTCCTGTTATACACACAGTCAGTGCTGGGACACTCAGTCCTGTTAGACACACAGTGCTGGGACGCTCAGTCCTGTTATACACACAGTCAGTGCTGGGACACTCAGTCCTGTTATACACACACAGTGCTGGGACACTCAGTCCTGTTATACACACAGTGCTGGAACACTCAGTCCTGTGACACTCAGTCCTGTTATATACACACTGCTGGGACACTCAGTCCTGTTACACACACAGTCAGTGCTGGGACACTCAGTCCTGTTATACACACAATCAGTGCTGGGACACTCAGTCCTGTTACACACACAGTCAGTGCTGGGACACTCATTCCTGTCATACACACAGTGCTGGAACACTCAGTCCTGTTGCAATCACAGTCAGTGCTGGGACACTCATTCCTGTCATACACACAGTGCTGGGACACTCAGTACTGTTGTACACACAGTGCTGGGACACTCAGTACTGTTGTACACACAGTCAGTGCTGGGACACTCAGTCCTGTTAGACACAGTGCTGGGACACTCAGTCCTGTTATACACACAGTACTGGGACACTCAGTCCTGTTATTCACACAGTACTGGGACACTCAGTCCTGTTACACACACAGTCAGTGCTGGGACACTCAGTCCTGTCATACACACAGTGCTGGAACACTCAGTCCTGTTATACACACAGTGCTGGGACACTCAGTCCTGTTATACACACAATGCTGGGACACTCAGCCCTGTTAAACACACAGTCAGTGCTGGGACACTCAGTCCTGTTACACACAGTGCTGGGATACTCAGTCCTGTTACACAAACACTGCTGGGACACTCAGTCCTGTTTTACACACAGTGCTGGAACACTCAGTCCTGTGACACTCAGTCCTGTTATACACACAGTGCTGGGACACTCAGTCCTGTTGTACACACAGTGCTGGGGCACTCAGTCCTGTTGTACACACAATGCTGGGACACTCAGTCCTGTTATACACACAGTGCTGGGACACTCAGTCCTGTTGCAATCACAGTCAGTGCTGGGACACTCAGTCCTGTCATACACACAGTGCTGGAACGCTCAGTCCTGTTATACACACAGTTCTGGGACACTCAGTCCTGTTGTACACACAGTGCTGGGACACTCAGTCCTGTTATACACACAGTGCTGGGACACTCAGTCCTGTTGCAATCACAGTCAGTGCTGGGACACTCAGTCCTGTCATACACACAGTGCTGGAACGCTCAGTCCTGTTATACACACAGTTCTGGGACACTCAGTCCTGTTGTACACACAGTGCTGGGACACTCAGTCCTGTTATACACACAGTGCTGGGACACTCAGTCCTGTTACACAAACACTGCTGGGACACTCAGTCCTGTTTTACACACTGTGCAGGGACGCTCAGTCCTGTTATACACACAGTTCTGGGACACTCAGTCCTGTTGTACACACAGTGCTGGGACACTCAGTCCTGTTATACACACAGTGCTGGAACACTCAGTCCTGTGACACTCAGTCCTGTTATACACACAGTGCTGGGACACTCAGTCCTGTTATACACACAGTTCTGGGACACTCAGTCCTGTTGTACACACAGTGCTGGGACACTCAGTCCTGTTATACACACAGTTCTGGGACACTCAGTCCTGTTGTACACACAGTGCTGGGACACTCAGTCCTGTTATACACACAGTGCTGGAACACTCAGTCCTGTGACACTCAGTCCTGTTATACACACAGTGCTGGGACACTCAGTCCTGTTATACACACAGTTCTGGGACACTCAGTCCTGTTGTACACACAGTGCTGGGACACTCAGTCCTGTTATACACACAGTGCTGGGACACTCAGTCCTGTTATACACACAGTTCTGGGACACTCAGTCCTGTTGTACACACAGTGCTGGGACACTCAGTCCTGTTATACACACAGTGCTGGGACACTCAGTCCTGTTATACACACAGTGCTGGGACACTCAGTCCTGTGATACACACAGTGCTGGGACACTCAGTCCTGTTACACACACAGTCAGTGCTGGGACACTCAGTCCTGTTGCACACACAGTGCTGGGACACTCAGTCCTGTTATTCACACAGTGCTGGGACACTCAGTCCTGTTCTACACACAGTGCTGGGACACTCAGTCCTGTTATACACACAGTGCTGGGACACTCAGTCCTGTTGTACACACAGTCAGTGCTGGGACACTCAGACCTGTTCCACACACAGTTAGTGCTGGGACACCCAGTCCTGTTATACACACAGTGCTGGGACACTCAGTCCTGATACACACACAGTCGGTGCTGGGACACTCAGTCCTGTTATACATACAGTGCTGGGACACTCAGTCCTGTTATACACACAGTGCTGGGACACTCAGTCCTGTTTCACACACAGTGCTGTGACACTCAATACTGTGATACTCAGTCCTGTTATATACACACTGCTGGGACACTCAGTCCTGTTATTCACACAGTGCTTAGACGCGCAGTACTGTTATACACACTGTCAGTGCTGGGACACTCAGTCCTGTTATACACACAGTGCTGGGACACTCAGTCCAGTTACACACACAGTGCTGGGACACTCAGTCCTGTTATGCACACAGTCAGTGCTGGGACACTCAGTCCTGTTATACACACAGTGCTGGGACACTCAGTCCTGTTACACACACAGTGCTGTGACACTCAGTACTGTGATACTCAGTCCTGTTATATACACACTGCTGGGACACTCAGTCCTGTTATTCACACAGTGCTGGGACACTCAGTCCTGGGACATTCAGTCCTGTTATACACACAGTCAGTGCTGGAACACTCAGTCCTGTTATACACACAATCAGTGCTGGGACACTCAGTCCTGTTCTGCACACAGTGCTGGGACACTCAGTCCTGTCATACACACAGTGCTGGGACACTCAGTCCTGTCATACACACAGTCAGTGCTGGGACACTCAGTCCTGTTATACACACAGTGCTGGGACACTCAGTCCTGTTATACACACAGTGCTGGGACACACAGTCCTGTTGCAAACACAGTCAGTGCTGGGACACTCAGTCCTGTTATCCACACAGTGCTGGAACACTCAGTCCTGTTATACACACAGTCAGTGCTGGGACACTCAGTCCTGTTATACACACACTGCTGGCACACTCAGTCCTCTTATACACACAGTGCTGTGACACGCAGTCCTGTTATACACACATGGCTGGGACACTCACTCCTGTTATTCACACAGTGCTGGGTCACTCAGTCCTGTTATACACACAGTGCTGGGACACTCAGTCCTGTTATACACACAGTCAGTGCTGGGACACTCAGTCCTGTTAGACACACAGTGCTGGGACGCTCAGTCCTGTTATACACACAGTCAGTGCTGGGACACTCAGTCCTGTTATACACACACAGTGCTGGGACACTCAGTCCTGTTATACACACAGTGCTGGAACACTCAGTCCTGTGACACTCAGTCCTGTTATGCACACTGTGCTGGGACACTGAGTCCTGTTATACATACAGTGCTGGGACACTCAGTCCTGTTACACACACAGTGCTGGGATACTCAGTCCTGTTATACACACAGTGCTGGAACACTCAGTCCTGTGACACTCAGTCCTGTTATATACACACTGCTGGGACACTCAGTCCTGTTACACACACAGTCAGTGCTGGGACACTCAGTCCTGTTATACACACAATCAGTGCTGGGACACTCAGTCCTGTTACACACACAGTCAGTGCTGGGACACTCATTCCTGTCATACACACAGTGCTGGAACACTCAGTCCTGTTGCAATCACAGTCAGTGCTGGGACACTCATTCCTGTCATACACACAGTGCTGGAACACTCAGTCCTGTTATACACACAGTGCTGGGACACTCAGTACTGTTGTACACACAGTGCTGGGACACTCAGTCCTGTTAAACACACAGTCAGTGCTGGGACACTCAGTCCTGTTAGACACAGTGCTGGGACACTCAGTCCTGTTATACACACAGTACTGGGACACTCAGTCCTGTTATTCACACAGTACTGGGACACTCAGTCCTGTTACACACACAGTCAGTGCTGGGACACTCAGTCCTGTTCCACACACAGTGCTGGGACACTCAGTCCTGTTACACAAACACTGCTGGGACACTCAGTCCTGTTTTACACACAGTGCTGGAACACTCAGTCCTGTGACACTCAGTCCTGTTATACACACAGTGCTGGGACACTCAGTCCTGTTGTACACACAGTGCTGGGGCACTCAGTCCTGTTGTACACACAATGCTGGGACACTCAGTCCTGTTACACACACAGTCAGTGCTGGGACACTCTGTCCTGTTACACACACACTCAGTCCTGTGAGACTCAGTCCTGTTATTCACACAGTGCTGGGACACTCAGTCCTGTTATACACACAGTGCTGGAACGCTCAGTCCTGTTATACACACAGTTCTGGGACACTCAGTCCTGTTGTACACACAGTGCTGGGACACTCAGTCCTGTTATACACACAGTGCTGGGACACTCAGTCCTGTTGCAATCACAGTCAGTGCTGGGACACTCAGTCCTGTCATACACACAGTGCTGGAACGCTCAGTCCTGTTATACACACAGTTCTGGGACACTCAGTCCTGTTGTACACACAGTGCTGGGACACTCAGTCCTGTTATACACACAGTGCTGGGACACTCAGTCCTGTTACACAAACACTGCTGGGACACTCAGTCCTGTTTTACACACTGTGCAGGGACGCTCAGTCCTGTTATACACACAGTTCTGGGACACTCAGTCCTGTTGTACACACAGTGCTGGGACACTCAGTCCTGTTATACACACAGTGCTGGAACACTCAGTCCTGTGACACTCAGTCCTGTTATACACACAGTGCTGGGACACTCAGTCCTGTTATACACACAGTTCTGGGACACTCAGTCCTGTTGTACACACAGTGCTGGGACACTCAGTCCTGTTATACACACAGTTCTGGGACACTCAGTCCTGTTGTACACACAGTGCTGGGACACTCAGTCCTGTTATACACACAGTGCTGGAACACTCAGTCCTGTGACACTCAGTCCTGTTATACACACAGTGCTGGGACACTCAGTCC
Organism: Pristiophorus japonicus; assembly: GCF_044704955.1. Classification (NCBI taxonomy): domain Eukaryota; kingdom Metazoa; phylum Chordata; class Chondrichthyes; family Pristiophoridae; genus Pristiophorus; species Pristiophorus japonicus. Next base: position 865,536 of record NW_027252307.1, read on the forward strand.
TGTTATACACACAGTTCTGGGACACTCAGTCCTGTTGTACACACAGTGCTGGGACACTCAGTCCTGTTATACACACAGTGCTGGGACACTCAGTCCTGTTATACACACAGTTCTGGGACACTCAGTCCTGTTGTACACACAGTGCTGGGACACTCAGTCCTGTTATACACACAGTGCTGGGACACTCAGTCCTGTTATACACACAGTGCTGGGACACTCAGTCCTGTGATACACACAGTGCTGGGACACTCAGTCCTGTTACACACACAGTCAGTGCTGGGACACTCAGTCCTGTTGCACACACAGTGCTGGGACACTCAGTCCTGTTATTCACACAGTGCTGGGACACTCAGTCCTGTTCTACACACAGTGCTGGGACACTCAGTCCTGTTATACACACAGTGCTGGGACACTCAGTCCTGTTGTACACACAGTCAGTGCTGGGACACTCAGACCTGTTCCACACACAGTTAGTGCTGGGACACCCAGTCCTGTTATACACACAGTGCTGGGACACTCAGTCCTGATACACACACAGTCGGTGCTGGGACACTCAGTCCTGTTATACATACAGTGCTGGGACACTCAGTCCTGTTATACACACAGTGCTGGGACACTCAGTCCTGTTTCACACACAGTGCTGTGACACTCAATACTGTGATACTCAGTCCTGTTATATACACACTGCTGGGACACTCAGTCCTGTTATGCACACAGTCAGTGCTGGGACACTCAGTCCTGTTATACACACAGTGCTGGGACACTCAGTCCTGTTACACACACAGTGCTGTGACACTCAGTACTGTGATACTCAGTCCTGTTATATACACACTGCTGGGACACTCAGTCCTGTTATTCACACAGTGCTGGGACACTCAGTCCTGGGACATTCAATCCTGTTATACACACAGTCAGTGCTGGAACACTCAGTCCTGTTATACACACAATCAGTGCTGGGACACTCAGTCCTGTTCTGCACACAGTGCTGGGACACTCAGTCCTGTCATACACACAGTGCTGGGACACTCAGTCCTGTCATACACACAGTCAGTGCTGGGACACTCAGTCCTGTTATACACACAGTGCTGGGACACTCAGTCCTGTTATACACACAGTGCTGGGACACACAGTCCTGTTGCAAACACAGTCAGTGCTGGGACACTCAGTCCTGTTATCCACACAGTGCTGGAACACTCAGTCCTGTTATACACACAGTCAGTGCTGGGACACTCAGTCCTGTTACACACACAGTTTATAGTGCTGGGACATTCAGTCCTGTTACACACACAGTCAGTGCTGGGACACTCAGTCCTGTTCTCCACACAGTGCTGGGACACTCAGTCCTGTTACACACACAGTGCTGTGACACTCAGTCCTGAGACACTCAGTCCTGTTAAATGCACACTGCTGGGACACTCATTCCTGTTATACACACAGTGCTGGGACGCTCAGTCCTGTTATACACACAGTCAGTGCTGGGACACTCAGTCCTGTTATACACACACTGCTGGCACACTCAGTCCTCTTATACACACAGTGCTGTGACACGCAGTCCTGTTATACACACATGGCTGGGACACTCACTCCTGTTATTCACACAGTGCTGGGTCACTCAGTCCTGTTATACACACAGTGCTGGGACACTCAGTCCTGTTATACACACAGTCAGTGCTGGGACACTCAGTCCTGTTAGACACACAGTGCTGGGACGCTCAGTCCTGTTATACACACAGTCAGTGCTGGGACACTCAGTCCTGTTATACACACACAGTGCTGGGACACTCAGTCCTGTTATACACACAGTGCTGGAACACTCAGTCCTGTGACACTCAGTCCTGTTATGCACACTGTGCTGGGACACTGAGTCCTGTTATACATACAGTGCTGGGACACTCAGTCCTGTTACACACACAGTGCTGGGATACTCAGTCCTGTTATACACACAGTGCTGGAACACTCAGTCCTGTGACACTCAGTCCTGTTATATACACACTGCTGGGACACTCAGTCCTGTTACACACACAGTCAGTGCTGGGACACTCAGTCCTGTTATACACACAGTCAGTGCTGGGACACTCATTCCTGTCATACACACAGTGCTGGAACACTCAGTCCTGTTGCAATCACAGTCAGTGCTGGGACACTCATTCCTGTTATACACACAGTGCTGGGACACTCAGTACTGTTGTACACACAGTGCTGGGACACTCAGTCCTGTTAAACACACAGTCAGTGCTGGGACACTCAGTCCTGTTAGACACAGTGCTGGGACACTCAGTCCTGTTATACACACAGTACTGGGACACTCAGTCCTGTTATTCACACAGTACTGGGACACTCAGTCCTGTTACACACACAGTCAGTGCTGGGACACTCAGTCCTGTCATACACACAGTGCTGGAACACTCAGTCCTGTTATACACACAGTGCTGGGACACTCAGTCCTGTTATACACACAATGCTGGGACACTCAGCCCTGTTAAACACACAGTCAGTGCTGGGACACTCAGTCCTGTTACACACAGTGCTGGGATACTCAGTCCTGTTACACAAACACTGCTGGGACACTCAGTCCTGTTTTACACACAGTGCTGGAACACTCAGTCCTGTGACACTCAGTCCTGTTATACACACAGTGCTGGGACACTCAGTCCTGTTGTACACACAGTGCTGGGGCACTCAGTCCTGTTGTACACACAATGCTGGGACACTCAGTCCTGTTACACACACAGTCAGTGCTGGGACACACTGTCCTGTTACACACACACTCAGTCCTGTGAGACTCAGTCCTGTTATTCACACAGTGCTGGAACGCTCAGTCCTGTTATACACACAGTTCTGGGACACTCAGTCCTGTTGTACACACAGTGCTGGGACACTCAGTCCTGTTATACACACAGTGCTGGGACACTCAGTCCTGTTGCAATCACAGTCAGTGCTGGGACACTCAGTCCTGTTATACACACAGTGCTGGAACACTCAGTCCTGTGACACTCAGTCCTGTTATACACACAGTGCTGGGACACTCAGTCCTGTTATACACACAGTTCTGGGACACTCAGTCCTGTTGTACACACAGTGCTGGGACACTCAGTCCTGTTATACACACAGTTCTGGGACACTCAGTCCTGTTATACACACAGTTCTGGGACACTCAGTCCTGTTGTACACACAGTGCTGGGACACTCAGTCCTGTTATACACACAGTGCTGGGACACTCAGTCCTGTTATACACACAGTGCTGGGACACTCAGTCCTGTGATACACACAGTGCTGGGACACTCAGTCCTGTTACACACACAGTCAGTGCTGGGACACTCAGTCCTGTTGCACACACAGTGCTGGGACACTCAGTCCTGTTCTACACACAGTGCTGGGACACTCAGTCCTGTTATACACACAGTGCTGGGACACTCAGTCCTGTTGTACACACAGTCAGTGCTGGGACACTCAGACCTGTTCCACACACAGTTAGTGCTGGGACACCCAGTCCTGTTATACACACAGTGCTGGGACACTCAGTCCTGATACACACACAGTCGGTGCTGGGACACTCAGTCCTGTTATACATACAGTGCTGGGACACTCAGTCCTGTTATACACACAGTGCTGGGACACTCAGTCCTGTTTCACACACAGTGCTGTGACACTCAATACTGTGATACTCAGTCCTGTTATATACACACTGCTGGGACACTCAGTCCTGTTATTCACACAGTGCTTAGACGCGCAGTACTGTTATACACACTGTCAGTGCTGGGACACTCAGTCCTGTTATACACACAGTGCTGGGACACTCAGTCCAGTTACACACACAGTGCTGGGACACTCAGTCCTGTTATGCACACAGTCAGTGCTGGGACACTCAGTCCTGTTATACACACAGTGCTGGGACACTCAGTCCTGTTACACACACAGTGCTGTGACACTCAGTACTGTGATACTCAGTCCTGTTATATACACACTGCTGGGACACTCAGTCCTGTTATTCACACAGTGCTGGGACACTCAGTCCTGGGACATTCAGTCCTGTTATACACACAGTCAGTGCTGGAACACTCAGTCCTGTTATACACACAATCAGTGCTGGGACACTCAGTCCTGTTCTGCACACAGTGCTGGGACACTCAGTCCTGTCATACACACAGTGCTGGGACACTCAGTCCTGTCATACACACAGTCAGTGCTGGGACACTCAGTCCTGTTATACACACAGTGCTGGGACACTCAGTCCTGTTATACACACAGTGCTGGGACACACAGTCCTGTTGCAAACACAGTCAGTGCTGGGACACTCAGTCCTGTTATCCACACAGTGCTGGAACACTCAGTCCTGTTATACACACAGTCAGTGCTGGGACACTCAGTCCTGTTACACACACAGTTTATAGTGCTGGGACATTCAGTCCTGTTACACACACAGTCAGTGCTGGGACACTCAGTCCTGTTCTCCACACAGTGCTGGGACACTCAGTCCTGTTACACACACAGTGCTGTGACACTCAGTCCTGAGACACTCAGTCCTGTTAAATGCACACTGCTGGGACACTCATTCCTGTTATACACACAGTGCTGGGACGCTCAGTCCTGTTATACACACAGTCAGTGCTGGGACACTCAGTCCTGTTATACACACACTGCTGGCACACTCAGTCCTCTTATACACACAGTGCTGTGACACGCAGTCCTGTTATACACACATGGCTGGGACACTCACTCCTGTTATTCACACAGTGCTGGGTCACTCAGTCCTGTTATACACACAGTGCTGGGACACTCAGTCCTGTTATACACACAGTCAGTGCTGGGACACTCAGTCCTGTTAGACACACAGTGCTGGGACGCTCAGTCCTGTTGTACACACAGTCAGTGCTGGGACACTCAGTCCTGTTATACACACAGTGCTGGGATACTCAGTCCTGTTAGCCACACAGTCAGGGCTGGGACACTCAGTCCTGTTGCAAACACAGTCAGTGCTGGGACACTCAGTCCTGTTCTACACACAGTGCTGGGACACTCAGTCCTGTTATACACACAGTGCTGGGACACTCAGTCCTGTTCTACACACAGTGCTGGGACACTCAGTCCTGTTCTACACACAGTGCTGGGACACTCAGTCCTGTTCTACACACAGTGCTGGGACACTCAGTCCTGTTCTACACACAGTGCTGGGACACTCAGTCCTGTTATACACACAGTCAGAACTGGGACACTCAGTCCTGTTACACACACAATCAGTGCTGGGACAATCAGTCCTATTATACACACAGTGCTGGAACACTCAGTCCTGTTATATACACACTGCTGGGAAACATAGAAACATAGAAACATAGAAAATAGGTGCAGGAGTAGGCCATTCGGCCCTTCTAGCCTGCACCGCCATTCAATGAGTTCATGGCTGAACATGCAACTTCAGTACCCCATTCCTGCTTTCTCACCATACCCCTTGATCCCCCTAGTAGTAAGGACCTCATCTAACTCCTTTTTGAATATATTTAGTGAATTGGCCTCAACAACTTTCTGTGGTAGCGAATTCCACAGGTTCACCACTCTCTGGGTGAAGAAGTTCCTCCGCATCTCGGTCCTAAATGGCTTACCCCTTATCCTTAGACTGTGACCTCTGGTTCTGGACTTCCCCAACATTGGGAACATTCTTCCTGCATCTAACCTGTCTAACCACGTCAGAATTTTAAATGTTTCTATGAGGTCCCCTCTCATTCTTCTGAACTCCAGTGAATACAAGTCCAGTTGATCCAGTCTTTCTTGATAGGTCAGTCCCGCCATCCCGGGAATCAGTCTGGTGAACCTTCGCTGCACTCCCTCAATAGCAAGAATGTCCTTCCTCAGGTTAGGTGACCAAAACTGTACACAATACTCCAGGTGTGGCCTCACCAATGCCCTGTACAACTGTAGCAACACCTCCCTGCCCCTGTACTCAAATCCCCTCGCTATGAAGGCCAACATGCCATTTGCTTTCTTAACCGCCTGCTGCACCTGCATGCCAATCTTCAATGACTGATGTACCATGACACCCAGGTCTCTTTGCACCTCCCCTTTTCCTAATCTGTCACCATTCAGATAATAGTCTGTCTCTCTGTTTTTACCACCAAAGTGGATAACCTCACATTTATCCACATTATACTTCATCTGCCATGCATTTGCCCACTCACCTAACCTATCCAAGTCGCTCTGCAGCCTCACAGCATCCTCCTCGCAGCTCACACTGCCACCCAACTTAGTGTCATCCGCTAATTTGGAGATACTACATTTAATCCCCTCATCTAAATCATTAATGTACAGTGTAAACAGCTGGGGCCCCAGCACAGAACCTTGCGGTACCCAACTAGTCACTGCCTGCCATTCTGAAAAGTACCCATTTACTCCTGCTCTTTGCTTCCTGTCTGACAACCAGTTCTCAATCCATGTCAGTACACTACCCCCAATCCCATGTGCTCTAACTTTGCACATCAATCTCTTGTGTGGGACCTTGTCGAACGCCTTCTGAAAGTCCAAATACACCACGTCAACTGGTTCTCCCTTATCCACTCTACTGGAAACATCCTCAAAAAATTCCAGAAGATTTGTCAAGCATGATTTCCCTTTCACAAATCCAAGCTGACTTGGACCTATCATGTCACCTCTTTCCAAATGCACTGCTATGACATCCTTAATAATTGATTCCATCATTTTACCCACTACCGATGTCAGGCTGACCGGTCTATAATGCCCTGTTTCCTCTCTCCCTCCTTTTTTAAAAAGTCCTGTTATTCACACAGTGCTGGGACACTCAGTCCTGTTCTACACACAGTGCTGGGACTCTCAGACATGTTATACAGAGAGTCAGTGCTGGGACACTCAGTCCTGTTATACACACAGTGCTGGGACACTCAGTCCTGTTATACACACAGTGCTGGGACACTCAGTCCTGTTGTACACACAGTCAGTGCTGGGACACTCAGACCTGTTCCACACACAGTTAGTGCTGGGACACCCAGTCCTGTCATACACACAGTGCTGGGACACTCAGTCCTGTTACACACACAGTCGGTGCTGGGACACTCAGTCCTGTTATACATACAGTGCTGGAACACTCAGTCCTGTTGCACACACAGTTCTGGGACACTCAGTCCTGTTATACACACACTGCTGGGACACTCAGTCCTGTTATACACACAGTGCTGGGACACTCAGTCCTGTTTCACACACAGTGCTGTGACACTCAGTACTGTGATACTCAGTCCTGTTATATACACACTGCTGGGACACTCAGTCCTGTTATTCACACAGTGCTGGGACGCGCAGTACTGTTATACACACTGTCAGTGCTGGGACACTCAGTCCTGTTATACACACAGTGCTGGGACACTCAGTCCTGTTGCACACACAGTTCTGGGACACTCAGTCCTGTTATACACACACTGCTGTGATACTCAGTCCTGTTCTACACACAGTGCTGGGACTCTCAGACATGTTATACACACAGTCAGTGCTGGGGCACTCAGTCCTGTTATACACACAGTGCTGGGACACTCAGTCCTGTTATACACACAGTGCTGGGACACTCAGTCCTGTTGTACACACAGTCAGTGCTGGGACACTCAGACCTGTTCCACACACAGTTAGTGCTGGGACACCCAGTCCTGTCATACACACAGTGCTGGGACACTCAATCCTGTTATACACACAGTGCTGGGACACCCCGTCCTGTTATACACACAGTCAGTGCTGGGACACTCAGTCCTGTTGCACAAAGTGCTGGGACACTGAGTCCTGTTATACACACACACACAGTGCTGGGACACTCAGTCCTGTTATACCCACAGTGCTGGGACACTCAGTCCTGTTATACACACAGTGCAGGGACACTCAGTCCTGTTATACACACAGTGCTGGGACACTCAGTCTGTTGTACACACTGTCAGTGCTGGGACACTCAGTCCTGTTATACACACAGTGCTGGGACACTCAGTCCAGTTACACACACAGTGCTGGGACACTCAGTCCTGTTACACACACAGTCAGGGCTGGGACACTCAGTCCTGTTATACACACAGTGCTGGGACACTCAATCCTGTTATACACACAGTGCTGGGACACTCAAGCCTGTTATACACACAGTGCTGGGACACTCAGTCCTGTTACACAAAGTGCTGGGACACTGAGTCCTGTTATACACACACACACAGTGCTGGGACACTCAGTCCTGTTATACACACAGTGCTGGGACACTCACTACTGTTATCCACACAGTCAGTGCTGGGACACTCAGTCCTGTTATACACAAAGTGCTGGAACACTCAGTCCTGTTACACTCAGTCCTGTTATATACACACTGCTGGGAAACTCAGTCCTGTTATACACACAATCAGTGCTGGGACACTCAGTCCTGTTATACACACACTGCTGGCACACTCAGTCCTCTTATACATACATTGCTGTGACACGCAGTCCTGTTGTACACACAGTGCTGGGACAGTCAGTCCTGTTATACACACAGTGCTGGGACACCCAGTCCTGTTATACACACAATGAGTGCTGGGACACTCAGTCCTGTTACACACACAGTCAGTGCTGGAACACTCAGTCCTGTTATACACACAGTCAGTGCTGGGACACTCAGACCTGTTCCACACACAGTTAGTGCTGGGACACCCAGTCCTGTCATACACACAGTGCTGGGACACTCAGTCCTGTGAGACACACAGTGCTGATACACTCAGTCCTGTTATACACACAGTGCTGGGACACTCAGTCCTGTTATACACACAGTCGGTGCTGGGACACTCAGTCCTGTTACACACACAGTCGGTGCTGGGACACTCAGTCCTGTTACACACACAGTCGGTGCTGGGACACTCAGTCCTGTTATACACACACTGCTGGGACACTCAGTCCTGTTATACACACACTGCTGGGACACTCAGTCCCGTTTCACACACAGTGCTGTGACACTCAGTACTGTGATACTCAGTCCTGTTATATACACACTGCTGGGACACTCACTACTGTTATCCACACAGTCAGTGCTGGGACACTCAGTCCTGTTATACACACAGTGCTGGGACACTCAGTCCTGTTGTACACACAGTGCTGGGACACTCAGTCCTGTTATACACACAGTGCTGGGACACTCAGTCCTGTTATACACACGGTCAGTGCTGGGACACTCAGTCCTGTTATACACACAGTGCTGGGACACTCAGTCCTGTTGTACACACAGTGCTGGGACACTCAGTCCAGTTACACACACAGTCAGGGCTGGGACACTCAGTCCTGTTATACACACAGTGCTGGGACACTCAATCCTGTTATACACACAGTGCTGGGACACTCAATCCTGTTATACACACAGTGCTGGGACACTCAATCCTGTTATACACACAGTCAGTGCTGGGACACTCAGTCCTGTTACACAAAGTGCTGGGACACTGAGTCCTGTTATACACACACACACACAGTGCTGGGACACTCAGTCCTGTTATACACACAGTGCTGGGACACTCACTACTGTTATCCACACAGTCAGTGCTGGGACACTCAGTCCTGTTATACACAAAGTGCTGGAACACTCAGTCCTGTTACACTCAGTCCTGTTATATACACACTGCTGGGACACTCAGTCCTGTTATACACACAGTGCTGGGACACTCAGTCCTGTTATACACACAGTGCTGGGACACTCAGTCCTGTTGTACACACAGTCAGTGCTGGGACACTCAGTCCTGTTACACACACAGTCGGTGCTGGGACACTCAGTCCTGTTATACATACAGTGCTGGAACACTCAGTCCTGTTGCACACACAGTTCTGGGACACTCAGTCCTGTTATGCACACAGTCAGTGCTGGGACACTCAGTCCTGTTATACACACAGTGCTGGGACACTCAGTCCTGTTATACACACAGTTCTGGGACACTCAGTCCTGTTCTACACACAGTGCTGGGACACTCAGTCCTGTTCTACACACAGTGCTGGGACACTCAGTCCTGTTCTACACACAGTGCTGGGACACTCAGTCCTGTTATACACACAGTGCTGGGACACTCAGTCCTGTTCTACACACAGTGCTGGGACACTCAGTCCTGTTCTACACACAGTGCTGGGACACTCAGTCCTGTTCTACACACAGTGCTGGGACACTCAGTCCTGTTCTACACACAGTGCTGGGACACTCAGTCCTGTTATACACACAGTCAGAACTGGGACACTCAGTCTTGTTACACACACAATCAGTGCTGGGACAATCAGTCCTATTATACACACAGTGCTGGAACACTCAGTCCTGTTATATACACACTGCTGGGAAACATAGAAACATAGAAACATAGAAAATAGGTGCAGGAGTAGGCCATTCGGCCCTTCTAGCCTGCACCGCCATTCAATGAGTTCATGGCTGAACATGCAACTTCAGTACCCCATTCCTGCTTTCTCACCATACCCCTTGATCCCCCTAGTAGTAAGGACCTCATCTAACTCCTTTTTGAATATATTTAGTGAATTGGCCTCAACAACTTTCTGTGGTAGCGAATTCCACAGGTTCACCACTCTCTGGGTGAAGAAGTTCCTCCGCATCTCGGTCCTAAATGGCTTACCCCTTATCCTTAGACTGTGACCTCTGGTTCTGGACTTCCCCAACATTGGGAACATTCTTCCTGCATCTAACCTGTCTAACCACGTCAGAATTTTAAATGTTTCTATGAGGTCCCCTCTCATTCTTCTGAACTCCAGTGAATACAAGTCCAGTTGATCCAGTCTTTCTTGATAGGTCAGTCCCGCCATCCCGGGAATCAGTCTGGTGAACCTTCGCTGCACTCCCTCAATAGCAAGAATGTCCTTCCTCAGGTTAGGTGACCAAAACTGTACACAATACTCCAGGTGTGGCCTCACCAATGCCCTGTACAACTGTAGCAACACCTCCCTGCCCCTGTACTCAAATCCCCTCGCTATGAAGGCCAACATGCCATTTGCTTTCTTAACCGCCTGCTGCACCTGCATGCCAATCTTCAATGACTGATGTACCATGACACCCAGGTCTCTTTGCACCTCCCCTTTTCCTAATCTGTCACCATTCAGATAATAGTCTGTCTCTCTGTTTTTACCACCAAAGTGGATAACCTCACATTTATCCACATTATACTTCATCTGCCATGCATTTGCCCACTCACCTAACCTATCCAAGTCGCTCTGCAGCCTCACAGCATCCTCCTCGCAGCTCACACTGCCACCCAACTTAGTGTCATCCGCTAATTTGGAGATACTACATTTAATCCCCTCATCTAAATCATTAATGTACAGTGTAAACAGCTGGGGCCCCAGCACAGAACCTTGCGGTACCCAACTAGTCACTGCCTGCCATTCTGAAAAGTACCCATTTACTCCTGCTCTTTGCTTCCTGTCTGACAACCAGTTCTCAATCCATGTCAGCACACTACCCCCAATCCCATGTGCTCTAACTTTGCACATCAATCTCTTGTGTGGGACCTTGTCGAACGCCTTCTGAAAGTCCAAATACACCACGTCAACTGGTTCTCCCTTATCCACTCTACTGGAAACATCCTCAAAAAATTCCAGAAGATTTGTCAAGCATGATTTCCCTTTCACAAATCCAAGCTGACTTGGACCTATCATGTCACCTCTTTCCAAATGCACTGCTATGACATCCTTAATAATTGATTCCATCATTTTACCCACTACCGATGTCAGGCTGACCGGTCTATAATGCCCTGTTTCCTCTCTCCCTCCTTTTTTAAAAAGTCCTGTTATTCACACAGTGCTGGGACACTCAGTCCTGTTCTACACACAGTGCTGGGACTCTCAGACATGTTATACAGAGAGTCAGTGCTGGGACACTCAGTCCTGTTATACACACAGTGCTGGGACACTCAGTCCTGTTATACACACAGTGCTGGGACACTCAGTCCTGTTGTACACACAGTCAGTGCTGGGACACTCAGACCTGTTCCACACACAGTTAGTGCTGGGACACCCAGTCCTGTCATACACACAGTGCTGGGACACTCAGTCCTGTTATACACACAGTGCTGGGACACTCAGTCCTGTTACACACACAGTCGGTGCTGGGACACTCAGTCCTGTTATACATACAGTGCTGGAACACTCAGTCCTGTTGCACACACAGTTCTGGGACACTCAGTCCTGTTATACACACACTGCTGGGACACTCAGTCCTGTTATACACACAGTGCTGGGACACTCAGTCCTGTTTCACACACAGTCAGTGCTGGGGCACTCAGTCCTGTTATACACACAGTGCTGGGACACTCAGTCCTGTTATACACACAGTGCTGGGACACTCAGTCCTGTTGTACACACAGTCAGTGCTGGGACACTCAGACCTGTTCCACACACAGTTAGTGCTGGGACACCCAGTCCTGTCATACACACAGTGCTGGGACACTCAATCCTGTTATACACACAGTGCTGGGACACCCCGTCCTGTTATACACACAGTCAGTGCTGGGACACTCAGTCCTGTTGCACAAAGTGCTGGGACACTGAGTCCTGTTATACACACACACACAGTGCTGGGACACTCAGTCCTGTTATACCCACAGTGCTGGGACACTCAGTCCTGTTATACACACAGTGCTGGGACACTCAGTCCTGTTATACACACAGTGCTGGGACACTCAGTCTGTTGTACACACTGTCAGTGCTGGGACACTCAGTCCTGTTATACACACAGTGCTGGGACACTCAGTCCAGTTACACACACAGTGCTGGGACACTCAGTCCTGTTACACACACAGTCAGGGCTGGGACACTCAGTCCTGTTATACACACAGTGCTGGGACACTCAATCCTGTTATACACACAGTGCTGGGACACTCAAGCCTGTTATACACACAGTGCTGGGACACCCTGTCCTGTTATACACACAGTCAGTGCTGGGACACTCAGTCCTGTTACACAAAGTGCTGGGACACTGAGTCCTGTTATACACACACACACAGTGCTGGGACACTCAGTCCTGTTATACACACAGTGCTGGGACACTCACTACTGTTATCCACACAGTCAGTGCTGGGACACTCAGTCCTGTTATACACAAAGTGCTGGAACACTCAGTCCTGTTACACTCAGTCCTGTTATATACACACTGCTGGGAAACTCAGTCCTGTTATACACACAATCAGTGCTGGGACACTCAGTCCTGTTATACACACACTGCTGGCACACTCAGTCCTCTTATACATACATTGCTGTGACACGCAGTCCTGTTGTACACACAGTGCTGGGACAGTCAGTCCTGTTATACACACAGTGCTGGGACACCCAGTCCTGTTATACACACAATGAGTGCTGGGACACTCAGTCCTGTTACACACACAGTCAGTGCTGGAACACTCAGTCCTGTTATACACACAGTCAGTGCTGGGACACTCAGACCTGTTCCACACACAGTTAGTGCTGGGACACCCAGTCCTGTCATACACACAGTGCTGGGACACTCAGTCCTGTGAGACACACAGTGCTGATACACTCAGTCCTGTTATACACACAGTGCTGGGACACTCAGTCCTGTTATACACACAGTGCTGGGACACTCAGTCCTGTTACACACACAGTCGGTGCTGGGACACTCAGTCCTGTTACACACACAGTCGGTGCTGGGACACTCAGTCCTGTTATACACACACTGCTGGGACACTCAGTCCTGTTATACACACAGTGCTGGGACACTCAGTCCCGTTTCACACACAGTGCTGTGACACTCAGTACTGTGATACTCAGTCCTGTTATATACACACTGCTGGGACACTCACTACTGTTATCCACACAGTCAGTGCTGGGACACTCAGTCCTGTTATACACACAGTGCTGGGACACTCAGTCCTGTTGTACACACAGTGCTGGGACACTCAGTCCTGTTATACACACAGTGCTGGGACACTCAGTCCTGTTATACACACGGTCAGTGCTGGGACACTCAGTCCTGTTATACACACAGTGCTGGGACACTCAGTCCTGTTGTACACACAGTGCTGGGACACTCAGTCCAGTTACACACACAGTCAGGGCTGGGATACTCAGTCCTGTTATACACACAGTGCTGGGACACTCAATCCTGTTATACACACAGTGCTGGGACACTCAATCCTGTTATACACACAGTCAGTGCTGGGACACTCAGTCCTGTTACACAAAGTGCTGGGACACTGAGTCCTGTTATACACACACACACACAGTGCTGGGACACTCAGTCCTGTTATACACACAGTGCTGGGACACTCACTACTGTTATCCACACAGTCAGTGCTGGGACACTCAGTCCTGTTATACACAAAGTGCTGGAACACTCAGTCCTGTTACACTCAGTCCTGTTATATACACACTGCTGGGACACTCAGTCCTGTTATACACACAGTGCTGGGACACTCAGTCCTGTTATACACACAGTGCTGGGACACTCAGTCCTGTTACACACACAGTCGGTGCTGGGACACTCAGTCCTGTTACACACACAGTCGGTGCTGGGACACTCAGTCCTGTTATACATACAGTGCTGGAACACTCAGTCCTGTTGCACACACAGTTCTGGGACACTCAGTCCTGTTATGCACACAGTCAGTGCTGGGACACTCAGTCCTGTTATACACACAGTGCTGGGACACTCAGTCCTGTTATACACACAGTCAATGCTGGGACACTCAGTCCTGTTATACACACAGTGCTGGGACACTCAGTCCTGTTATACACACAGTCATTGCTGGGACACTCAGTCCTGTTACACACTGTGCTGGGATACTCAGTCCTGTTATACATATAGTGCTGGGACACCCAGTCCTGTTATACACACAGTGCTGGGACACTCAGTCCTGTGATACTCAGTCCTGTTATATACACATTGCTGGGACACTCAGTCCTGTTATACACACAGTGCTGGGACACTCAGTCCTGTTATACACACAGTGCTAGGACACCCAGTCCTGTTATACACACAGTCAGTGCTGGGACACTCAGTCCTGTTATACATACAGTCAGTGCTGAGACACTCAATCCTGTTATACACACAGTCAGTGCTGGGACACTCAGTCCTGTTATACACACAGTGCTTGAACACTCAGTCCTGTTACACACACAGTGCTGTGACACTCAGTCCTGTGACACTCAGTCCTGTTATATACACACTGCTGGGACACTCAGTCCTGTTATACACACAGTCAGTGCTGGGACACTCAGTCCTGTTAAACGCACAATCAGTGCTGGGACACTCAGACTTGTTATACACACAGTGCTGGCACACTCAGTCCTCTTATACATACATTGCTGTGACACGCAGTCCTGTTGTACACACAGTGCTGGTACACTCAGTCCTGTTATACACACAGTGCTGGGATACTCAGTCCTGTTATGCACACCGTGCTGGGATACCCAGTCCTGTTATACACAGTGCTGGGACACTCAGTCCTGTTATACACACAGTGCTGGGACACTCAGTCCTGTTACACACACAGTGCTGGGACACTCAGTCCTGTTACACACACAGTGCTGGGACACTCAGTCCTGTTACACACACAGTGCTGGGACAATCAGTCCTGTTACACACACAGTCAATGCTGGGACTCTCAGTCCTGTTATACACACAGTGCTGGGACACTCAGTCCTGTTGTACACACAGTCAGTGCTGGGACACTCAGTCCTGTTATACACACAGTGCTGGGACACTCAGTCCCGTTATACACACAGTTAGTGCTGGGACACCCAGTCCTGTCAAACACACAGTGCTGGGACACTCAGTCCTGTTATACACACAGTGCTGGGACACTCAGTCCCGTTATACACACAGTTAGTGCTGGGACACCCAGTCCTGTCATACACACAGTGCTGGGACACTCAGTCCTGTTATACACACAGTGCTGGGACACTCAGTCCTGTTGCACACACAGTCAGTGCTGGGACACTCAGTCCTGTTATACACACAGTGCTGGGACACTCAGTCCTGTTTCACACACAGTGCTGTGACACTCAGTACTGTGATACTCAGTCCTGTTATATACACACTGCTGGGACACTCAGTCCTGTTATTCACACAGTGCTGGGACGCGCAGTACTGTTATACACACTGTCAGTGCTGGGACACCCAGTCCTGTTATACACACAGTGCTGGGACACTCAGTCCTGTGATACTCAGTCCTGTTATATACACATTGCTGGGACACTCAGTCCTGTTATACACACAGTGCTGGGACACTCAGTCCTGTTATACACACAGTGCTAGGACACCCAGTCCTGTTATACACACAGTGCTGGAACACTCAGTCCTGTTTCACACACAGTGCTGGGACACTCAGTCCTGTGATACTCAGTCCTGTTATATACACATTGCTGGGACACTCAGTCCTGTTATACACACAGTGCTGGGACACTCAGTCCTGTTATACATACAGTCAGTGCTGAGACACTCAATCCTGTTATACACACAGTCAGTGCTGGGACACTCAGTCCTGTTATACACACAGTGCTTGAACACTCAGTCCTGTTACACACACAGTGCTGTGACACTCAGTCCTGTTATATACACACTGCTGGGACACTCAGTCCTGTTATACACACAGTCAGTGCTGGGACACTCAGTCCTGTTAAACACACAATCAGTGCTGGGACACTCAGACTTGTTATACACACAGTGCTGGCACACTCAGTCCTCTTATACATACATTGCTGTGACACGCAGTCCTGTTGTACACACAGTGCTGGGACAGTCAGTCCTGTTATACACACAGTGCTGGGACACCCAGTCCTGTTATACACACAATGAGTGCTGGGACACTCAGTCCTGTTACACACACAGTCAGTGCTGGGACACTCAGTCCTGTTATACACACAGTCAGTGCTGGGACACTCAGTCCTGTTATACACACAGTGCTGGGATACTCAGTCCTGTTATACACACAGTGCTGGTACACTCAGTCCTGTTATACACACAGTGCTGGGATACTCAGTCCTGTTATGCACACCGTGCTGGGACACTCACTACTGTTATACACAGTGCTGGGACACTCAGTCCTGTTATACACACAGTGCTGGGACACTCAGTCCTGTTACACACACAGTGCTGGGACACTCAGTCCTGTTACACACACAGTGCTGGGACACTCAGTCCTGTTACACACACAGTGCTGGGACAATCAGTCCTGTTACACACACAGTCAATGCTGGGACTCTCAGTCCTGTTATACACACAGTGCTGGGACACTCAGTCCTGTTGTACACACAGTCAGTGCTGGGACACTCAGTCCTGTTATACACACAGTGCTGGGACACTCAGTCCCGTTATACACACAGTTAGTGCTGGGACACCCAGTCCTGTCATACACACAGTGCTGGGACACTCAGTCCTGTTATACACACAGTGCTGGGACACTCAGTCCCGTTATACACACAGTTAGTGCTGGGACACCCAGTCCTGTCATACACACAGTGCTGGGACACTCAGTCCTGTTATACACACAGTGCTGGGACACTCAGTCCTGTTGCACACACAGTCAGTGCTGGGACACTCAGTCCTGTTATACACACAGTGCTGGGACACTCAGTCCTGTTTCACACACAGTGCTGTGACACTCAGTACTGTGATACTCAGTCCTGTTATATACACACTGCTGGGACACTCAGTCCTGTTATTCACACAGTGCTGGGACGCGCAGTACTGTTATACACACTGTCAGTGCTGGGACACTCAGTCCTGTTATACACACAGTGCTGGGACACTCAGTCCAGTTACACACACAGTGATGGGACACTCAGTCCTGTTGTACACACAGTGCTGGGACACTCAGTCCTGTTGTACACACAGTCAGTGCTGGGACACTCAGACCTGTTCCACACACAGTGCTGGGACACTCAGTCCTGTTTTCCACACAATGCTGGGACACTCAGTCCTGTGAGACACACAGTGCTGATACGCTCAGTCCTGTTATACACACAGTGCTGGGACACTCATTCCTGTTTTCCACACAGTGCTGGAACACTCAGTCCTGTTGCACACACAGTTCTGGGACACTCAGTCCTGTTATACACACACTGCTGGGACACTCATTCCTGTTATACACACAGTGCTGGGACACTCAGTCCCGTTTCACACACAGTGCTGTGACACTCAGTACTGTGATACTCAGTCCTGTTATATACACACTGCTGGGACACTCACTACTGTTATCCACACAGTCAGTGCTGGGACACTCAGTCCTGTTATACACACAGTGCTGGGACACTCAGTCCTGTTGTACACACAGTGCTGGGACACTCAGTCCTGTTGTACACACAGTGCTGGGACACTCAGTCCTGTTGTACACACAGTGCTGGGACAGTCAGTCCTGTTATACACACAGTGCTGGGACACTCAGTCCTGTTATACACACAGTGCTTGGACACTCAGTCCTGTTATACACACAGTGCTGGGACACTCAGTCCTGTTATACACACAGTGCTGGGACACTCAATCCTGTTGCACACACAGTTATGGGACACTCAGTCCTGTTGCACACACAGTTCTGGGACACTCAGTCCTGTTATTCACACAGTGCTGGGACGCGCAGTACTGTTATACACACTGTCAGTGCTGGGACACTCAGTCCTGTTATACACACAGTGCTGGGACACTCAGTACTGTGATACTCAGTCCTGTTATATACACACTGCTGGGACACTCAGTCCTGTTATTCACACAGTGCTGGGACGCGCAGTACTGTTATACACACTGTCAGTGCTGGGACACTCAGTCCTGTTATACACACAGTGCTGGGACACTAAGTCCTGTTGTACACACAGTGCTGGGACACTCAGTCCTGTTCTACACACAGTCAGTGCTGGGACACTCAGTCCTGTTATACACACAGTGCTGGGACACTCAGTCCTGTTATACACACAGTGCTGGGACACTCAGTCCTGTTATACACACAGTGCTGGGACACTCAGTGCTGTTGTACACACAGTCAGTGCTGGGACACTTAGTCCTGTTATACACACAGTGCTGGGACACTCAGTCCTGTTATACACACAGTGCTGGGACACTCAGTCCAGTTACACACACAGTGCTGGGACACTCAGTCCTGTTACACACACAGTGCTGGGACACTCAGTCCAGTTACACACACAGTGCTCGGACACTCAGTCCAGTTACACACACAGTCAATGCTGGGACTCTCAGTCCTGTTATACACACAGTGCTGGGACACTCAGTCCTGTTATACACACAGTCAGTGCTGGGACACTCAGACCTGTTCCACACACAGTGCTGGGACACTCAGTCCTGTTACACACACAAAGCTGGGACACTCAGTCCTGTTTTCCACACAGTGCTGGGACACTCATTCCTGTTACACACACAGTCGGTGCTGGGACACTCAGTCCTGTTATACATACAGTGCTGGAACACTCAGTCCTGTTGCACACACAGTTCTGGGACACTCAGTCCTGTTATACACACACTGCTGGGACACTCAGTCCTGTTATACACACAGTGCTGGGACACTCAGTCCCGTTTCACACACAGTGCTGTGACACTCAGTACTGTGATACTCAGTCCTGTTATATACACACTGCTGGGACACTCACTACTGTTATCCACACAGTCAGTGCTGGGACACTCAGTCCTGTTACACACAGTGCTGGGACACTCAGTCCTGTTATACACACAGTACTGGGACACTCAGTCCTGTTATTCACACAGTACTGGGACACTCAGTCCTGTTACATACACAGTCAGTGCTGGGACACTCAGTCCTGTTCTACACACAGTGCTGGGACACTCAGTCCTGTTGCAATCACAGTCAGTGCTGGGACACTCAGTCCTGTCATACACATAGTGCTGGAACACTCAGTCCTGTTATACACACAGTGCTGGGACACTCAGTCCTGTTATACACACAGTGCTGGGACACTCAGTCCTGTTAAACACACAGTCAGTGCTGGGACACTCAGTCCTGTTATATACACAGTGCTGGGACACTGAGTCCTGTTATACACACAGTGCTGGGACACTCAGTCCTGTTACACAAACACTGCTGGGACACTCAGTCCTGTTTTACACACAGTGCTGGAACACTCAGTCCTGTGACACTCAGTCCTGTTATACACACACTGCTGGGACACTCAGTCCTGTTACACACACAGTGCTGGGACGCTCAATCCTGTTATACACACAGTTCTCGGACACTCAGTCCTGTTATACACACAGTGCTGGGACACACAGTCCTGTGACATTCAGTCCTGTGATAATCAGTCCTGTTATATACACACTGCTGGGACACTCAGTCCTGTTACACACACAGTGCTGGGACGCTGAGTCCTGTTATACACACAGTTCTGGGACACTCAGTCCTGTTATACACACACTGCTGGGACACTCAGTCCTGTTGTACACACAGTGCTGGGACAGTCAGTCCTGTGAGACACACAGTGCTGGGACACTCAGTCCTGTGACACACAGTGCTGGGACACTCAGTCCTGTTATACACACAGTGCTGGGACACTCAGTCCTGTTATACACACAGTGCTGGGACACTCAGTCTGTTGTACACACTGTCAGTGCTGGGACACTCAGTCCTGTTATACACACAGTGCTGGGACACTCAGTCCTGTTATACACACAGTGCCGGGACACTCAGTCCTGTTAAACACACAGTCAGTGCTGGGACACTCAGTCCTGTTATATACACAGTGCTGGGACACTGAGTCCTGTTATACACACATTGCTGGGACACTCAGTCCTGTTACACAAACACTGCTGGGACACTCAGTCCTGTTTTACACACAGTGCTGGAACACTCAGTCCTGTGATAATCAGTCCTGTTATATACACACTGCTGGGACACTCAGTCCTGTTACACACACAGTGCTGGGACGCTGAGTCCTGTTATACACACAGTTCTGGGACACTCAGTCCTGTTGTACACACAGTGCTGGGACACTCAGTCCTGTTATACACACAGTTCTGGGACACTCAGTCCTGTTGTACACACAGTGCTGGGACACTCAGTCCTGTTATACACACAGTGCTGGTACACTCAGTCCTGTTATACACACAGTTCTGGGACACTCAGTCCTGTTATACACACAGTGCTGGGACACTCAGTCCTGTGATACTCAGTCCTGTTATATACACATTGCTGGGACACTCAGTCCTGTTATACACACAGTGCTGGGACACTCAGTCCTGTTATACACACAGTGCTAGGACACCCAGTCCTGTTATACACACAGTCAGTGCTGGGACACTCAGTCCTGTTATACATACAGTCAGTGCTGAGACACTCAATCCTGTTATACACACAGTCAGTGCTGGGACACTCAGTCCTGTTATACACACAGTGCTTGAACACTCAGTCCTGTTACACACACAGTGCTGTGACACTCAGTCCTGTGACACTCAGTCCTGTTATATACACACTGCTGGGACACTCAGTCCTGTTATACACACAGTCAGTGCTGGGACACTCAGTCCTGTTAAACGCACAATCAGTGCTGGGACACTCAGACTTGTTATACACACAGTGCTGGCACACTCAGTCCTCTTATACATACATTGCTGTGACACGCAGTCCTGTTGTACACACAGTGCTGGTACACTCAGTCCTGTTATACACACAGTGCTGGGATACTCAGTCCTGTTATGCACACCGTGCTGGGATACCCAGTCCTGTTATACACAGTGCTGGGACACTCAGTCCTGTTATACACACAGTGCTGGGACACTCAGTCCTGTTACACACACAGTGCTGGGACACTCAGTCCTGTTACACACACAGTGCTGGGACACTCAGTCCTGTTACACACACAGTGCTGGGACAATCAGTCCTGTTACACACACAGTCAATGCTGGGACTCTCAGTCCTGTTATACACACAGTGCTGGGACACTCAGTCCTGTTGTACACACAGTCAGTGCTGGGACACTCAGTCCTGTTATACACACAGTGCTGGGACACTCAGTCCCGTTATACACACAGTTAGTGCTGGGACACCCAGTCCTGTCAAACACACAGTGCTGGGACACTCAGTCCTGTTATACACACAGTGCTGGGACACTCAGTCCCGTTATACACACAGTTAGTGCTGGGACACCCAGTCCTGTCATACACACAGTGCTGGGACACTCAGTCCTGTTATACACACAGTGCTGGGACACTCAGTCCTGTTGCACACACAGTCAGTGCTGGGACACTCAGTCCTGTTATACACACAGTGCTGGGACACTCAGTCCTGTTTCACACACAGTGCTGTGACACTCAGTACTGTGATACTCAGTCCTGTTATATACACACTGCTGGGACACTCAGTCCTGTTATTCACACAGTGCTGGGACGCGCAGTACTGTTATACACACTGTCAGTGCTGGGACACCCAGTCCTGTTATACACACAGTGCTGGGACACTCAGTCCTGTGATACTCAGTCCTGTTATATACACATTGCTGGGACACTCAGTCCTGTTATACACACAGTGCTGGGACACTCAGTCCTGTTATACACACAGTGCTAGGACACCCAGTCCTGTTATACACACAGTGCTGGAACACTCAGTCCTGTTTCACACACAGTGCTGGGACACTCAGTCCTGTGATACTCAGTCCTGTTATATACACATTGCTGGGACACTCAGTCCTGTTATACACACAGTGCTGGGACACTCAGTCCTGTTATACATACAGTCAGTGCTGAGACACTCAATCCTGTTATACACACAGTCAGTGCTGGGACACTCAGTCCTGTTATACACACAGTGCTTGAACACTCAGTCCTGTTACACACACAGTGCTGTGACACTCAGTCCTGTGACACTCAGTCCTGTTATATACACACTGCTGGGACACTCAGTCCTGTTATACACACAGTCAGTGCTGGGACACTCAGTCCTGTTAAACACACAATCAGTGCTGGGACACTCAGACTTGTTATACACACAGTGCTGGCACACTCAGTCCTCTTATACATACATTGCTGTGACACGCAGTCCTGTTGTACACACAGTGCTGGGACAGTCAGTCCTGTTATACACACAGTGCTGGGACACCCAGTCCTGTTATACACACAATGAGTGCTGGGACACTCAGTCCTGTTACACACACAGTCAGTGCTGGGACACTCAGTCCTGTTATACACACAGTCAGTGCTGGGACACTCAGTCCTGTTATACACACAGTGCTGGGATACTCAGTCCTGTTATACACACAGTGCTGGTACACTCAGTCCTGTTATACACACAGTGCTGGGATACTCAGTCCTGTTATGCACACCGTGCTGGGACACTCACTACTGTTATACACAGTGCTGGGACACTCAGTCCTGTTATACACACAGTGCTGGGACACTCAGTCCTGTTA
This sequence comes from Pristiophorus japonicus, assembly GCF_044704955.1. NCBI lineage: Eukaryota > Metazoa > Chordata > Chondrichthyes > Pristiophoridae > Pristiophorus > Pristiophorus japonicus. Next base: position 888,882 of record NW_027252307.1, read on the forward strand.
CACACACAGTGCTGGGACACTCAGTCCTGTTACACACACAGTGCTGGGACACTCAGTCCTGTTACACACACAGTGCTGGGACAATCAGTCCTGTTACACACACAGTCAATGCTGGGACTCTCAGTCCTGTTATACACACAGTGCTGGGACACTCAGTCCTGTTGTACACACAGTCAGTGCTGGGACACTCAGTCCTGTTATACACACAGTGCTGGGACACTCAGTCCCGTTATACACACAGTTAGTGCTGGGACACCCAGTCCTGTCATACACACAGTGCTGGGACACTCAGTCCTGTTATACACACAGTGCTGGGACACTCAGTCCCGTTATACACACAGTTAGTGCTGGGACACCCAGTCCTGTCATACACACAGTGCTGGGACACTCAGTCCTGTTATACACACAGTGCTGGGACACTCAGTCCTGTTGCACACACAGTCAGTGCTGGGACACTCAGTCCTGTTATACACACAGTGCTGGGACACTCAGTCCTGTTTCACACACAGTGCTGTGACACTCAGTACTGTGATACTCAGTCCTGTTATATACACACTGCTGGGACACTCAGTCCTGTTATTCACACAGTGCTGGGACGCGCAGTACTGTTATACACACTGTCAGTGCTGGGACACTCAGTCCTGTTATACACACAGTGCTGGGACACTCAGTCCAGTTACACACACAGTGATGGGACACTCAGTCCTGTTGTACACACAGTGCTGGGACACTCAGTCCTGTTGTACACACAGTCAGTGCTGGGACACTCAGACCTGTTCCACACACAGTGCTGGGACACTCAGTCCTGTTTTCCACACAATGCTGGGACACTCAGTCCTGTTGCACACACAGTTCTGGGACACTCAGTCCTGTTATACACACACTGCTGGGACACTCATTCCTGTTATACACACAGTGCTGGGACACTCAGTCCCGTTTCACACACAGTGCTGTGACACTCAGTACTGTGATACTCAGTCCTGTTATATACACACTGCTGGGACACTCACTACTGTTATCCACACAGTCAGTGCTGGGACACTCAGTCCTGTTATACACACAGTGCTGGGACACTCAGTCCTGTTGTACACACAGTGCTGGGACACTCAGTCCTGTTGTACACACAGTGCTGGGACACTCAGTCCTGTTGTACACACAGTGCTGGGACAGTCAGTCCTGTTATACACACAGTGCTGGGACACTCAGTCCTGTTATACACACAGTGCTTGGACACTCAGTCCTGTTATACACACAGTGCTGGGACACTCAGTCCTGTTATACACACAGTGCTGGGACACTCAATCCTGTTGCACACACAGTTATGGGACACTCAGTCCTGTTGCACACACAGTTCTGGGACACTCAGTCCTGTTATTCACACAGTGCTGGGACGCGCAGTACTGTTATACACACTGTCAGTGCTGGGACACTCAGTCCTGTTATACACACAGTGCTGGGACACTCAGTACTGTGATACTCAGTCCTGTTATATACACACTGCTGGGACACTCAGTCCTGTTATTCACACAGTGCTGGGACGCGCAGTACTGTTATACACACTGTCAGTGCTGGGACACTCAGTCCTGTTATACACACAGTGCTGGGACACTAAGTCCTGTTGTACACACAGTGCTGGGACACTCAGTCCTGTTCTACACACAGTCAGTGCTGGGACACTCAGTCCTGTTATACACACAGTGCTGGGACACTCAGTCCTGTTATACACACAGTGCTGGGACACTCAGTCCTGTTATACACACAGTGCTGGGACACTCAGTGCTGTTGTACACACAGTCAGTGCTGGGACACTTAGTCCTGTTATACACACAGTGCTGGGACACTCAGTCCTGTTATACACACAGTGCTGGGACACTCAGTCCAGTTACACACACAGTGCTGGGACACTCAGTCCTGTTACACACACAGTGCTGGGACACTCAGTCCAGTTACACACACAGTGCTCGGACACTCAGTCCAGTTACACACACAGTCAATGCTGGGACTCTCAGTCCTGTTATACACACAGTGCTGGGACACTCAGTCCTGTTATACACACAGTCAGTGCTGGGACACTCAGACCTGTTCCACACACAGTGCTGGGACACTCAGTCCTGTTACACACACAAAGCTGGGACACTCAGTCCTGTTTTCCACACAGTGCTGGGACACTCATTCCTGTTACACACACAGTCGGTGCTGGGACACTCAGTCCTGTTATACATACAGTGCTGGAACACTCAGTCCTGTTGCACACACAGTTCTGGGACACTCAGTCCTGTTATACACACACTGCTGGGACACTCAGTCCTGTTATACACACAGTGCTGGGACACTCAGTCCCGTTTCACACACAGTGCTGTGACACTCAGTACTGTGATACTCAGTCCTGTTATATACACACTGCTGGGACACTCACTACTGTTATCCACACAGTCAGTGCTGGGACACTCAGTCCTGTTACACACAGTGCTGGGACACTCAGTCCTGTTATACACACAGTACTGGGACACTCAGTCCTGTTATTCACACAGTACTGGGACACTCAGTCCTGTTACATACACAGTCAGTGCTGGGACACTCAGTCCTGTTCTACACACAGTGCTGGGACACTCAGTCCTGTTGCAATCACAGTCAGTGCTGGGACACTCAGTCCTGTCATACACATAGTGCTGGAACACTCAGTCCTGTTATACACACAGTGCTGGGACACTCAGTCCTGTTATACACACAGTGCTGGGACACTCAGTCCTGTTAAACACACAGTCAGTGCTGGGACACTCAGTCCTGTTATATACACAGTGCTGGGACACTGAGTCCTGTTATACACACAGTGCTGGGACACTCAGTCCTGTTACACAAACACTGCTGGGACACTCAGTCCTGTTTTACACACAGTGCTGGAACACTCAGTCCTGTGACACTCAGTCCTGTTATACACACACTGCTGGGACACTCAGTCCTGTTACACACACAGTGCTGGGACGCTCAATCCTGTTATACACACAGTTCTCGGACACTCAGTCCTGTTATACACACAGTGCTGGGACACACAGTCCTGTGACATTCAGTCCTGTGATAATCAGTCCTGTTATATACACACTGCTGGGACACTCAGTCCTGTTACACACACAGTGCTGGGACGCTGAGTCCTGTTATACACACAGTTCTGGGACACTCAGTCCTGTTATACACACACTGCTGGGACACTCAGTCCTGTGATACACACAGTGCTGGAACACTCAGTCCCGTTTCACACACAGTGCTGGGACACTCAGTCCTGTTGTACACACAGTGCTGGGACACTCAGTCCTGTTGTACACACAGTGCTGGGACAGTCAGTCCTGTGAGACACACAGTGCTGGGACACTCAGTCCTGTGACACACAGTGCTGGGACACTCAGTCCTGTTATACACACAGTGCTGGGACACTCAGTCCTGTTATACACACAGTGCTGGGACACTCAGTCTGTTGTACACACTGTCAGTGCTGGGACACTCAGTCCTGTTATACACACAGTGCTGGGACACTCAGTCCTGTTATACACACAGTGCCGGGACACTCAGTCCTGTTAAACACACAGTCAGTGCTGGGACACTCAGTCCTGTTATATACACAGTGCTGGGACACTGAGTCCTGTTATACACACATTGCTGGGACACTCAGTCCTGTTACACAAACACTGCTGGGACACTCAGTCCTGTTTTACACACAGTGCTGGAACACTCAGTCCTGTGATAATCAGTCCTGTTATATACACACTGCTGGGACACTCAGTCCTGTTACACACACAGTGCTGGGACGCTGAGTCCTGTTATACACACAGTTCTGGGACACTCAGTCCTGTTGTACACACAGTGCTGGGACACTCAGTCCTGTTATACACACAGTGCTGGTACACTCAGTCCTGTTATACACACAGTGCTGGGAAACTCACTCCTGTTATACACACAGTGCTGGGATACTCAGTCCTGTTATGCACACCGTGCTGGGATACCCAGTCCTGTTATACACAGTGCTGGGACACTCAGTCCTGTTATACACACAGTGCTGGGACACTCAGTCCAGTTACACACACAGTGCTCGGACACTCAGTCCTGTTGCACACACAGTCAATGCTGGGACTCTCAGTCCTGTTATATACACAGTGCTGGGACACTGAGTCCTGTTATACACACATTGCTGGGACACTCAGTCCTGTTACACAAACACTGCTGGGACACTCAGTCCTGTTTTACACACTGTGCAGGGACGCTCAGTCCTGTTATACACACAGTTCTGGGACACTCAGTCCTGTTATACACACAGTGCTGGGAGGCTCACTCCTGTTATACACACAGTTCTGGGACACTCAGTCCTGTTGTACACACAGTGCTGGGACACTCAGTCCTGTGATACACACAGTGCTGTGACACTCAGTCCTGTTATTCACACAGTGCTGGGACACTCAGACCTGTTCCACACACAGTTAGTGCTGGGACACCCAGTCCTGTTATACACACAGTGCTGGGACACTCAGTCCTGATACACACACAGTCGGTGCTGGGACACTCAGTCCTGTTATACATACAGTGCTGGAACACTCAGTCCTGTTGCACACACAGTTCTGGGACACTCAGTCCTGTTATACACACACTGCTGGGACACTCAGTCCTGTTATACACACAGTGCTGGGACACTCAGTCCTGTTTCACACACAGTGCTGTGACACTCAATACTGTGATACTCAGTCCTGTTATATGCACACTGCTGGGACACTCAGTCCTGTTATTCACACAGTGCTTAGACGCGCAGTACTGTTATACACACTGTCAGTGCTGGGACACTCAGTCCTGTTATACACACAGTGCTGGGACACTCAGTCCAGTTACACACACAGTGCTGGGACACTCAGTCCTGTTATGCACACAGTCAGTGCTGGGACACTCAGTCCTGTTATACACACAGTGCTGGGACACTCAGTCCTGTTACACACACAGTGCTGTGACACTCAGTACTGTGATACTCAGTCCTGTTATATACACACTGCTGGGACACTCAGTCCTGTTATTCACACAGTGCTGGGACACTCAGTCCTGGGACATTCAGTCCTGTTATACACACAGTCAGTGCTGGAACACTCAGTCCTGTTATACACACAATCAGTGCTGGGACACTCAGTCCTGTTCTGCACACAGTGCTGGGACACTCAGTCCTGTCATACACACAGTGCTGGGACACTCAGTCCTGTCATACACACAGTCAGTGCTGGGACACTCAGTCCTGTTATACACACAGTGCTGGGACACTCAGTCCTGTTATACACACAGTGCTGGGACACACAGTCCTGTTGCAAACACAGTCAGTGCTGGGACACTCAGTCCTGTTATCCACACAGTGCTGGAACACTCAGTCCTGTTATACACACAGTCAGTGCTGGGACACTCAGTCCTGTTACACACACAGTTTATAGTGCTGGGACATTCAGTCCTGTTACACACACAGTCAGTGCTGGGACACTCAGTCCTGTTCTACACACAGTGCTGGGACACTCAGTCCTGTTACACACACAGTGCTGTGACACTCAGTCCTGAGACACTCAGTCCTGTTAAATACACACTGCTGGGACACTCATTCCTGTTATACACACAGTGCTGGGACGCTCAGTCCTGTTATACACACAGTCAGTGCTGGGACACTCAGTCCTGTTATACACACACTGCTGGCACACTCAGTCCTCTTATACACACAGTGCTGTGACACGCAGTCCTGTTATACACACATGGCTGGGACACTCACTCCTGTTATTCACACAGTGCTGGGTCACTCAGTCCTGTTATACACACAGTGCTGGGACACTCAGTCCTGTTATACACACAGTCAGTGCTGGGACACTCAGTCCTGTTAGACACACAGTGCTGGGACGCTCAGTCCTGTTGTACACACAGTCAGTGCTGGGACACTCAGTCCTGTTATACACACAGTGCTGGGATACTCAGTCCTGTTAGCCACACAGTCAGGGCTGGGACACTCAGTCCTGTTGCAAACACAGTCAGTGCTGGGACACTCAGTCCTGTTCTACACACAGTGCTGGGACACTCAGTCCTGTTATACACACAGTGCTGGGACACTCAGTCCTGTTCTACACACAGTGCTGGGACACTCAGTCCTGTTCTACACACAGTGCTGGGACACTCAGTCCTGTTCTACACACAGTGCTGGGACACTCAGTCCTGTTCTACACACAGTGCTGGGACACTCAGTCCTGTTCTACACACAGTGCTGGGACACTCAGTCCTGTTCTACACACAGTGCTGGGACACTCAGTCCTGTTCTACACACAGTGCTGGGACACTCAGTCCTGTTCTACACACAGTGCTGGGACACTCAGTCCTGTTATACACACAGTCAGTGCTGGGACAATCAGTCCTATTATACACACAGTGCTGGAACACTCAGTCCTGTTATATACACACTGCTGGGAAACATAGAAACATAGAAACATAGAAAATAGGTGCAGGAGTAGGCCATTCGGCCCTTCTAGCCTGCACCGCCATTCAATGAGTTCATGGCTGAACATGCAACTTCAGTACCCCATTCCTGCTTTCTCACCATACCCCTTGATCCCCCTAGTAGTAAGGACCTCATCTAACTCCTTTTTGAATATATTTAGTGAATTGGCCTCAACAACTTTCTGTGGTAGCGAATTCCACAGGTTCACCACTCTCTGGGTGAAGAAGTTCCTCCGCATCTCGGTCCTAAATGGCTTACCCCTTATCCTTAGACTGTGACCTCTGGTTCTGGACTTCCCCAACATTGGGAACATTCTTCCTGCATCTAACCTGTCTAACCACGTCAGAATTTTAAATGTTTCTATGAGGTCCCCTCTCATTCTTCTGAACTCCAGTGAATACAAGTCCAGTTGATCCAGTCTTTCTTGATAGGTCAGTCCCGCCATCCCGGGAATCAGTCTGGTGAACCTTCGCTGCACTCCCTCAATAGCAAGAATGTCCTTCCTCAGGTTAGGTGACCAAAACTGTACACAATACTCCAGGTGTGGCCTCACCAATGCCCTGTACAACTGTAGCAACACCTCCCTGCCCCTGTACTCAAATCCCCTCGCTATGAAGGCCAACATGCCATTTGCTTTCTTAACCGCCTGCTGCACCTGCATGCCAATCTTCAATGACTGATGTACCATGACACCCAGGTCTCTTTGCACCTCCCCTTTTCCTAATCTGTCACCATTCAGATAATAGTCTGTCTCTCTGTTTTTACCACCAAAGTGGATAACCTCACATTTATCCACATTATACTTCATCTGCCATGCATTTGCCCACTCACCTAACCTATCCAAGTCGCTCTGCAGCCTCACAGCATCCTCCTCGCAGCTCACACTGCCACCCAACTTAGTGTCATCCGCTAATTTGGAGATACTACATTTAATCCCCTCATCTAAATCATTAATGTACAGTGTAAACAGCTGGGGCCCCAGCACAGAACCTTGCGGTACCCCACTAGTCACTGCCTGCCATTCTGAAAAGTACCCATTTACTCCTGCTCTTTGCTTCCTGTCTGACAACCAGTTCTCAATCCATGTCAGCACACTACCCCCAATCCCATGTGCTCTAACTTTGCACATCAATCTCTTGTGTGGGACCTTGTCGAACGCCTTCTGAAAGTCCAAATACACCACGTCAACTGGTTCTCCCTTATCCACTCTACTGGAAACATCCTCAAAAAATTCCAGAAGATTTGTCAAGCATGATTTCCCTTTCACAAATCCAAGCTGACTTGGACCTATCATGTCACCTCTTTCCAAATGCACTGCTATGACATCCTTAATAATTGATTCCATCATTTTACCCACTACCGATGTCAGGCTGACCGGTCTATAATGCCCTGTTTCCTCTCTCCCTCCTTTTTTAAAAAAGTCCTGTTATTCACACAGTGCTGGGACGCGCAGTACTGTTATACACACAGTGCTGTGACACTCAGTCCTGTTTCACACACAGTGCTGGGACACTCAGTCCTGTTATTCACACAGTGCTGGGACACTCAGTCCTGTTCTACACACAGTGCTGGGACTCTCAGACATGTTATACAGAGAGTCAGTGCTGGGACACTCAGTCCTGTTATACACACAGTGCTGGGACACTCAGTCCTGTTATACACACAGTGCTGGGACACTCAGTCCTGTTGTACACACAGTCAGTGCTGGGACACTCAGACCTGTTCCACACACAGTTAGTGCTGGGACACCCAGTCCTGTCATACACACAGTGCTGGGACACTCAGTCCTGTTATACACACAGTGCTGGGACACTCAGTCCTGTTACACACACAGTCGGTGCTGGGACACTCAGTCCTGTTATACATACAGTGCTGGAACACTCAGTCCTGTTGCACACACAGTTCTGGGACACTCAGTCCTGTTATACACACACTGCTGGGACACTCAGTCCTGTTATACACACAGTGCTGGGACACTCAGTCCTGTTTCACACACAGTGCTGTGACACTCAGTACTGTGATACTCAGTCCTGTTATATACACACTGCTGGGACACTCAGTCCTGTTATTCACACAGTGCTGGGACGCGCAGTACTGTTATACACACTGTCAGTGCTGGGACACTCAGTCCTGTTATACACACAGTGCTGGGACACTCAGTCCTGTTGCACACACAGTTCTGGGACACTCAGTCCTGTTATACACACACTGCTGTGATACTCAGTCCTGTTCTACACACAGTGCTGGGACTCTCAGACATGTTATACACACAGTCAGTGCTGGGGCACTCAGTCCTGTTATACACACAGTGCTGGGACACTCAGTCCTGTTATACACACAGTCAGTGCTGGGACACTCAGACATGTTCCACACACAGTTAGTGCTGGGACACCCAGTCCTGTCATACACACAGTGCTGGGACACTCAATCCTGTTATACACACAGTGCTGGGACACCCCGTCCTGTTATACACACAGTCAGTGCTGGGACACTCAGTCCTGTTACACAAAGTGCTGGGACACTGAGTCCTGTTATACACACACACACAGTGCTGGGACACTCAGTCCTGTTATACCCACAGTGCTGGGACACTCAGTCCTGTTATACACACAGTGCTGGGACACTCAGTCCAGTTACACACACAGTGCTGGGACACTCAGTCCAGTTACACACACAGTCAGGGCTGGGACACTCAGTCCTGTTATACACACAGTGCTGGGACACTCAATCCTGTTATACACACAGTGCTGGGACACTCAAGCCTGTTATACACACAGTGCTGGGACACCCTGTCCTGTTATACACACACTGCTGGAACACTCAGTCCTGTTATACACACAGTCAGTGCTGGGACACTCACTACTGTTATCCACACAGTCAGTGCTGGGACACTCAGTCCTGTTATACACAAAGTGCTGGAACACTCAGTCCTGTTACACTCAGTCCTGTTATATACACACTGCTGGGAAACTCAGTCCTGTTATACACACAATCAGTGCTGGGACACTCAGTCCTGTTATACACACACTGCTGGCACACTCAGTCCTCTTATACATACATTGCTGTGACACGCAGTCCTGTTGTACACACAGTGCTGGGACAGTCAGTCCTGTTATACACACAGTGCTGGGACACCCAGTCCTGTTATACACACAATGAGTGCTGGGACACTCAGTCCTGTTACACACACAGTCAGTGCTGGAACACTCAGTCCTGTTATACACACAGTCAGTGCTGGGACACTCAGTACTGTTATACACACAGTGCTGGGATACTCAGTCCTGTTATACACACAGTGCTGGTACACTCAGTCCTGTTATACACACAGTGCTGGAACACTCAGTCCTGTTATACACACAGTCAGTGCTGGGACACTCACTCCTGTTGTACACACAGTCAGTGCTGGGACACTCAGACCTGTTCCACACACAGTTAGTGCTGGGACACCCAGTCCTGTCATACACACAGTGCTGGGACACTCAGTCCTGTGAGACACACAGTGCTGATACACTCAGTCCTGTTATACACACAGTGCTGGGACACTCAGTCCTGTTATACACACAGTGCTGGGACACTCAGTCCTGTTACACACACAGTCGGTGCTGGGACACTCAGTCCTGTTACACACACAGTCGGTGCTGGGACACTCAGTCCTGTTATACACACACTGCTGGGACACTCAGTCCTGTTATACACACAGTGCTGGGACACTCAGTCCCGTTTCACACACAGTGCTGTGACACTCAGTACTGTGATACTCAGTCCTGTTATATACACACTGCTGGGACACTCACTACTGTTATCCACACAGTCAGTGCTGGGACACTCAGTCCTGTTATACACACAGTGCTGGGACACTCAGTCCTGTTGTACACACAGTGCTGGGACACTCAGTCCTGTTATACACACAGTGCTGGGACACTCAGTCCTGTTATACACACGGTCAGTGCTGGGACACTCAGTCCTGTTATACACACAGTGCTGGGACACTCAGTCCTGTTGTACACACAGTGCTGGGACACTCAGTCCAGTTACACACACAGTCAGGGCTGGGACACTCAGTCCTGTTATACACACAGTGCTGGGACACTCAATCCTGTTATACACACAGTGCTGGGACACTCACTACTGTTATACACACAGTCAGTGCTGGGACACTCAGTCCTGTTATACACAAAGTGCTGGAACACTCAGTCCTGTTACACTCAGTCCTGTTATATACACACTGCTGGGACACTCAGTCCTGTTATACACACAGTGCTGGGACACTCAATCCTGTTATACACACAGTGCTGGGACACTCAGTCCTGTTATACACACAGTGCTGGGACTCTCAGACATGTTATACACACAGTCAGTGCTGGGACACTCAGTCCTGTTATTCACACAGTGCTGGGACGCGCAGTACTATTATACACACAATGCTGGGACACTCAGTCCTGTTATACACACAGTGCTGGGACACTCAGTCCTGTTATACACACACTGCTGGGACACTCAGTCCTGTTATACACACAGTGCTGGGACACTCAGTCCTGTTGTACACACAGTCAGTGCTGGGACACTCAGTCCTGTTACACACACAGTCGGTGCTGGGACACTCAGTCCTGTTATACATACAGTGCTGGAACACTCAGTCCTGTTGCACACACAGTTCTGGGACACTCAGTCCTGTTATGCACACAGTCAGTGCTGGGACACTCAGTCCTGTTATACACACAGTGCTGGGACACTCAGTCCTGTTATACACACAGTCAATGCTGGGACACTCAGTCCTGTTATACACACAGTGCTGGGACACTCAGTCCTGTTATACACACAGTCATTGCTGGGACACTCAGTCCTGTTACACACTGTGCTGGGACACTCAGTCCTGTTATACATATAGTGCTGGGACACCCAGTCCTGTTATACACACAGTGCTGGGACACTCAGTCCTGTGATACTCAGTCCTGTTATATACACATTGCGGGACACTCAGTCCTGTTATACACACAGTGCTGGGACACTCAGTCCTGTTATACACACAGTGCTAGGACACCCAGTCCTGTTATACACACAGTGCTGGAACACTCAGTCCTGTTTCACACACAGTGCTGGGACACTCAGTCCTGTGATACTCAGTCCTGTTATATACACATTGCTGGGACACTCAGTCCTGTTATGCACACAGTGCTGGGACACTCAGTCCTGTTATACATACAGTCAGTGCTGAGACACTCAATCCTGTTATACACACAGTCAGTGCTGGGACACTCAGTCCTGTTAAACACACAATCAGTGCTGGGACACTCAGACTTGTTATACACACAGTGCTGGCACACTCAGTCCTCTTATACATACATTGCTGTGACACGCAGTCCTGTTGTACACACAGTGGTGGGACAGTCAGTCCTGTTATACACACAGTGCTGGGACACCAAGTCCTGTTATACACACAATGAGTGCTGGGACACTCAGTCCTGTTACACACACAGTCAGTGCTGGGACACTCAGTCCTGTTATACACACAGTCAGTGCTGGGACACTCAGTCCTGTTATACACACAGTGCTGGGATACTCAGTCCTGTTATACACACAGTGCTGGTACACTCAGTCCTGTTATACACACAGTGCTGGGAAACTCAGTCCTGTTATACACACAGTGCTGGGATACTCAGTCCTGTTATGCACACCGTGCTGGGATACCCAGTCCTGTTATACACAGTGCTGGGACACTCAGTCCTGTTATACACACAGTGCTGGGACACTCAGTCCTGTTACACACACAGTGCTGGGACACTCAGTCCTGTTACACACACAGTGCTGGGACACTCAGTCCTGTTACACACACAGTGCTGGGACAATCAGTCCTGTTACACACACAGTCAATGCTGGGACTCTCAGTCCTGTTATACACACAGTGCTGGGACACTCAGTCCTGTTGTACACACAGTCAGTGCTGGGACACTCAGTCCCGTTATACACACAGTTAGTGCTGGGACACCCAGTCCTGTCATACACACAGTGCTGGGACACTCAGTCCTGTTATACACACAGTGCTGGGACACTCAGTCCCGTTATACACACAGTTAGTGCTGGGACACCCAGTCCTGTCATACACACAGTGCTGGGACACTCAGTCCTGTTATACACACAGTGCTGGGACACTCAGTCCTGTTTCACACACAGTGCTGTGACACTCAGTACTGTGATACTCAGTCCTGTTATATACACACTGCTGGGACACTCAGTCCTGTTATTCACACAGTGCTGGGACGCGCAGTACTGTTATACACACAGTGATGGGACACTCAGTCCTGTTGTACACACAGTGCTGGGACACTCAGTCCTGTTGTACACACAGTCAGTGCTGGGACACTCAGACCTGTTCCACACACAGTGCTGGGACACTCAGTCCTGTTTTCCACACAATGCTGGGACACTCAGTCCTGTGAGACACACAGTGCTGATACGCTCAGTCCTGTTATACACACAGTGCTGGGACACTCATTCCTGTTTTCCACACAGTGCTGGAACACTCAGTCCTGTTGCACACACAGTTCTGGGACACTCAGTCCTGTTATACACACACTGCTGGGACACTCATTCCTGTTATACACACAGTGCTGGGACACTCAGTCCCGTTTCACACACAGTGCTGTGACACTCAGTACTGTGATACTCAGTCCTGTTATATACACACTGCTGGGACACTCACTACTGTTATCCACACAGTCAGTGCTGGGACACTCAGTCCTGTTATACACACAGTGCTGGGACACTCAGTCCTGTTGTACACACAGTGCTGGGACACTCAGTCCTGTTGTACACACAGTGCTGGGACACTCAGTCCTGTTGTACACACAGTGCTGGGACAGTCAGTCCTGTTATACACACAGTGCTGGGACACTCAGTCCTGTTATACACACAGTGCTTGGACACTCAGTCCTGTTATACACACAGTGCTGGGACACTCAGTCCTGTTATACACACAGTGCTGGGACACTCAGTCCTGTTATACACACTGTCAGTGCTGGGACACTCAGTCCTGTTATACACACAGTGCTGGGACACTCAGTCCAGTTACACACACAGTGCTGGGACACTCAGTCCAGTTACACACACAGTGCTGGGACACTCAGTCCTGTTATACACACAGTCAGGGCTGGGACACTCAGTCCTGTTATACACAGTGCTGGGACACTCAATCCTGTTGCACACACAGTTATGGGACACTCAGTCCTGTTGCACACACAGTTCTGGGACACTCAGTCCTGTTATTCACACAGTGCTGGGACGCGCAGTACTGTTATACACACTGTCAGTGCTGGGACACTCAGTCCTGTTATACACACTGCTGGGACACTCAGTACTGTGATACTCAGTCCTGTTATATACACACTGCTGGGACACTCAGTCCTGTTATTCACACAGTGCTGGGAAGCGCAGTACTGTTATACACACTGTCAGTGCTGGGACACTCAGTCCTGTTATACACACAGTGCTGGGACACTCAGTCCTGTTATACACACAGTGCTGGGACACTCAGTCCTGTTATACACACAGTGCTGGGACACTCAGTGCTGTTGTACACACAGTCAGTGCTGGGACACTTAGTCCTGTTATACACACAGTGCTGGGACACTCAGTCCTGTTATACACACAGTGCTGGGACACTCAGTCCAGTTACACACACAGTGCTGGGACACTCAGTCCTGTTACACACACAGTGCTGGGACACTCAGTCCAGTTACACACACAGTGCTCGGACACTCAGTCCAGTTACACACACAGTCAATGCTGGGACTCTCAGTCCTGTTATACACACAGTGCTGGGACACTCAGTCCTGTTATACACACAGTCAGTGCTGGGACACTCAGACCTGTTCCACACACAGTGCTGGGACACTCAGTCCTGTTACACACACAAAGCTGGGACACTCAGTCCTGTTTTCCACACAGTGCTGGGACACTCATTCCTGTTACACACACAGTCGGTGCTGGGACACTCAGTCCTGTTATACATACAGTGCTGGAACACTCAGTCCTGTTGCACACACAGTTCTGGGACACTCAGTCCTGTTATACACACACTGCTGGGACACTCAGTCCTGTTATACACACAGTGCTGGGACACTCAGTCCCGTTTCACACACAGTGCTGTGACACTCAGTACTGTGATACTCAGTCCTGTTATATACACACTGCTGGGACACTCACTACTGTTATCCACACAGTCAGTGCTGGGACACTCAGTCCTGTTATACACACAGTGCTGGGACGCTCAGTCCTGTTCTACACACAGTTCTGGGACACTCAGTCCTGTTATACACACAATCATTGCTGGGACACTCAGTCCTGTTGTACACACAGTGCTGGAACACTCAGTCCTGTGACACTCAGTCCTGTGATAATCAGTCCTGTTATATACACACTGCTGGGACACTCAGTCCTGTTACACACACAGTGCTGTGACACTCAGTCCTGTGACACTCAGTCCTGTTATACACACAGTCAGCGCTGGGACACTCAGTCCTGTTATACACACAGTCAGTGTTGGGACACTCAGTCCTGTTCTACACACAGTGCTGGGACACTCAGTCCTGTTATACACACAGTGCTGGGACACTCAGTCCTGTTATACACACAGTCAGTGCTGGGACACTCAGTCCTGTTCCACACACAGTCCTGTTATACACGCAGTGCTGGGACACTCAGTCCTGTTATACACACAGTCAGTGCTGGGACACTCAGTCCTGTTATACACACACAGTGCTGGGACACTCAGTCCTGTTATACACACAGTGCTGGTACACTCAGTCCTGTTACACTCAGTCCTGTTATGCACACTGTGCTGGGACACTGAGTCCTGTTATACATACAGTGCTGGGACACTCAGTCCTGTTACACACACAGTGCTGGGATACTCAGTCCTGTTATACACACAGTGCTGGAACACTCAGTCCTGTGACACTCAGTCCTGTTATATACACACTGCTGGGACGCTCAGTCCTGTTACACACGCAGTGCTGGGACACTCAGTCCTGTTACACACACAGTCAGTGCTGGGACACTCAGTCCTGTTACACAACACAATCAGTGCTGGGACACTCAGTCCTGTTACACACACAGTCAGTGCTGGGACACTCATTCCTGTCATACACACAGTGCTGGAACACTCAGTCCTGTTGCAATCACAGTCAGTGCTGGGACACTCATTCCTGTCATACACACAGTGCTGGAACACTCAGTCCTGTTAAATACACACTGCTGGGACACTCATTCCTGTTATACACACAGTGCTGGGACGCTCAGTCCTGTTATACACACAGTCAGTGCTGGGACACTCAGTCCTGTTATACACACACTGCTGGCACACTCAGTCCTCTTATACACACAGTGCTGTGACACGCAGTCCTGTTATACACACATGGCTGGGACACTCACTCCTGTTATTCACACAGTGCTGGGTCACTCAGTCCTGTTATACACACAGTGCTGGGACACTCAGTCCTGTTATGCACACAGTCAGTGCTGGGACACTCAGTCCTGTTAGACACACAGTGCTGGGACGCTCAGTCCTGTTGTACACACAGTCAGTGCTGGGACACTCAGTCCTGTTGTACACACAGTCAGTGCTGGGACACTCAGTCCTGTTATACACACAGTGCTGGGATACTCAGTCCTGTTAGCCACACAGTCAGGGCTGGGACACTCAGTCCTGTTGCAAACAGTCAGTGCTGGGACACTCAGTCCTGTTCTACACACAGTGCTGGGACACTCAGTCCTGTTATACACACAGTGCTGGGACACTCAGTCCTGTTGTACACACAGTCAGTGCTGGGACACTCACGCCTGTTGTACACACAGTACTGGGACACTCAGTCCTGTTCTACACACAGTGCTGGGACACTCAGTCCTGTTCTACACACAGTGCTGGGACACTCAGTCCTGTTCTACACACAGTGCTGGGACACTCAGTCCTGTTCTACACACAGTGCTGGGACACTCAGTCCTGTTCTACACACAGTGCTGGGACACTCAGTCCTGTTCTACACACAGTGCTGGGACACTCAGTCCTGTTCTACACACAGTGCTGGGACACTCAGTCCTGTTCTACACACAGTGCTGGGACACTCAGTCCTGTTCTACACACAGTGCTGGGACACTCAGTCCTGTTCTACACACAGTGCTGGGACACTCAGTCCTGTTCTACACACAGTGCTGGGACACTCAGTCCTGTTCTACACACAGTGCTGGGACACTCAGTCCTGTTACACACACAGTCAGTGCTGGGACAATCAGTCCTATTATACACACAGTGCTGGAACACTCAGTCCTGTTATATACACACTGCTGGGAAACATAGAAACATAGAAACATAGAAAATAGGTGCAGGAGTCGGCCATTCGGCCCTTCTAGCCTGCACCGCCATTCAATGAGTTCATGGCTGAACATTCAACTTCAGTATCCCATTCCTGTTTCTCACCATACCCCTTGATCCCCCTAGTAGTAAGGACCTCATCTAACTCCTTTTTGAATATATTTAGTGAATTGGCCTCAACAACTTTCTGTGGTAGCGAATTCCACAGGTTCACCACTCTCTGGGTGAAGAAGTTCCTCCGCATCTCGGTCCTAAATGGCTTACCCCTTATCCTTAGACTGTGACCTCTGGTTCTGGACTTCCCCAACATTGGGAACATTCTTCCTGCATCTAACCTGTCTAACCCCGTCAGAATTTTAAATGTTTCTATGAGGTCCCCTCTCATTCTTCTGAACTCCAGTGAATACAACTCCAGTTGATCCAGTCTTTCTTGATAGGTCAGTCCCGCCATCCCGGGAATCAGTCTGGTGAACCTTCGCTGCACTCCCTCAATAGCAAGAATGTCCTTCCTCAGGTTAGGTGACCAAAACTGTACACAATACTCCAGGTGTGGCCTCACCAATGCCCTGTACAACTGTAGAAACACCTCCCTGCCCCTGTACTCAAATCCCCTCGCTATGAAGGCCAACATGCCATTTGCTTTCTTAACCGCCTGCTGCACCTGCATGCCAACCTTCAATGACTGATGTACCATGACACCCAGGTCTCTTTGCACCTCCCCTTTTCCTAATCTGTCACCATTCAGATAATAGTCTGTCTCTCTGTTTTTACCACCAAAGTGGATAACCTCACATTTATCCACATTATACTTCATCTGCCATGCATTTGCCCACTCACCTAACCTATCCAAGTCGCTCTGCAGCCTCACAGCATCCTCCTCGCAGCTCACACTGCCACCCAACTTAGTGTCATCCGCTAATTTGGAGATACTACATTTAATCCCCTCATCTAAATCATTAATGTACAGTGCAAACAGCTGGGGCCCCAGCACAGAACCTTGCGGTACCCCACTAGTCACTGCCTGCCATTCTGAAAAGTACCCATTTACTCCTGCTCTTTGCTTCCTGTCTGACAACCAGTTCTCAATCCATGTCAGCACACTACCCCCAATCCCATGTGCTCTAACTTTGCACATCAATCTCTTGTGTGGGACCTTGTCGAACGCCTTCTGAAAGTCCAAATACACCACGTCAACTGGTTCTCCCTTATCCACTCTACTGGAAACATCCTCAAAAAATTCCAGAAGATTTGTCAAGCATGATTTCCCTTTCACAAATCCAAGCTGACTTGGACCTATCATGTCACCTCTTTCCAAATGCACTGCTATGACATCCTTAATAATTGATTCCATCATTTTACCCACTACCGATGTCAGGCTGACCGGTCTATAATGCCCTGTTTCCTCTCTCCCTCCTTTTTTAAAAAAGTCCTGTTATTCACACAGTGCTGGGACGCGCAGTACTGTTATACACACAGTGCTGTGACACTCAGTCCTGTTTCACACACAGTGCTGGGACACTCAGTCCTGTTATACACACAGTGCTGGGACACTCAGTCCTGTTACACACACAGTCGGTGCTGGGACACTCAGTCCTGTTATACATACAGTGCTGGAACACTCAGTCCTGTTGCACACACAGTTCTGGGACACTCAGTCCTGTTATACACACACTGCTGGGACACTCAGTCCTGTTATACACACAGTGCTGGGACACTCAGTCCTGTTTCACACATAGTGCTGTGATACTCAGTCCTGTTATATACACACTGCTGGGACACTCAGGCCTGTTATTCACACAGTGCTGGGACGCGCAGTACTGTTATACACACTGTCAGTGCTGGGACACTCAGTCCTGTTATACACACAGTGCTGGGACACTCAGTCCTGTTGCACACACAGTTCTGGGACACTCAGTCCTGTTATACACACAGTGCTGGGACACTCAGTCCTGTTATACACACAGTGCTGGGACACTCAGTCCTGTTATACACACAGTGCTGGGACACTCAGTCCTGTTTCACACACAGTGCTGGGACACTCAGTCCTGTTTCACACACAGTGCTGGGACGCGCAGTACTATTATACACACAGTGCTGGGACTCTAAGTCCTGTTCTACACACAGTGCTGGGACTCTCAGACATGTTATACACACAGTCAGTGCTGGGACACTCAGTCCTGTTATACACACAGTGCTGGGACACTCAGTCCTGTTATACACACAGTGCTGGGACACTCAGTCCTGTTGTACACACAGTCAGTGCTGGGACACTCAGACCTGTTCCACACACAGTTAGTGCTGGGACACCCAGTCCTGTCATACACACAGTGCTGGGACACTCAATCCTGTTATACACACAGTGCTGGGACACTCAATCCTGTTATACACACAGTGCTGGGACACCCCGTCCTGTTATACACACAGTCAGTGCTGGGACACTCAGTCCTGTTACACAAAGTGCTGGGACACTGAGTCCTGTTATACACACACACACAGTGCTGGGACACTCAGTCCTGTTATACCCACAGTGCTGGGACACTCAGTCCTGTTATACACACAGTGCTGGGACACTCAGTCCTGTTATACACACAGTGCTGGGACACTCAGTCTGTTGTACACACTGTCAGTGCTGGGACACTCAGTCCTGTTACACACACAGTGCTGGGACACTCAGTCCAGTTACACACACAGTGCTGGGACACTGAGTCCTGTTATACACACACACACAGTGCTGGGACACTCAGTCCTGTTATACACACAGTGCTGGGACACTCACTACTGTTATCCACACAGTCAGTGCTGGGACACTCAGTCCTGTTATACACAAAGTGCTGGAACACTCAGTCCTGTTACACTCAGTCCTGTTATATACACACTGCTGGGACACTCAGTCCTGTTATACACACAGTCAGTGCTGGGACACTCAGTCCTGTTATACACACAATCAGTGCTGGGACACTCAGACCTGTTATACACACAGTGCTGGGACACTCAGTCCTGTTATACACACACTGCTGGCACACTCAGTCCTCTTATACATACATTGCTGTGACACGCAGTCCTGTTGTACACACAGTGCTGGGACAGTCAGTCCTGTTATACACACAGTGCTGGGACATCCAGTCCTGTTATACACACAATGAGTGCTGGGACACTCAGTCCTGTTATACACACAGTGCTGGGACACTCAGTCCTGTGATACTCAGTCCTGTTATACACAAAGTGCTGGAACACTCAGTCCTGTTACACTCAGTCCTGTTATATACACACTGCTGGGACACTCAGTCCTGTTATACACACAGTCAGTGCTGGGACACTCAGACCTGTTGTACACACAGTGCTGGGACAGTCAGTCCTGTTATACACACAGTGCTGGGACACCCAGTCCTGTTATACACACAATGAGTGCTGGGACACTCAGTCCTGTTACACACACAGTCAGTGCTGGAACACTCAGTCCTGTTATACACACAGTCAGTGCTGGGACACTCAGTACTGTTATACACACAGTGCTGGGATACTCAGTCCTGTTATACACACAGTGCTGGTACACTCAGTCCTGTTATACACACAGTGCTGGGACACACAGTCCTGTTATACACACAGTCAGTGCTGGGACACTCACTCCTGTTGTACATACAGTCAGTGCTGGGACACTCAGACCTGTTCCACACACAGTTAGTGCTGGGACACCCAGTCCTGTCATACACACAGTGCTGATACACTCAGTCCTGTTATACACACAGTGCTGGGACTCTCAGTCCTGTTATACACACAGTGCTGGGACACTCAGTCCTGTTACACACACAGTCGGTGCTGGGACACTCAGTCCTGTTATACATACAGTGCTGGAACACTCAGTCCTGTTGCACACACAGTTCTGGGACACTCAGTCCTGTTATACACACACTGCTGGGACACTCAGTCCTGTTATACACACAGTGCTGGGACACTCAGTCCCGTTTCACACACAGTGCTGTGACACTCAGTACTGTGATACTCAGTCCTGTTATATACACACTGCTGGGACACTCACTACTGTTATCCACACAGTCAGTGCTGGGACACTCAGTCCTGTTATACACACCGTGCTGGTACACTCAGTCCTGTTGTACACACAGTTTTGGGACACTCAATCCTGTTATACACACAGTGCTGGGACTCTCAGTCCTGTTATACACACAGTCAGTGCTGGGTCACTCAGTCCTGTTATACACACAGTGCTGGGACACTCAGTCCTGTTATACACACAGTGCTGGGACATTCAGTCCTGTTATACACACAGTGCTGGGACACTCAGTCCTGTTATACACACAGTGCTGGGACACTCAGTCCTGTTATACACACAGTCAGTGCTGGGACACTCAGTCCTGTTATACACACAGTGCTGGGACACTCAGTCCTGTTATACACACAGTGCTGGGACGCTCAGTCCTGTTGCACACAGTCAGTGCTTGGACACTCAGTCCTGTTATACACAAAGTCAGTGCTGGGACACTCAGAACTGATATACACACAGTGCTGTGTGACTCATCCTGTTATACACACAGTGCTGGGACACTCAGTCCTGTTGCACACACAGTCAGTGCTGGAACACTCAGTCCCGTTATACACACTGTGCTGCGACACTCAGTCCTGTTATACACACAGTGCTGGGACACTCAGTCCTGTTATACACACCGTGCTGGTACACTCAGTCCTGTTGTACACACAGTTTTGGGACACTCAATCCTGTTATACACACAGTGCTGGGACACTCAGTCCTGTTATACACACAGTCAGTGCTGGGTCACTCAGTCCTGTTATACACACAGTGCTGGGACACTCAGTCCTGTTATACACACAGTGCTGGGACACTCAGTCCTGTTATACACACAGTGCTGGGACACTAAGTCCTGTTATACACACAGTGCTGGGACATTCAGTCCTGTTATACACACAGTGCTGGGACACTCAGTCCTGTTATACACACAGTGCTGGGACACTCAGTCCTGTTATATATACAGTGCTGGGACACTCAGTCCTGTTATACACACAGTGCTGGGACACTCAGTCCTGTTATCCACACAGTGCTGGGACACTCAGTCCTGTTATCCACACAGTCAGTGCTGGGACACTCAGTCCTGTTATACACACAGTGCTGGGACACTCAGTCCTGTTATACACACAGTGCTGGGACACTCAGTCCTGTTATACACACAGTCAGTGCTGGGACAGTCAGTCCTGTTATACACACAGTGCTGGGACACTCAGTCCTGTTATACACACAGTGCTGGGACACTCAGTCCTGTTATACACAAAGTCAGTGCTGGGACACTCAGAACTGATATACACACAGTGCTGTGTGACTCATCCTGTTATACACACAGTGCTGGGAGACTCAGTCCTGTTGTACACACAGTGCTGGGACACTCAGTCCTGTTGTACACACAGTGCTGGGACACTCAGTCCTGTTGTACACACAGTGCTGGGACACTCAGTCCTGTTGTACACACAGTGCTGGGACACTCAGTCCTGTTGTACACACAGTGCTGGGACACTCAGTCCTGTTGTACACACAGTGCTGGGACACTCAGTCCTGTTGTACACACAGTGCTGGGACACTCAGTCCTGTTGTACACACAGTGCTGGGACACTCAGTCCTGTTGTGCACACCGTGCTGGGACACTCAGTCCTGTTGTACACACCGTGCTGGGACACTCAGTCCTGTTGTACACACCGTGCTGGGACACTCAGTCCTGTTGTACACACAGTGCTGGGACACTCAGTCCTGTTGTACACACAGTGCTGGGACACTCAGTCCTGTTGTACACACAGTCAGTGCTGGGACACTCAGTCCTGTTATACACACAGTGCTGGGACACTCAGTCCTGTTATATACACAGTGCTGGGACACTCAGTCCTGTTATACACACAGTGCTGGGAACTCAGTCCTGTTATACACACAGTCAGTGCTGGGACAGTCAGTCCTGTTATACACACAGTGCTGGGACACTCAGTCCTGTTATACACACAGTGCTGGGACACTCAGTCCTGTTATACACACAGTGTTGGGACACTCTGTCCTGTTATACACACAGTGCTGGGACACTCAGTCCTGTTGCACACACAGTCAGTGCTGGAACACTCAGTCCCGTTATACACACTGTGCTGCGACACTCAGTCCTGTTATACACACAGTGCTGGGACACTCAGTCCTGTTATACACACCGTGCTGGTACACTCAGTCCTGTTGTACACACAGTTTTGGGACACTCAATCCTGTTATACACACAGTGCTGGGACACTCAGTCCTGTTATACACACAGTCAGTGCTGGGTCACTCAGTCCTGTTATACACACAGTGCTGGGACACTCAGTCCTGTTATACACACAGTGCTGGGACACTCAGTCCTGTTATACACACAGTGCTGGGACACTAAGTCCTGTTATACACACAGTGCTGGGACATTCAGTCCTGTTATACACACAGTGCTGGGACACTCAGTCCTGTTATACACACAGTGCTGGGACACTCAGTCCTGTTATATATACAGTGCTGGGACACTCAGTCCTGTTATACACACAGTGCTAGGACACTCAGTCCTGTTATCCACACAGTGCTGGGACACTCAGTCCTGTTATCCACACAGTCAGTGCTGGGACACTCAGTCCTGTTATACACACAGTGCTGGGACACTCAGTCCTGTTATACACACAGTGCTGGGACACTCAGTCCTGTTATACACACAGTCAGTGCTGGGACAGTCAGTCCTGTTATACACACAGTGCTGGGACACTCAGTCCTGTTATACACACAGTGCTGGGACACTCAGTCCTGTTATACACAAAGTCAGTGCTGGGACACTCAGAACTGATATACACACAGTGCTGTGTGACTCATCCTGTTATACACACAGTGCTGGGAGACTCAGTCCTGTTGTACACACAGTGCTGGGACACTCAGTCCTGTTGTACACACAGTGCTGGGACACTCAGTCCTGTTGTACACACAGTGCTGGGACACTCAGTCCTGTTGTACACACAGTGCTGGGACACTCAGTCCTGTTGTACACACAGTGCTGGGACACTCAGTCCTGTTGTACACACAGTGCTGGGACACTCAGTCCTGTTGTACACACAGTGCTGGGACACTCAGTCCTGTTGTACACACAGTGCTGGGACACTCAGTCCTGTTGTGCACACCGTGCTGGGACACTCAGTCCTGTTGTACACACCGTGCTGGGACACTCAGTCCTGTTGTACACACCGTGCTGGGACACTCAGTCCTGTTGTACACACAGTGCTGGGACACTCAGTCCTGTTGTACACACAGTGCTGGGACACTCAGTCCTGTTGTACACACAGTCAGTGCTGGGACACTCAGTCCTGTTATACACACAGTGCTGGGACACTCAGTCCTGTTATATACACAGTGCTGGGACACTCAGTCCTGTTATACACACAGTGCTGGGACACTCAGTCCTGTTGTACACACAGTACTAGGTCACTCAGTCCTGTTATATACACAGTGCTGGGACACTCAGTTCTGTTTTATACACACAGTGCTGGGATACTCAGTCCTGTTATACACACAGTACTTGGACACTCAGTCCTGTTATATACACAGTGCTGGGACACTCAGTCCTGTTATACACACAGTGCTGGGACACTCAGTCCTGTTATACACACAGTGCTGGGACACTCAGTCCTGTTATACACACAGTGCTGGGACACTCAGTCCTGTTATACACACAGTGCTGGGACACTCAGTCCTGTTATACACACAGTGCTGGGACACTCAGTCCTGTTATACACACAGTGCTGGGACACTCAGTCCTGTTATACACACAGTGCTGGGACACTCAGTCCTGTTATACACACAGTGCTGGGACACTCAGTCCTGTTATACACACAGTGCTGGGACACTCAGTCCTGTTATACACACAGTGCTGGGACACTCAGTCCTGTTATACACACAGTGCTGGGACACTCAGTCCTGTTATACACACAGTGCTGGGACACTCAGTCCTGTTATACACACAGTGCTGGGACACTCAGTCCTGTTATACACACAGTGCTGGGACACTCAGTCCTGTTATACACACAGTGCTGGGACACTCAGTCCTGTTATACACACAGTGCTGGGACACTCAGTCCTGTTATACACACAGTCAGTGCTGGGACACTCAGTCCTGTTATACACACAGCGCTGGGACACTCAGTCCTGTTATACACACAGTGCTGGGACACTCAGTCCTGTTATACACACAGTCAGTGCTGGGACACTCAGTCCTGTTATACACACAGTCAGTGCTGGGACACTCAGTCCTGTTTTCCACACAGTCAGTGCTGGGACACTCAGTCCTGTTATACACACAGTCAGTGCTGGGACACTCAGTCCTGTTCTACACACAGTCAGTACTGGGACACTCAGTCCTGTTGCACACACAATGCTGGGACACTCAGTACTGTTATACACACAGTGTTGGGACACTCTGTCCTGTTATACACACAGTGCTGGGACACTCAGTCCTGTTATACACACAATGCTGTGACACTCAGTCCTGTTATACACACAGTCAGTGCTGGGTCACTCAGTCCTGTTATACACACAGTGCTGGGACACTCAGTCCTGTTATACACACAGTGCTGGGACAGTCAGTCCTGTTATACACACAGTGCTGGGACAGTCAGTCCTGTTGTACACACAGTCAGTGCTGGGACACTCAGTCCTGTTCGACACACAGTGCTGTGACACTCAGTCCTGTTATACACACAGTCAGTGCTGGGTCACTCAGTCCTGTTATACACACAGTGCTGGGACACTCAGTCCTGTTAGACACACAGTGCTGGGACACTCAGTCCTGTTAGACACACAGTGCTGGGACACTCAGTCCTGTTAGACACACAGTCAGTGCTGGGACACTCAGTCCTGTTGTACACACAGTGCTGGGACACTCAGTCCTGTTACACACAGTGCTGAGACACTCAGTCCTGTTATACACAAAGTGCTGGGACACTGAGTCCTGTTATACACATAGTGCTGGGACACTCAGTCCTGTTATACGCACAGTGCTGGGACACTCAGTCCTGTTATACGCACAGTGCTGGGAAACTCAGTCCTGTTATACGCACAGTGCTGGGACACTCAGTCCTGTTGTACACACCGTGCTGGGACACTCAGTCCTGTTGTACACACCGTGCTGGGACACTCAGTCCTGTTGTACACACCGTGCTGGGACACTCAGTCCTGTTGTACACACAGTGTTGGGACACTAAGTCCTGTTGCACACACAGTCAGTGCTGGAACACTCAGTCCTGTTATACACACTGTGCTGCGACACTCAGTCCTGTTATACACACAGTGCTGGGACACTCAGTCCTGTTATACACACCGTGCTGGTACACTCAGTCCTGTTGTACACACAATGCTGGGACACTCAGTTCTGTTATACACACAGTGGTGGGACACTCTGTCCTGTTATACACACAGTGGTGGGACACTCTGTCCTGTTATACACACAATGCTGGGACACTCAGTTCTGTTATACACACAGTGTTGGGACACTCTGTCCTGTTATACACACAGTGCTGGGACACTCAGTCCTGTTATACACACAGTGCTGGGATACTCAGTCCTGTTATACACACAGTACTAGGACCCTCAGTCCTGTTATACACACAGTACTGGGACACTCAGTCCTGTTATACACACAGTGCTGGGACACTCAGTCCTGTTATACACACAGTGCTGGGACACTCAGTCCTGTTATACACACAGTGCTGGGACACTCAGTCCTGTTATACACACAGTGCTGGGACACTCAGTCCTGTTATACACACAGTGCTGGGACACTCAGTCCTGTTATACACACAGTGCTGGGAAACTCAGTCCTGTTATACACACAGTGCTGGGACACTCAGTCCTGTTATACACACAGTGCTGGGACACTCAGTCCTGTTATACACACAGTGCTGGGACACTCAGTCCTGTTATACACACAGTGCTGGGACACTCAGTCCTGTTATACACACAGTGCTGGGACACTCAGTCCTGTTATACACACAGTGCTGGGACACTCAGTCCTGTTATACACACAGTGCTGGGACACTCAGTCCTGTTATACACACAGTGCTGGGACACTCAGTCCTGTTATACACACAGTGCTGGGACACTCAGTCCTGTTATACACACAGTCAGTGCTGGGACACTCAGTCCTGTTATACACACAGTCAGTGCTGGGACACTCAGTCCTGTTATATACACAGTGCTGGGACACTCAGTTCTGTTTTATACACACAGTGCTGGGACACTCAGTCCTGTTATACACACAGTCAGTGCTGGGACACTCAGTCCTGTTATACACACAGTCAGTGCTGGGACAGTCAGTCCTGTTATACACACAGTGCTGGGACAGTCAGTCCTGTTGTACACACAGTCAGTGCTGGGACACTCAGTCCTGTTCGACACACAGTGCTGTGACACTCAGTCCTGTTATACACACAGTCAGTGCTGGGTCACTCAGTCCTGTTATACACACAGTGCTGGGACACTCAGTCCTGTTAGACACACAGTGCTGGGACACTAAGTCCTGTTGTACACACCGTGCTGGGACACTCAGTCCTGTTGTACACACCGTGCTGGGACACTCAGTCCTGTTGTACACACCGTGCTGGGACACTCAGTCCTGTTGTACACACAGTGTTGGGACACTAAGTCCTGTTGCACACACAGTCAGTGCTGGAACACTCAGTCCTGTTATACACACAGTGCTGGGACACTCTGTCCTGTTATACACACAGTGCTGGGACACTCAGTCCTGTTATACACACAGTGCTGGGACACTCAGTCCTGTTATACACACAGTGCTGGGACACTCAGTCCTGTTATACACACAGTGCTGGGACACTCAGTCCTGTTATACACACAGTGCTGGGACACTCAGTCCTGTTATACACACAGTGCTGGGACACTCAGTCCTGTTATACACACAGTGCTGGGACACTCAGTCCTGTTATACACACAGTGCTGGGACACTCAGTCCTGTTATACACACAGTGCTGGGACACTCAGTCCTGTTATACACACAGTGCTGGGACACTCAGTCCTGTTATACACACAGTCAGTGCTGGGACACTCAGTCCTGTTATACACACAGTCAGTGCTGGGACACTCAGTCCTGTTATATACACAGTGCTGGGACACTCAGTTCTGTTTTATACACACAGTGCTGGGACACTCAGTCCTGTTATACACACAGTCAGTGCTGGGACACTCAGTCCTGTTATACACACAGTCAGTGCTGGGACACTCAGTCCTGTTATATACACAGTGCTGGGACACTCAGTTCTGTTTTATACACACAGTGCTGGGACACTCAGTCCTGTTATACACACAGTGCTGGGACACTCAGTCCTGTTATACACACAGTGCTGGGACACTCAGTCCTGTTATACACACAGTGCTGGGACACTCAGTCCTGTTATACACACAGTGCTGGGACACTCAGTCCTGTTATACACACAGTGCTGGGACACTCAGTCCTGTTATACACACAGTGCTGGGACACTCAGTCCTGTTATACACACAGTGCTGGGACACTCAGTCCTGTTATACACACAGTGCTGGGACAGTCAGTCCTGTTATACACACAGTGCTGGGACAGTCAGTCCTGTTATACACACAGTGCTGGGACAGTCAGTCCTGTTGTACACACAGTCAGTGCTGGGACACTCAGTCCTGTTCGACACACAGTGCTGTGACACTCAGTCCTGTTATACACACAGTCAGTGCTGGGTCACTCAGTCCTGTTATACACACAGTGCTGGGACACTCAGTCCTGTTAGACACACAGTGCTGGGACACTCAGTCCTGTTCTACACACAGTCAGTACTGGGACACTCAGTCCTGTTGCACACACAATGCTGGGACACTCAGTACTGTTATACACACAGTGTTGGGACACTCTGTCCTGTTATACACACAATGCTGTGACACTCAGTCCTGTTATACACACAGTCAGTGCTGGGTCACTCAGTCCTGTTATACACACAGTGCTGGGACACTCAGTCCTGTTATACACACAGTGCTGGGACACTCAGTCCTGTTATACACACAGTGCTGGGACACTCAGTCCTGTTCGACACACAGTGCTGTGACACTCAGTCCTGTTATACACACAGTCAGTGCTGGGTCACTCAGTCCTGTTATACACACAGTGCTGGGACACTCAGTCCTGTTAGACACACAGTGCTGGGACACTCAGTCCTGTTAGACACACAGTGCTGGGACACTCAGTCCTGTTAGACACACAGTCAGTGCTGGGACACTCAGTCCTGTTGTACACACAGTGCTGGGACACTCAGTCCTGTTACACACAGTGCTGAGACACTCAGTCCTGTTATACACAAAGTGCTGGGACACTGAGTCCTGTTATACACATAGTGCTGGGACACTCAGTCCTGTTATACACACAGTGCTGGGACACTCAGTCCTGTTATACGCACAGTGCTGGGAAACTCAGTCCTGTTATACGCACAGTGCTGGGACACTCAGTCCTGTTGTACACACCGTGCTGGGACACTCAGTCCTGTTGTACACACCGTGCTGGGACACTCAGTCCTGTTGTACACACCGTGCTGGGACACTCAGTCCTGTTGTACACACAGTGTTGGGACACTAAGTCCTGTTGCACACACAGTCAGTGCTGGAACACTCAGTCCTGTTATACACACTGTGCTGCGACACTCAGTCCTGTTATACACACAGTGCTGGGACACTCAGTCCTGTTATACACACCGTGCTGGTACACTCAGTCCTGTTGTACACACAGTGCTGGGACACTCTGTCCTGTTATACACACAGTGCTGGGACACTCAGTCCTGTTATACCCACAGTGCTGGGACACTCAGTCCTGTTATACACACAGTCAGTGCTGGGACACTCAGTCCTGTTATACACACAGTCAGTGCTGGGACACTCAGTCCTGTTATACACACAGTCAGTGCTGGGACACTCAGTCCTGTTATATACACAGTGCTGGGACACTCAGTTCTGTTTTATACACACAGTGCTGGGACACTCAGTCCTGTTATACACACAGTCAGTGCTGGGACACTCAGTCCTGTTATACACACAGTCAGTGCTGGGACACTCAGTCCTGTTATATACACAGTGCTGGGACACTCAGTTCTGTTTTATACACACAGTGCTGGGATACTCAGTCCTGTTATACACACAGTACTAGGACACTCAGTCCTGTTATATACACAGTGCTGGGACACTCAGTCCTGTTATACACACAGTGCTGGGACACTCAGTCCTGTTATACACACAGTGCTGGGACACTCAGTCCTGTTATACACACAGTGCTGGGACACTCAGTCCTGTTATACACACAGTGCTGGGACACTCAGTCCTGTTATACACATAGTGCTGGGACACTGAGTCCTGTTATACACATAGTGCTGGGACACTCAGTCCTGTTATACACACAGTGCTGGGAAACTCAGTCCTGTTATACGCACAGTGCTGGGACACTCAGTCCTGTTGTACACACCGTGCTGGGACACTCAGTCCTGTTGTACACACCGTGCTGGGACACTCAGTCCTGTTGTACACACCGTGCTGGGACACTCAGTCCTGTTGTACACACAGTCAGTGCTGGAACACTCAGTCCTGTTATACACACTGTGCTGCGACACTCAGTCCTGTTATACACACAGTGCTGGGACACTCAGTCCTGTTATACACACCGTGCTGGTACACTCAGTCCTGTTGTACACACAGTCAGTGCTGGGACACTCAGTCCTGTTATACACACAGTCAGTGCTGGGACACTCAGTCCTGTTATACACACAGTCAGTGCTGGGACACTCAGTCCTGTTATACACATCGTGCTGGGACACTCAGTCCTGTTATACACATCGTGCTGGGACACTCGGTCCTGTTATACACACAGTCAGTGCTGGGACACTCAGTCCTGTTCTACACACACTCAGTACTGGGACACTCATTCCTGTTATATACACAGTGGTGGGACACTCAGTCCTGTTATACACACAGTGCTGGGACACTCAGTCCTGTTATACACACAGTGCTGGGACACTCAGTCCTGTTATACACACAGTGCTGGGACACTCAGTCCTGTTATACACACAGTGCTGGGACACTCAGTCCTGTTATACACACAGTGCTGGGACACTCAGTCCTGTTATACACACAGTGCTGGGACACTCAGTCCTGTTATACACACAGTGCTGGGACACTCAGTCCTGTTATACACACAGTGCTGGGACACTCAGTCCTGTTATACACACAGTGCTGGGACACTCAGTCCTGTTATACACACAGTGCTGGGACACTCAGTCCTGTTATACACACAGTGCTGGGACACTCAGTCCTGTTATACACACAGTGCTGGGACACTCAGTCCTGTTATACACACAGTGCTGGGACACTCAGTCCTGTTATACACACAGTCAGTGCTGGGACACTCAGTCCTGTTATACACACAGTCAGTGCTGGGACACTCAGTCCTGTTATACACACAGTCAGTGCTGGGACACTCAGTCCTGTTATACACACAGCGCTGGGACACTCAGTCCTGTTATACACACAGTGCTGGGACACTCAGTCCTGTTATACACACAGTCAGTGCTGGGACACTCAGTCCTGTTTTCCACACAGTCAGTGCTGGGACACTCAGTCCTGTTATACACACAGTCAGTGCTGGGACACTCAGTCCTGTTCTACACACAGTCAGTACTGGGACACTCAGTCCTGTTGCACACACAATGCTGGGACACTCAGTACTGTTATACACACAGTGTTGGGACACTCTGTCCTGTTATACACACAGTGCTGGGACACTCAGTCCTGTTATACACACAGTGCTGGGACAGTCAGTCCTGTTGTACACACAGTCAGTGCTGGGTCACTCAGTCCTGTTCGACACACAGTGCTGTGACACTCAGTCCTGTTATACACACAGTCAGTGCTGGGTCACTCAGTCCTGTTATACACACAGTGCTGGGACACTCAGTCCTGTTAGACACACAGTGCTGGGACACTCAGTCCTGTTAGACACACAGTGCTGGGACACTCAGTCCTGTTAGACACACAGTCAGTGCTGGGACACTCAGTCCTGTTGTACACACACTGCTGGGACACTCAGTCCTGTTACACACAGTGCTGAGACACTCAGTCCTGTTATACACAAAGTGCTGGGACACTGAGTCCTGTTATACACATAGTGCTGGGACACTCAGTCCTGTTATACGCACAGTGCTGGGACACTCAGTCCTGTTATACGCACAGTGCTGGGAAACTCAGTCCTGTTATACGCACAGTGCTGGGACACTCAGTCCTGTTGTACACACCGTGCTGGGACACTCAGTCCTGTTGTACACACCGTGCTGGGACACTCAGTCCTGTTGTACACACAGTGTTGGGACACTAAGTCCTGTTGCACACACAGTCAGTGCTGGAACACTCAGTCCTGTTATACACACTGTGCTGCGACACTCAGTCCTGTTACACACACAGTGCTGGGACACTCAGTCCTGTTATACACACCGTGCTGGTACACTCAGTCCTGTTGTACACACCGTGCTGGGACACTCAGTCCTGTTGTACACACAGTCAGTGCTGGAACACTCAGTCTTGTTATACACACTGTGCTGCGACACTCAGTCCTGTTATACACACAGTGCTGGGACACTCAGTCCTGTTATACACACCGTGCTGGTACACTCAGTCCTGTTGTACACACAGTCAGTGCTGGGACACTCAGTCCTGTTATACACACAGTCAGTGCTGGGACACTCAGTCCTGTTATACACACAGTCAGTGCTGGGACACTCAGTCCTGTTATACACATCGTGCTGGGACACTCGGTCCTGTTATACACATCGTGCTGGGACACTCGGTCCTGTTATACACACAGTCAGTGCTGGGACACTCAGTCCTGTTCTACACACACTCAGTACTGGGACACTCAGTCCTGTTATATACACAGTGGTGGGACACTCAGTCCTGTTGCACACACAATGCTGGGACACTCAGTTCTGTTATACACACAGTGTTGGGACACTCTGTCCTGTTATACACACAGTGGTGGGACACTCAGTCCTGTTATACACACAATGCTGGGACACTCAGTTCTGTTATACACACAGTGTTGGGACACTCTGTCCTGTTATACACACAGTGCTGGAACACTCAGTCCTGTTGTACACACAGTCAGTGCTGGGACACTCAGTCCTGTTATACACACAGTGCTGGGACACTCAGTCCTGTTATATACACAGTACTGGGACACTCAGTCCTGTTATACACACAGTGCTGGGACACTCAGTCCTGTTGTACACACAGTACTAGGACACTCAGTCCTGTTATATACACAGTGCTGGGACACTCAGTTCTGTTTTATACACACAGTGCTGGGATACTCAGTCCTGTTATACACACAGTACTAGGACACTCAGTCCTGTTATATACACAGTGCTGGGACACTCAGTCCTGTTATACACACAGTGCTGGGACACTCAGTCCTGTTATACATACAGTGCTGGGACACTCAGTCCTGTTATACACACAGTGCTGGGACACTCAGTCCTGTTATACACACAGTGCTGGGACACTCAGTCCTGTTATACACACAGTGCTGGGACACTCAGTCCTGTTATACACACAGTGCTGGGACACTCAGTCCTGTTATACACACAGTGCTGGGACACTCAGTCCTGTTATACACACAGTGCTGGGACACTCAGTCCTGTTATACACACAGTGCTGGGACACTCAGTCCTGTTATACACACAGTGCTGGGACACTCAGTCCTGTTATACACACAGTGCTGGGACACTCAGTCCTGTTATACACACAGTGCTGGGACACTCAGTCCTGTTATACACACAGTGCTGGGACACTCAGTCCTGTTATACACACAGTGCTGGGACACTCAGTCCTGTTATACACACAGTGCTGGGACACTCAGTCCTGTTATACACACAGTGCTGGGACACTCAGTCCTGTTATACACACAGTGCTGGGACACTCAGTCCTGTTATACACACAGTCAGTGCTGGGACACTCAGTCCTGTTATACACACAGTCAGTGCTGGGACACTCAGTCCTGTTATACACACAGTCAGTGCTGGGACACTCAGTCCTGTTCTACACACAGTCAGTACTGGGACACTCAGTCCTGTTGCACACACAATGCTGGGACACTCAGTACTGTTATACACACAGTGTTGGGACACTCTGTCCTGTTATACACACAGTGCTGGGACACTCAGTCCTGTTATACACACAATGCTGTGACACTCAGTCCTGTTATACACACAGTGCTGGGACACTCAGTCCTGTTATACACACAGTGCTGGGACACTCAGTCCTGTTATACACACAGTGCTGGGACACTCAGTCCTGTTATACCCACAGTGCTGGGACACTCAGTCCTGTTATACACACAGTCAGTGCTGGGACACTCAGTCCTGTTATACACACAGTCAGTGCTGGGACACTCAGTCCTGTTATACACACAGTCAGTGCTGGGACACTCAGTCCTGTTATACACATCGTGCTGGGACACTCAGTCCTGTTATACACATCGTGCTGGGACACTCGGTCCTGTTATACACACAGTCAGTGCTGGGACACTCAGTCCTGTTCTACACACACTCAGTACTGGGACACTCAGTCCTGTTATATACACAGTGGTGGGACACTCAGTCCTGTTATACACACAGTCAGTACTGGGACACTCAGTCCTGTTGCACACACAATGCTGGGACACTCAGTACTGTTATACACACAGTGTTGGGACACTCTGTCCTGTTATACACACAGTGCTGGGACACTCAGTCCTGTTATACACACAATGCTGTGACACTCAGTCCTGTTATACACACAGTGCTGGGACACTCAGTCCTGTTATACACACAGTGCTGGGACACTCAGTCCTGTTATACACACAGTGCTGGGACACTCAGTCCTGTTATACCCACAGTGCTGGGACACTCAGTCCTGTTATACACACAGTGCTGGGACACTCAGTCCTGTTATACACACAGTCAGTGCTGGGACACTCAGTCCTGTTATACACACAGTCAGTGCTGGGACACTCAGTCCTGTTATACACACAGTCAGTGCTGGACACTCAGTCCTGTTATACACATCGTGCTGGGACACTCAGTCCTGTTATACACATCGTGCTGCGACACTCGGTCCTGTTATACACACAGTCAGTGCTGGGACACTCAGTCCTGTTCTACACACACTCAGTACTGGGACACTCAGTCCTGTTATATACACAGTGGTGGGACACTCAGTCCTGTTATACACACAGTGTTGGGACACTCTGTCCTGTTATACACACAGTGCTGGGACACTCAGTCCTGTTATACACACAATGCTGTGACACTCAGTCCTGTTATACACACAGTGCTGGGACACTCAGTCCTGTTATACACACAGTGCTGGGACACTCAGTCCTGTTATACACACAGTGCTGGGACACTCAGTCCTGTTATACCCACAGTGCTGGGACACTCAGTCCTGTTATACACACAGTCAGTGCTGGGACACTCAGTCCTGTTATACACACAGTCAGTGCTGGGACACTCAGTCCTGTTATACACACAGTCAGTGCTGGGACACTCAGTCCTGTTATACACATCGTGCTGGGACACTCAGTCCTGTTATACACATCGTGCTGGGACACTCGGTCCTGTTATACACACAGTCAGTGCTGGGACACTCAGTCCTGTTCTACACACACTCAGTACTGGGACACTCAGTCCTGTTATATACACAGTGGTGGGACACTCAGTCCTGTTGCACACACAATGCTGGGACACTCAGTCCTGTTATACACACAGTGTTGGGACACTCTGTCCTGTTATACACACAGTGGTGGGACACTCAGTCCTGTTATATACACAGTGCTGGGACACTCAGTTCTGTTTTATACACACAGTGCTGGGATACTCAGTCCTGTTATACACACAGTGCTGGGACACTCAGTCCTGTTATACACACAGTGCTGGGACACTCAGTCCTGTTATACACACAGTGCTGGGACACTCAGTCCTGTTATACACACAGTGCTGGGACACTCAGTCCTGTTATACACAGTGCTGGGACACTCAGTCCTGTTATACACACAGTGCTGGGACACTCAGTCCTGTTATACACACAGTGCTGGGACACTCAGTCCTGTTATACACACAGTGCTGGGACACTCAGTCCTGTTATACACACAGTGCTGGGACACTCAGTCCTGTTATACACACAGTGCTGGGACACTCAGTCCTGTTATACACACAGTGCTGGGACACTCAGTCCTGTTATACACACAGTGCTGGGACACTCAGTCCTGTTATACACACAGTGCTGGGACACTCAGTCCTGTTATACACACAGTGCTGGGACACTCAGTCCTGTTATACACACAGTGCTGGGACACTCAGTCCTGTTATACACACAGTCAGTGCTGGGACACTCAGTCCTGTTATACACACAGTCAGTGCTGGGACACTCAGTCCTGTTATACACACAGTCAGTGCTGGGACACTCAGTCCTGTTATACACACAGCGCTGGGACACTCAGTCCTGTTATACACACAGTGCTGGGACACTCAGTCCTGTTATACACACAGTCAGTGCTGGGACACTCAGTCCTGTTATACACACAGTCAGTGCTGGGACACTCAGTCCTGTTATATACACAGTGCTGGGACACTCAGTTCTGTTTTATACACACAGTGCTGGGATACTCAGTCCTGTTATACACACAGTACTAGGACACTCAGTCCTGTTATATACACAGTGCTGGGACACTCAGTCCTGTTATACACACAGTGCTGGGACACTCAGTCCTGTTGTACACACAGTGCTGGGACACTCAGTCCTGTTATACACACAGTGCTGGGACACTCAGTCCTGTTATACACACAGTGCTGGGACACTCAGTCCTGTTATACACACAGTGCTGGGACACTCAGTCCTGTTATACACACAGTGCTGGGACACTCAGTCCTGTTATACACACAGTGCTGGGACACTCAGTCCTGTTATACACACAGTGCTGGGACAGTCAGTCCTGTTATACACACAGTGCTGGGACAGTCAGTCCTGTTGTACACACAGTCAGTGCTGGGACACTCAGTCCTGTTCGACACACAGTGCTGTGACACTCAGTCCTGTTATACACACAGTCAGTGCTGGGTCACTCAGTCCTGTTATACACACAGTGCTGGGACACTCAGTCCTGTTAGACACACAGTGCTGGGACACTCAGTCCTGTTAGACACACAGTGCTGGGACACTCAGTCCTGTTAGACACACAGTCAGTGCTGGGACACTCAGTCCTGTTGTACACACAGTGCTGGGACACTCAGTCCTGTTACACACAGTGCTGAGACACTCAGTCCTGTTATACACTAAGTGCTGGGACACTGAGTCCTGTTATACACATAGTGCTGGGACACTCAGTCCTGTTATACACACAGTGCTGGGACACTCAGTCCTGTTATACACACAGTGCTGGGAAACTCAGTCCTGTTATACGCACAGTGCTGGGACACTCAGTTCTGTTGTACACACCGTGCTGGGACACTCAGTCCTGTTGTACACACCGTGCTGGGACACTCAGTCCTGTTGTACACACCGTGCTGGGACACTCAGTCCTGTTGTACACACAGTCAGTGCTGGAACACTCAGTCCTGTTATACACACTGTGCTGCGACACTCAGTCCTGTTATACACACAGTGCTGGGACACTCAGTCCTGTTATACACACCGTGCTGGTACACTCAGTCCTGTTGTACACACAGTCAGTGCTGGGACACTCAGTCCTGTTATACACACAGTCAGTGCTGGGACACTCAGTCCTGTTATACACACAGTCAGTGCTGGGACACTCAGTCCTGTTATACACATCGTGCTGGGACACTCGGTCCTGTTATACACATCGTGCTGGGACACTCGGTCCTGTTATACACACAGTCAGTGCTGGGACACTCAGTCCTGTTCTACACACACTCAGTACTGGGACACTCAGTCCTGTTATATACACAGTGGTGGGACACTCAGTCCTGTTGCACACACAATGCTGGGACACTCAGTTCTGTTATACACACAGTGTTGGGACACTCTGTCCTGTTATACACACAGTGGTGGGACACTCAGTCCTGTTATACACACAATGCTGGGACACTCAGTTCTGTTATACACACAGTGTTGGGACACTCTGTCCTGTTATACACACAGTGCTGGAACACTCAGTCCTGTTGTACACACAGTCAGTGCTGGGACACTCAGTCCTGTTATACACACAGTGCTGGGACACTCAGTCCTGTTATATACACAGTACTGGGACACTCAGTCCTGTTATACACACAGTGCTGGGACACTCAGTCCTGTTGTACACACAGTACTAGGACACTCAGTCCTGTTATATACACAGTGCTGGGACACTCAGTCCTGTTATACACACAGTGCTGGGACACTCAGTCCTGTTATACACACAGTGCTGGGACACTCAGTCCTGTTATACACACAGTGCTGGGACACTCAGTCCTGTTATACACACAGTGCTGGGACACTCAGTCCTGTTATACACACAGTGCTGGGACACTCAGTCCTGTTATACACACAGTGCTGGGACACTCAGTCCTGTTATACACACAGTGCTGGGACACTCAGTCCTGTTATACACACAGTGCTGGGACACTCAGTCCTGTTATACACACAGTGCTGGGACACTCAGTCCTGTTATACACACAGTGCTGGGACACTCAGTCCTGTTATACACACAGTGCTGGGACACTCAGTCCTGTTATGCACACAGTGCTGGGACACTCAGTCCTGTTATACACACAGTGCTGGGACACTCAGTCCTGTTATACACACAGTGCTGGGACACTCAGTCCTGTTATACACACAGTGCTGGGACACTCAGTCCTGTTATACACACAGTGCTGGGACACTCAGTCCTGTTATACACACAGTCAGTGCTGGGACACTCAGTCCTGTTATACACACAGTCAGTGCTGGGACACACAGTCCTGTTATACACACAGTCAGTGCTGGGACACTCAGTCCTGTTATACACACAGCGCTGGGACACTCAGTCCTGTTATACACACAGTGCTGGGACACTCAGTCCTGTTATACACACAGTCAGTGCTGGGACACTCAGTCCTGTTATACACAGTCAGTGCTGGGACACTCAGTCCTGTTATATACACAGTGCTGGGACACTCAGTTCTGTTTTATACACACAGTGCTGGGATACTCAGTCCTGTTATACACACAGTACTAGGACACTCAGTCCTGTTATATACACAGTGCTGGGACACTCAGTCCTGTTATACACACAGTGCTGGGACACTCAGTCCTGTTATACACACAGTGCTGGGACACTCAGTCCTGTTATACACACAGTGCTGGGACACTCAGTCCTGTTATACACACAGTGCTGGGACACTCAGTCCTGTTATACGCACAGTGCTGGGAAACTCAGTCCTGTTATACGCACAGTGCTGGGACACTCAGTCCTGTTATACACACCATGCTGGGACACTCAGTCCTGTTGTACACACCGTGCTGTGACACTCAGTCCTGTTATACACACAGTGCTGGGACAGTCAGTCCTGTTATACACACAGTGCTGGGACAGTCAGTCCTGTTGTACACACAGTCAGTGCTGGGACACTCAGTCCTGTTCGACACACAGTGCTGTGACACTCAGTCCTGTTTTACACACAGTCAGTGCTGGGTCACTCAGTCCTGTTATACACACAGTGCTGGGACACTCAGTCCTGTTAGACACACAGTGCTGGGACACTCAGTCCTGTTAGACACACAGTGCTGGGACACTCAGTCCTGTTAGACACACAGTCAGTGCTGGGACACTCAGTCCTGTTGTACACACAGTGCTGGGACACTCAGTCCTGTTACACACAGTGCTGAGACACTCAGTCCTGTTATACACAAAGTGCTGGGACACTCAGTCCTGTTATACACACAGTGCTGGGACACTCAGTCCTGTTATACACACAGTGCTGGGAAACTCAGTCCTGTTATACGCACAGTGCTGGGACACTCAGTCCTGTTGTCCAAACCATGCTGGGACACTCAGTCCTGTTGTACACACCGTGCTGGGACACTCAGTCCTGTTGTACACACCGTGCTGGGACACTCAGTCCTGTTGTACACACAGTGTTGGGACACTCAGTCCTGTTGCACACACAGTCAGTGCTGGAACACTCAGTCCTGTTATACACACTGTGCTGCGACACTCAGTCCTGTTATACACACAGTGCTGGGACACTCAGTCCTGTTATACACACCGTGCTGGTACACTCAGTCCTGTTGTACACACAGTGTTGGGACACTCTGTCCTGTTATACACACAGTGGTGGGACACTCAGTCCTGTTATACACACAATGCTGGGACACTCAGTTCTGTTATACACACAGTGTTGGGACACTCTGTCCTGTTATACACACAGTGCTGGGACACTCTGTCCTGTTGCACACACAGTCAGTGCTGGGACACTCAGTCCTGTTATACACACAGTCAGTGCTGGGAGACTCAGTCCTGTTATACACACAGTCAGTACTGGGACACTCAGTCCTGTTGTACACACAGTGCTGGGACACTCAATCCTGTTAGACACACAGTGCTGGGACACTCAGTCCTGTTGGACACACAGTCAGTGCTGGGACACTCAGTCCTGTTGTACACACAGTGCTGGGACACTCAGTCCTGTTACACACACAGTCAGTGCTGGGACACTCAGTCCTGTTGTACACACAGTGCTGAGACACTCAGTCCTGTTATACACACAGTGCTGGGACACTCAGTCCAGTTATACACACAGTGTGTGCTGGGACACTCAGTCCTGTTAGACACACAGTGCTGGGACACTCAGTCCTGTTATCCACACAGTCAGTGCTGGGACACTCAGTCCTGTTATCCACACATTCAGTGCTGGGACACTCAGTCCTGTTAGACACACAGTCAGTGCTGGGGCACTCAGTCCTGTTATATACACAGTGCTGGGACACTCAGTTCTGTTATCCACACAGTGCTGGGACACTCAGTCCTGTTATACACACCGTGCTGGTACACTCAGTCCTGTTGTACACACCGTGCTGGGACACTCAGTCCTGTTGCACACACAGTCAGTGCTGGAACACTCAGTCCTGTTATACACACAGTGCTGGGACACTCAGTCCTGTTATACACACAGTGCTGGGACACTCAGTCCTGTTATACACACAGTGCTGGGACACTCAGTCCTGTTATACACACAGTGCTGGGACACTCAGTCCTGTTATACACACAGTGCTGGGACACTGAGTCCTGTTATACACACAGTGCTGGGACACTGAGTCCTGTTATACACACCGTGCTGGGACACTCAGTCCTGTTATACACACAGTGCTGGGACACTCAGTCCTGTTGTACATACAGTGCTGGGACACTCAGTCCTATTATACACACAGTCAGTGCTGGGACACTCAGTCCTGTTATACACACAGTCAGTGCTGGGACACTCAGTCCTGATATACACACGGTGCTGGGACGCTCAGTCCTGTTATACACACAGTCAGTGCTGGGACACCCAGTCCTGTTATACACACAGTGAGTGCTGGGACACTCAGTTCTGTTATACACACAGTGAGTGCTGGGACACTCAGTTCTGTTATACACACAGTGCTGGGACACTCAGTCCTGTTATACACACAGTGCTGGAACACTCAGTCTTGTTACACACACAGTCAGTGCTGGGTCACTCAGTCCTGTTCGACACACAGTGCTGGGACACTCAATCCTGTTATACACACAGTGCTGGGACACTCAGTCCTATTATATACACAGTCAGTGCTGGGACACTCAGTCCTGTTCTACACACAGTGCTGGGACACTCAGTCCTGTTATACACACAGTCAGTGCTGGGACACTCAGTCCTGTTTTCACACAGTGCTGGGACAATCAGTCCTGTTTTCACACAGTGCTGGGACACTCAGTGCTGTTATACACACAGTCAGTGCTGGGACACTCAGTCCTGTTAGACACACAGTGCTGGGACACTCAGTCCTGTTGTACACACAGTGCTGGGACACTCAGACCTGTTGTACACACAGTGCTGGGACACTCAGTTCTGTTTTATACACACAGTGCTGGGACACTCAGTCCTGTTATACCCACAGTGCTGGGACACTCAGTCCTGTTATACACACAGTCAGTGCTGGGACACTCAGTCCTGTTATACACACAGTCAGTGCTGGAACACTCAGTCCTGTTATACACACAGTCAGTGCTGGGACACTCAGTCCTGTTATACACATCGTGCTGGGGCACTCAGTCCTGTTATACACATCGTGCTGGGACACTCGGTCCTGTTATACACACAGTCAGTGCT
Organism: Pristiophorus japonicus; assembly: GCF_044704955.1. Lineage (NCBI taxonomy): Eukaryota > Metazoa > Chordata > Chondrichthyes > Pristiophoridae > Pristiophorus > Pristiophorus japonicus. Next base: position 931,166 of record NW_027252307.1, read on the forward strand.
GGGACACTCAGTCCTGTTGTACACACAGTGCTGGGACACTCAGTCCTGTTACACACAGTGCTGAGACACTCAGTCCTGTTATACACAAAGTGCTGGGACACTGAGTCCTGTTATACACATAGTGCTGGGACACTCAGTCCTGTTATACACACAGTGCTGGGACACTCAGTCCTGTTATACACACAGTGCTGGGAAACTCAGTCCTGTTATACGCACAGTGCTGGGACACTCAGTCCTGTTGTACACACCATGCTGGGACACTCAGTCCTGTTGTACACACCGTGCTGGGACACTCAGTCCTGTTGTACACACCGTGCTGGGACACTCAGTCCTGTTGTACACACAGTGTTGGGACACTCAGTCCTGTTGCACACACAGTCAGTGCTGGAACACTCAGTCCTGTTATACACACTGTGCTGCGACACTCAGTCCTGTTATACACACCGTGCTGGGACACTCAGTCCTGTTATACACACAGTCAGTGCTGGGACACTCAGTCCTGTTATACACACAGTCAGTGCTGGGACACTCAGTCCTGTTATACACACAGTCAGTGCTGGGACACTCAGTCCTGTTATACACATCGTGCTGGGACACTCAGTCCTGTTATACACATCGTGCTGGGACACTCGGTCCTGTTATACACACAGTCAGTGCTGGGACACTCAGTCCTGTTCTACACACACTCAGTACTGGGACACTCAGTCCTGTTATATACACAGTGGTGGGACACTCAGTCCTGTTGCACACACAATGCTGGGACACTCAGTTCTGTTATACACACAGTGTTGGGACACTCTGTCCTGTTATACACACAGTGGTGGGACACTCAGTCCTGTTATACACACAATGCTGGGACACTCAGTTCTGTTATACACACAGTGTTGGGACACTCTGTCCTGTTATACACACAGTGCTGGGACACTCTGTCCTGTTGCACACACAGTCAGTGCTGGGACACTCAGTCCTGTTATACACACAGTCAGTGCTGGGAGACTCAGTCCTGTTATACACACAGTCAGTACTGGGACACTCAGTCCTGTTGTACACACAGTGCTGGGACACTCAATCCTGTTAGACACACAGTGCTGGGACACTCAGTCCTGTTGGACACACAGTCAGTGCTGGGACACTCAGTCCTGTTGTACACACAGTGCTGGGACACTCAGTCCTGTTACACACACAGTCAGTGCTGGGACACTCAGTCCTGTTGTACACACAGTGCTGAGACACTCAGTCCTGTTATACACACATTCAGTGCTGGGACACTCAGTCCTGTTAGACACACAGTCAGTGCTGGGGCACTCAGTCCTGTTAGACACACAGTGCTGGGACACTCAGTCCTGTTATCCACACAGTCAGTGCTGGGACACTCAGTCCTGTTATCCACACATTCAGTGCTGGGACACTCAGTCCTGTTAGACACACAGTCAGTGCTGGGGCACTCAGTCCTGTTATATACACAGTGCTGGGACACTCAGTTCTGTTATCCACACAGTGCTGGGACACTCAGTCCTGTTATACACACCGTGCTGGTACACTCAGTCCTGTTGTACATACCGTGCTGGGACACTCAGTCCTGTTGCACACACAGTCAGTGCTGGAACACTCAGTCCTGTTATACACACAGTGCTGGGACACTCAGTCCTGTTATACACAAAGTGCTGGGACACTCAGTCCTGTTATACACACAGTGCTGGGACACTCAGTCCTGTTATACACACAGTGCTGGGACACTCAGTCCTGTTATACACACCGTGCTGGGACACTCAGTCCTGTTATACACACAGTGCTGGGACACTCAGTCCTGTTGTACATACAGTGCTGGGACACTCAGTCCTATTATACACACAGTCAGTGCTGGGACACTCAGTCCTGTTATACACACAGTCAGTGCTGGGACACTCAGTCCTGATATACACACAGTGCTGGGACGCTCAGTCCTGTTATACACACAGTCAGTGCTGGGACACCCAGTCCTGTTATACACACAGTGAGTGCTGGGACACTCAGTTCTGTTATACACACAGTGAGTGCTGGGACACTCAGTTCTGTTATACACACAGTGCTGGGACACTCAGTCCTGTTATACACACAGTGCTGGAACACTCAGTCTTGTTACACACACAGTCAGTGCTGGGTCACTCAGTCCTGTTCGACACACAGTGCTGGGACACTCAATCCTGTTATACACACAGTGTAGGGACACTCAGTCCTATTATATACACAGTCAGTGCTGGGACACTCAGTCCTGTTCTACACACAGTGCTGGGACACTCAGTCCTGTTATACACACAGTCAGTGCTGGGACACTCAGTCCTGTTTTCACACAGTGCTGGGACAATCAGTCCTGTTTTCACACAGTGCTGGGACACTCAGTGCTGTTATACACACAGTCAGTGCTGGGACACTCAGTCCTGTTATACACACAGTGCTGGGACACTCAGTCCTGTTGTACACACAGTGCTGGGACACTCAGTCCTGTTATATACACAGTGCTGGGACACTCAGTTCTGTTTTATACACACAGTGCTGGGACACTCAGTCCTGTTATACCCACAGTGCTGGGACACTCAGTCCTGTTATACACACAGTCAGTGCTGGGACACTCAGTCCTGTTATACACACAGTCAGTGCTGGGACACTCAGTCCTGTTATACACACAGTCAGTGCTGGGACACTCAGTCCTGTTATACACATCGTGCTGGGACAGTCAGTCCTGTTATACACATCGTGCTGGGACACTCGGTCCTGTTATACACACAGTCAGTTCCGGGGCACTCAGTCCTGTTCTACACACACTCAGTACTGGGACACTCAGTCCTGTTATATACACAGTGGTGGGACACTCAGTCCTGTTGCACACACAATGCTGGGACACTCAGTTCTGTTATACACACAGTGTTGGGACACTCTGTCCTGTTATACACACAGTGGTGGGACACTCAGTCCTGTTATACACACAATGCTGGGACACTCAGTTCTGTTATACACACAGTGTTGGGACACTCTGTCCTGTTATACACACAGTGCTGGAACACTCAGTCCTGTTGTACACACAGTCAGTGCTGGGACACTCAGTCCTGTTATACACACAGTGCTGGGACACTCAGTCCTGTTATATACACAGTGCTGGGACACTCAGTCCTGTTATACACACAGTGCTGGGACACTCAGTCCTGTTGTACACACAGTACTGGGACACTCAGTCCTGTTATATACACAGTGCTGGGACACTCAGTTCTGTTTTATACACACAGTGCTGGGATACTCAGTCCTGTTATACACACAGTACTAGGACACTCAGTCCTGTTATACACACAGTGCTGGGACACTCAGTCCTGTTATACACACAGTGCTGGGACACTCAGTCCTGTTATACACACAGTGCTGGGACACTCAGTCCTGTTATACACACAGTGCTGGGACACTCAGTCCTGTTATACACACAGTGCTGGGACACTCAGTCCTGTTATACACACAGTGCTGGGACACTCAGTGCTGTTATACACACAGTGCTGGGACACTCAGTCCTGTTATACACACAGTGCTGGGACACTCAGTCCTGTTATACACACAGTGCTGGGACACTCAGTCCTGTTATACACACAGTGCTGGGACACTCAGTCCTGTTATACACACAGTGCTGGGACACTCAGTCCTGTTATACACACAGTGCTGGGACACTCAGTCCTGTTATACACACAGTGCTGGGACACTCAGTCCTGTTATACACACAGTGCTGGGACACTCAGTCCTGTTATACACACAGTGCTGGGACACTCAGTCCTGTTATACACACAGTCAGTGCTGGGACACTCAGTCCTGTTATACACACAGTCAGTGCTGGGACACTCAGTCCTGTTATACACACAGTCAGTGCTGGGACACTCAGTCCTGTTATACACACAGCGCTGGGACACTCAGTCCTGTTATACACACAGTGCTGGGACACTCAGTCCTGTTATACACACAGTCAGTGCTGGGACACTCAGTCCTGTTATACACACAGTCAGTGCTGGGACACTCAGTCCTGTTATACACACAGTCAGTGCTGGGACACTCAGTCCTGTTGCACACACAATGCTGGGACACTCAGTACTGTTATACACACAGTGTTGGGACACTCTGTCCTGTTATACACACAGTGCTGGGACACTCTGTCCTGTTATACACACAATGCTGTGACACTCAGTCCTGTTATACACACAGTCAGTGCTGGGTCACTCAGTCCTGTTATACACACAGTGCTGGGACACTCAGTCCTGTTATACACACAGTGCTGGGACAGTCAGTCCTGTTGTACACACAGTCAGTGCTGGGACACTCAGTCCTGTTCGACACACAGTGCTGTGACACTCAGTCCTGTTTTACACACAGTCAGTGCTGGGTCACTCAGTCCTGTTATACACACAGTGCTGGGACACTCAGTCCTGTTAGACACACAGTGCTGGGACACTCAGTCCTGTTAGACACACAGTGCTGGGACACTCAGTCCTGTTAGACACACAGTCAGTGCTGGGACACTCAGTCCTGTTGTACACACAGTGCTGGGACACTCAGTCCTGTTACACACAGTGCTGAGACACTCAGTCCTGTTATACACAAAGTGCTGGGACACTCAGTCCTGTTATACACATAGTGCTGGGACACTCAGTCCTGTGAAACACAGTGCTGGGACCCTCAGTCCTGTGAAACACAGTGCTGGGACCCTCAGTCCTGTGAAACACAGTGCTGGGACACTCAGTCCTGTTATACACACAGTGCTGGGAAACTCAGTCCTGTTATACGCACAGTGCTGGGACACTCAGTCCTGTTGTACACACCATGCTGGGACACTCAGTCCTGTTGTACACACCATGCTGGGACACTCAGTCCTGTTGTACACACCGTGCTGGGACACTCAGTCCTGTTGTACACACAGTGTTGGGACACTCAGTCCTGTTGCACACACAGTCAGTGCTGGAACACTCAGTCCTGTTATACACACTGTGCTGCGACACTCAGTCCTGTTATACACACAGTGCTGGGACACTCAGTCCTGTTATACACACCGTGCTGGTACACTCAGTCCTGTTGTACACACAGTGCTGGGACACTCAGTCCTGTTATACCCACAGTGCTGGGACACTCAGTCCTGTTATACACACAGTCAGTGCTGGGACACTCAGTCCTGTTATACACACAGTCAGTGCTGGGACACTCAGTCCTGTTATACACACAGGCAGTGCTGGGACACTCAGTCCTGTTATACACATCGTGCTGGGACACTCAGTCCTGTTATACACATCGTGCTGGGACACTCGGTCCTGTTATACACACAGTCAGTGCTGGGACACTCAGTCCTGTTCTACACACACTCAGTACTGGGACACTCAGTCCTGTTATATACACAGTGGTGGGACACTCAGTCCTGTTGCACACACAAAGCTGGGACACTCAGTTCTGTTATACACACAGTGTTGGGACACTCTGTCCTGTTATACACACAGTGGTGGGACACTCAGTCCTGTTGTACACACAGTGCTGGGACACTCAATCCTGTTAGACACACAGTGCTGGGACACTCAGTCCTGTTGGACACACAGTCAGTGCTGGGACACTCAGTCCTGTTGTACACACAGTGCTGGGACACTCAGTCCTGTTACACACACAGTCAGTGCTGGGACACTCAGTCCTGTTAGACACACAGTGCTGGGACACTCAGTCCTGTTATCCACACAGTCAGTGCTGGGACACTCAGTCCTGTTATCCACACATTCAGTGCTGGGACACTCAGTCCTGTTATATACACAGTGCTGGGACACTCAGTTCTGTTATCCACACAGTGCTGGGACACTCAGTCCTGTTATACACACCGTGCTGGTACACTCAGTCTTGTTGTACACACCGTGCTGGGACACTCAGTCCTGTTGCACACACAGTCAGTGCTGGAACACTCAGTCCTGTTATACACACAGTGCTGGGACACTCAGTCCTGTTATACACACAGTGCTGGGACACTCAGTCCTGTTATACACACAGTGCTGGGACACTCAGTCCTGTTATACACACAGTGCTGGGACACTCAGTCCTGTTATACACACAGTGCTGGAACACTCAGTCCTGTTATACATACAGTGCTGGGACACTCAGTCCTGCTATACACACAGTGCTGGGACACTCAGTCCTGTTATACACACAGTGCTGGGACACTCAGTCCTGTTATACACACAGTGCTGGGACACTCAGTCCTGTTATACACACAGTGCTGGGACACTCAGTCCTGTTATACACACAGTGCTGGGACACTCAGTCCTGTTATACACACAGTGCTGGGACACTCAGTCCTGTTATACACACAGTGCTGGGACACTCAGTCCTGTTATACACACAGTGCTGGGACACTCAGTCCTGTTATACACACAGTCAGTGCTGAGACACTCAGTCCTGTTATACACACAGTCAGTGCTGGGACACTCAGTCCTGTTATACACACAGTCAGTGCTGGGACACTCAGTCCTGTTATACACACAGCGCTGGGACACTCAGTCCTGTTATACACACAGCGCTGGGACACTCAGTCCTGTTATACACACAGTCAGTGCTGGGACACTCAGTCCTGTTATACACACAGTCAGTGCTGGGACACTCAGTCCTGTTATACACACAGTCAGTGCTGGGACACTCAGTCCTGTTCTACACACAGTCAGTACTGGGACACTCAGTCCTGTTGCACACACAATGCTGGGACACTCAGTACTGTTATACACACAGTGTTGGGACACTCTGTCCTGTTATACACACAGTGCTGGGACACTCAGTCCTGTTATACACACAATGCTGTGACACTCAGTCCTGTTATACACACAGTCAGTGCTGGGTCACTCAGTCCTGTTATACACACAGTGCTGGGACACTCAGTCCTGTTATACACACAGTGCTGGGACAGTCAGTCCTGTTATACACACAGTGCTGGGACAGTCAGTCCTGTTGTACACACAGTCAGTGCTGGGACACTCAGTCCTGTTGTACACACAGTGCTGGGACACTCAGTCCTGTTGTACACACAGTGCTGGGACACTCAGTCCTGTTGTACACACAGTGCTGGGACACTCAGTCCTGTTGTACACACAGTGCTGGGACACTCAGTCCTGTTGTACACACAGTGCTGGGACACTCAGTCCTGTTGTACACACAGTGCTGGGACACTCAGTCCTGTTGTACACACAGTGCTGGGACACTCAGTCCTGTTGTACACACAGTGCTGGGACACTCAGTCCTGTTGTACACACAGTGCTGGGACACTCAGTCCTGTTGTACACACAGTGCTGGGACACTCAGTCCTGTTGTACACACAGTGCTGGGACACTCAGTCCTGTTGTACACACAGTGCTGGGACACTCAGTCCTGTTGTACACACAGTGCTGGGACACTCAGTCCTGTTGTACACACAGTGCTGGGACACTCAGTCCTGTTGTACACACAGTGCTGGGACACTCAGTCCTGTTGTACACACAGTGCTGGGACACTCAGTCCTGTTGTACACACAGTGCTGGGACACTCAGTCCTGTTGTACACACAGTGCTGGGACACTCAGTCCTGTTGTACACACAGTGCTGGGACACTCAGTCCTGTTGTACACACAGTGCTGGGACACTCAGTCCTGTTGTACACCCAGTGCTGGGACACTCAGTCCTGTTGTACACACAGTGCTGGGACACTCAGTCCTGTTGTACACACAGTCAGTGCTGGGGCACTCAATCCTGTTGTACACACAGTGCTGGGACACTCAGTCCTGTGCTGGGACACTCAGTCCTGTTATACACACAGTGCTGGGTCACTCAGTCCTGTTATATACACAACGTGCTGGGACACTCAGTCCTCTCGTACACACAGTGCTGGGACACTCAGTCCTGTTGTACATACAGTGCTGGGACACTCAGTCCTTTTATACACACAGTCAGTGCTGGGACACTCAGTCCTGTTATACGCACAGTCAGTGCTGGGCCACTCAGTCCTGATATACACACAGTGCTGGGACACTCAGTCCTGTTATACACACAGTCAGTGCTGGGACACTCAGTTCTGTTATACACACAGTGCTGGGACACTCAGTCTTGTTATACACACAGTGCTGGGTCACTCAGTCCTGTTCGACACACAGTGCTGGGACACTCAGTCCTGTTATACACACAGTCAGTGCTGGGACACTCAGTCCTGTTCTACACACAGTCAGTGCTGGGACACTCAGTCCTGTTTTCACACAGTGCTGGGACACTCAGTCCTGTTATACACACAGTGCTGGGACACTCAGTCCTGTTATACACACAGTCAGTGCTGGGACACTCAGTCCTGTTATACACCCTGTGCTGGGACACTCAGTCCTGTTATACACACAGTGCTGGGACACTCAGTCCTGTTATACACACAGTGCTGGGACACTCAGTCCTGTTATACACACAGTGCTGGGACACTCAGTCCTCTCGTACACACAGTGCTGGGACACTCAGTCCTGTTGTACATACAGTGCTGGGACACTCAGTCCTGTTGTACACACAGTCAGTGCTGGGACACTCAGTCCTGTTATACGCACAGTCAGTGCTGGGACACTCAGTCCTGATATGCACACAGTGAGTGCTGGGACACTCAGTCCTGTTACACACACAGTGCTGGGATACTCAGTCCTGTTTTATACACACAGTGCTGGGATACTCAGTCCTGTTACACACACAGTCAGTGCTGGGACACTCAGTCCTGTTACACACACAGTCAGTGCTGGGACACTCAGTCCTGTTACACACACAGTGAGTGCTGGGACACTCAGTCCTGTTACACACACAGTGCTGGGATACTCAGTCCTGTTATACACACAGTGCTGGGACACTCAGTCCTGTTGTACACACAGTGCTGGGACACTCAGTCCTGTTGTACACACCATGCTGGTACACTCAGTCCTATTGTACACACAGTGCTGGGACACTCAGTCCTGTGCTGGGACACTCAGTCCTGTTATACACACATCAGTGCTGGGTCACTCAGTCCTGTTATACACACATCAGTGCTGGGTCACTCAGTCCTGTTATACACACAGTGCTGGGACACTCAGTCCTGTTATACACACAGTCAGTGCTGGGACATTCAGTCCTGTTATACACCCTGTGCTGGGACACTCAGTCCTGTTATACACACAGTGCTGGGACACTCAGTCCTGTTATACACACAATGCTGGGACACTCAGTCCTGTTATACACACCGTGCTGGGACACTCAGTCCTGTTATACACACAGTCAGTGCTGGGACACTCAGTCCTGTTATATACACAACGTGCTGGGACACTCAGTCCTCTCGTACACACAGTGCTGGGACACTCAGTCCTGTTGTACATACAGTGCTGGGACACTCAGTCCTGTTATACACACAGTCAGTGCTGGGACACTCAGTCCTGTTATACGCACAGTCAGTGCTGGGACACTCAGTCCTGATATACACACAGTGCTGGGACACTCAGTCCTGTTATACACACAGTCAGTGCTGGGACACCCAGTCCTGTTATACACACAGTGAGTCCTGGGACACTCAGTTCTGTTATACACACAGTGCTGGGACACTCAGTCTTGTTATACACAGTGCTGGGACACTCAGTCCTGTTACACACACAGTCAGTGCTGGGTCACTCAGTCCTGTTCGACACACAGTGCTGGGACACTCAGTCCTGTTATACACACAGTCAGTGCTGGGACACTCAGTCCTGTTTTACACACAGTCAGTGCTGGGACACTCAGTCCTGTTTTCACACAGTGCTGGGACACTCAGTCCTGTTATACACACAGTGCTGGGACACTCAGTCCTGTTTTATACACACAGTGCTGGGATACTCAGTCCTGTTACACACACAGTCAGTGCTGGGACACTCAGTCCTGTTACACACACAGTCAGTGCTGGGACACTCAGTCCTGTTACACACACAGTGCTGGGACACTCAGTCCTGTTGTACACACAGTGAGTGCTGGGACACTCAGTCCTGTTGTGCACACTGTGCTGCGACACTCAGTCCTGTTATACACACCGTGCTGGGACACTCAGTCCTGTTATACACACCGTGCTGGGACACTCAGTCCTGTTGTACACACAGTGCTGGGACACTCAGTCCTGTTGTACACACAGTGCTGGGACACTCACTCCTGTTGTACACACGGTGCTGGGACACTCAGTCCTGTTGTACACACAGTGCTGGGACACTCAGTCCTGTTGTACACACAGTGTTGGGACACTCAGTCCTGTTGTACACACAGTGCTGGGACACTCAGTCCTGTTTTTCACACAGTCAGTGCTGGGACAGGCATTCTTACAACAATAACAACTTGTATTTATAGAGCGACTTTAACGTATTCAAATGTCTCAAGGCGCTTTACTGGAGCAATTATCAAACTAAATATGACACCGGGCCACATCAGGAAATATTACAACAGGTGACCAAATGCTTGATCAAAGATGTAAGAGGTTACAGAGATAGAGGGATGTCGGGGCTGGAGGTTACAGAGATAGGGAGGGGTTTAGGGGCTGGAGGAGGTTACAGAGATAGGGAGGGGTGTCGGGCTGGAAGATGTTACAGAGATAGGGAGGGGTGTAGGGGCTTGAGGAGGTTACAGAGATAGGGAGGGGTGATGTCATGGAGGGATTTAAACATAAGGATGAGAATTTTGAAATTGACGCGTTGCTGGACCGGGAGCCAATGTTGGTCAGTGAGCACAGTGGGTGATGGGTGAGTGGGACTGGGTGCGAGTTAGGACACGGGGTCAGTGAGCACAGGGGGTGATGGGTGAGTGGGACTTGGTGTGAGTTAGGACACGGGGCAGTGAGCACAGTGGGTGATGGGTGAGTGGGACTGGGTGCGAGTTAGGACACGGGGTCAGTGAGCACAGGGGGTGATGGGTGAGTGGGACTGGGTGCAAGTTAGGACACGGGGTCAGTGAGCACAGGGGGTGATGGGTGAGTGGGACTGGGTGCGAGTTAGGACACGGGGCAGTGAGCACAGGCGGTGATGGGTGAGTGGGACTGGGTGCGAGTTAGGACACGGGGCAGTGAGCACAGAGGGTGATGGGTGAGTGGGACTGGGTGCGAGTTAGGACACGGGGGCAGTGAGCACAGGGGGTGATGGGTGAGTGGGACTGGGTGCGAGTTAGGACACGGGGCAGTGAGCACAGAGGGTGATGGGTGAGCGGGACTCGGTGCGAGTTAGGACACGGGGTCAGTGAGCACAGGGGGTGATGGGTGAGCGGGACTCGGTGTGAGTTAGGACACGGGGGCAGTGAGCACAGGGGGTGATGGGTGAGCGGGACTCGGTGCGAGTTAAGACATGGGCAGCAGAGATTTGGATAAAGTTTACGGAGGGTGCAAGATGGGAGGCTGGACAGGAGAGCGTGGAATGGTCAAGACTAGAAGTAACAAAACCACGTTGAGTGTTTCAGCAGCGGATGAGCTGAGGCAGGGTGGGGACGGGCGAGGTTAGGGAGGTAGGAGTGGCCGGTCTCGGTGATGGAGAGGACCCTGGGTCAGAAGCTGAGCTCAGGGTCAGATGGGACACCCAGGTTGTGAACAGTCTGGTTCAGCCTCAGACAGAAGTTGGGGAGAGGGATGGAGTCAGTGGCCAGGGAACGGAGTTTGTGGCGGGGACCGAAAACAATGGCTTCGATCTTCCCAATATTCAATTGGAGGAAATTTCTGCTCATCCAGAACTGGATGTGGGACAAGCAATCTGACAATTGAGAGAGCGAGGAGGGGTCGAGGGAAGTGGTGAGGTAGAGCTGGGTGTCTCAGTGTACATGTGGAAACTGACACTGTGTTTCCGGATGATGTCACCAAGGGACAACATGTAGATGGTGAATAGGAGGGGCCAAGGATAGATCCTGGGGGGACACCAGGGGTAACGATGTGGGGGGGGGGGGGGAAGAGAAGTCGTTGCAGGTGATTCTCTGACTATGATTAGATGGATAAGAATGGAACCAGGCGAGTGCAGTCCCACCCAGATGGACAATGGTGGAGAGGCGTTGGAGGAGGATAGAGTGGTCAACCGTGTCAATGGCTTCAGACAGGTCGAGCAGAATGACTCAGTGAGGACCTGCTGTAATGGGGAGAAGTCCTTTATACCTGTTGTTGTTGAGTAATTCCTCCTGCTGTGGGCCTGTCTCCATGTAAATGTCCTGCAATTACTGTGAGTGATTGGAAATTATATTTAACATCTCCCCGGCACTTTCTTCGTCACTGCAACCTGGCGGGAATGTCTGTGCTGACAGTTAGCTGGGCCAGTTCCCGCTGGAATACTTTGCTCGTTTGTTAAATGTTAGTTTGCTAATTTTACTCACTTTCATTTCCAGACTTTTAACTCTGAGCTGGCGACTGTGGAAGATCAGGGGCTTTCTGTCAACTGATCCTGCACATCTGGCTGGGATTCCCAGAGGTGCACTTCACTGGCACTCCTGGAGGTGGGAGAGGGTGCGGCCTGGGATTTGAACCTGCATTGTTGGCTTTGAATTGACTGCAGCACCTTTGGGATGGAGGGTTCGGAGTGACCAATCAGGGTGACCGGTTGCTGCGGGTTACAGACAAACATCTGCTCACTTAATCTATCCTGGTCGATAACAATAATTGGCTACTCGCTGGTTCCTGGAGAGATAATCTCCCAATCCTAGCCCTCGTCCATGACATCTGTAACAAGCTCAGTCGACTGACTATTGCTCTGGTTTTAACTCCCGCGCCCGTCGCTCGTACTTAACCCTTTCCCTCCCACCCACCCCCCGTACTTAACCCTTTCCCTCCCACCCACCCCCCGTACTTAACCCTTTCCCTCCCACCCACCCCCCGTACTTAACCCTTTCCCTCCCACCTACCCCCCGTACTTAACCCTTTCCCTCCCACCTCCCCCAGGCTGAACCCCTTCCCTCCTACTGTCCGAACTTAACCCTTTCACTCCTCCCACACAGTAGCTGGGTGAACAACCGCCAGCCGTTCTCTGTGGCTGCATGGTAGAAAGTCGGTTGAGACAGAATGGCGATCAGACACTAGTTGCCACATCAGAGGGGCATGCCACCAGCTGCCCCTACACTGGGCCTGTGCCAGTCTGGGGATAACTCTCCGAGGGTTACTGCAGCTGCCCAGAGCTGGGAGAAGGGGGAGGGGGGTGGGGGGAGGGGGGAGGGCGAGGCTGGTACAGGGTCTGGACACGGATGGACCTTGTGACTCGGAAAATGCCCATCTCCGAGCTCAGGGAGCGCGCGGGGCAGTCCAGGTCACTGCTCCCCTCACACCGCCCACACCGGAGGCAAAGTCTGGCACCGACCAACACTATCACACAGATTCAGAGGCTAAATGCCCCTTTATCTGACCCTTTAACTTAAGACTGGGTCTTATTTGCTGCTCATGCAAAGACTCCGTCTCAAATGCAATCAAATCCCAAAGAAAACCTGAACCAACAAAATGCTTTTCTTTTGTACAAGTCAATCCCACACTATGAAAGAATTGTCCTCCCCCCCCACACTCCCTGCATGTCAAACGTCCCAGAGGATCTCAGTATCACCGACCCTGGAACAAGCCATTTCAGCTGGCCAGCAGATCTGATCATAGAATCGGAGAGATTTACAGCACGGAAGGAGGCCATTCGGCCCATCGTGTCTGCGCCGGCCGACAAAGAGCTACCCGGCCTAATCCCACGTTCCAGCTCTCGGTCCGTAGTCCTGCAGGTTACGACACTCCAAGTATGTTTTAAATGTGGTGAGGGTTTCTGCCTCTACCACCCTTTCAGGCCGTGAGTTCCAGACCCCCTCAAATCTCCTCTGAACCTCCCCCCAATTACTTTAAATCTATGCCCCCTGGTTGTTGACCCCTCTGCCAAGGGAAACAGGTCCTTCCTATCCACTTTATCCAGGCCCCTCATCATTTTATACACCTCAATCAGGTCTCCCCTCAGCCTCCTCTGTTCCAAAGAAAACAGACCCAGCCTATTCAATCTTTCCTCATAGTCAAAATTCTCCAGTCTAAGCAACATTTTGCTTGGAGTTCGCTGTGATGTCCAGTCTGGGATTCACAAATTAATTTAAGAGTCAGTAATCAGGATGTGTTGAGTGTAATGTCCTACAGGGTTGCAAATGGCTCGGAGCTCCCTCCAAACTGGCAGCAATATTCCAGCCCGCCTGATCTGTCAGACAGCCAGTTCCAGCCCTCACTCTCAAAACTCCTCTCCTTCACTTCAAAACACTCCCAGTTATTTTTAGAAATGTTTTTTTTTTAAAGTAAGGAAAAAACCTGTGAAGTGTACACGGGGATGGGAGCAGGTCTGGACCATCACCCATTGACACACTGAGCCAGTGTGCTGGCAGCTGGCACTAGCTGGAGCGAACTCAAAACTCTCTGAGTTTTCTGCACGAGGAGGGGGAAAAGTTGGGGCGTTTGAAACATTTTTTGTTTGTCTGACTGCTTCTGCAAGCAGAGCGCGATGGGCAAAGTGGAGTTTCCCAAAATGCTGAATCAAGAGAAAGTGGAGGAAAGGTTTGTGCAGAGCTGTGAGTGGCGGGGAGGGGCTGGGTCTATCTGTCACAGGGACCCAGGGGAACTCGACTCCCCTGCCCTTCATTCAAAGGAATGCACTCATTTTAAACAATGTCATGTTTTCCAGATTCGGCAGCTCAAGAGCCTTTGCTTAATCTGCAAAGCGGAGGAAGAAAAGAAAAAGCCACTCGCAGAATCCAGTCCCTCGCAATCTCCCCAAACTTATGGCAAAGTTAGCAAAAAAAAAGTTTGTTGGTCAAAGGTGTGCAGACGCGGAGCCCCGGGGCAGGACAAGGTTACTGAGCAGGGCACCTACCTGCACTGGCACACGTTGTTAGTGTGAGGATGGTGGTCTGCAGTGTTAGGAGATAGTCCCATATTCTCCTCTTCCTCCTCCATCGGCTCCGGTTATCCATTCCGAACAGCGACCGGCTGACTTTCAAAACAAAAGGTTTGCAAAGTTGGGAATTGGCAAATTTAGTGATTGGGGGGGGGGGGGGGCGGGGGAAATCTATGAGGCCATAAGGAATTTGTAAATGTTTTGATGTCTCAGCCCCAGGTCTGGCTGCCTGTCCCCTCTCTCAGCAGACTGCCCTTCCCCCGGACTAACAGCAGCCCAGATCCTCTTCACACCGATTCCAGGGGCTGAACAATTCTGCAAAGAAAGTGCAGCAGAAAGGGATCTGGCGGTTTAAGAGCCCCCCCTCCCTCTCTCTCACTGCCCACTCAATGGGCTGACACCGCCCAGAACAGCCCCTGCACTCATTGGGCACCAGGGGAAGGCTTAACAACAGGCACAGCACTACTTCACCGGGCCGGCTTTCATTTCCAGCCAATAAACCCAGCCTCAAGTTTGAAGCGGCAAATTTAAACTTTGCAAAAAGTTACCAAATAAACACAGGGTCCCAACCCCCCCCACCCAAACACAGGGTCCCAACCCCCCCCACCCAAACACAGGGTCCCAACCCCCCCCACCCAAACACAGGGTCCCAACCCCCCCCCCAAACACAGGGTCCCAACCCCCCCCCCAAACACAGGGTCCCAACCCCCCCCCCAACACAGGGTCCCAAACCCCCCCCCCCAAACACAGGGTCCCAACACCCCCCCCCCCCCAAACACAGGGTCCCAAACCCACCCCCAACACAGGGTCCCAACACCCCCCCCCCCAAACACAGGGTCCCAAACCCCCCCCCCCCAACACAGGGTCCCAACACCCCCCCCCCAAACACAGGGTCCCAACCCCCCCCCCCCAAACACAGGGTCCCAACCCCCCCCCAAACACAGGGTCCCAACCCCCCCCAAACACAGGGTCCCAAACCCCCCCCCCCAACACAGGGTCCCAACCCCTCCCCCAAACACAGGGTCCCAAACCCCCCCCAAACACCACCCCCCCCCCCCACAAACACAGGGTCTAAAACACCGCCCCCCCCCCACAAACACAGGGTCCCAACCCCCCCCAAATACAGGGTCCCAACCCCCCCCAAACACAGGGTCCTAACCCCCCCCAAACACCACCCCCCCCCCCACAAACACAGGGTCCCAACCCCCCCCCAAACACAGGGTCCCAACCCCCCCCAAACACAGGGTCCCAAACCCCCCCCCCAAACACAGGGTCCCAAACACCACACCCCTCCACAAACACAGGGTCCCAAACCCCCCCCCCCAACACAGAGTCCCAACCCCCCCCCAAACACAGGGTCCCAACCCCCCCCCCAACACAGGGTCCCACCTCCCCC